>NC_090932.1:1158249056-1158552086 GCF_040938575.1 Ambystoma mexicanum | reverse complement strand
AGCTATTTAAGTTACCCAGCTCAATGAAAGCACAGCTCGCCCTGCAATCCTCTCTTGCCCTCGCGGATGTCTTCACCCTCTTGTCTCTGTTCACAAGTTCAAAGTGGCTAATGGAGAAAGGGTGCATCAGTAATCATCTCATTCACTCCAAGTACCAAAGGCCTGTGTGTGAGTGTTGGGCAAGAATTGATTTTTCAAATAATTGCAAACCTGTAGTAATTGTGATAACTGTATTAAGCTAACTATATCCTGTCCGGTAAAGACCGGTATGTGTCTGTTAGGGAGAATTACCATTCAATGGCTAATGTCCCTTACCTAGTGAGTCCCCCAACAGCTTTGCTGGATTTTTAGAGTTTATGTTTTTCACTTGGTAAGAGTGAGCTTTTCCCCCACTCTTACCCATGTTTTGCCATGTGTATTTCATCTGTTTTTGTGATTGAGGGCTCTGGAGTACACCACTTCAGTAGCCCCCTTCTTTTGTGTGTTACACAGCACCTTCAGTGCAGTGACACAGGGTTGTCTTTTAGACTTTCCACCAACTCCATTTCTGGGGCTGACTACTGTCCCCCAGAAAAGGGTAAAGTTGCCATTAACTTTACATAGTCATTTAACCACAGTTCCAGTACACCCCATCTTACATGGAGTACTGGAAAGGGTTAATTGTTAGCCCTTTTCATCTGTACCTCCTAGAGCCTTGTTTTGCTCTTTTTAACATTTAGACTTGGCTGGTGGCAGTGGTATCTACCCTAACTACTAAACTATATATGGTATTGTTTTAGGCTATTATATTAGCCTCGAACATAAACCCGCTTGACCAAATACTTTTGGCTCCATTTCTTTTTGTTAAAGTCCTTCTTGTGTTTTACTTTGCGCGACAAACCAGGTTAGCCTTCTTTGTTCACTATCTTTTGGCTGGCTTCTGCCCAAAAGCCCTCCTCAAGGCGCCTGGGTGTCTAAGTGGGCTGAATGTGAGGGAGGGGTGTAGTCACCCCCTGCATAGGGTATCCTAGGAAACCCAAGTCGCACTTTGCCATGATTGGCTGAGGTGGTTGTCTGGGCTGGACAACCCCCCTGCTGCGTGATTGACAGCCAGGCTGTGTGAATGGGGGATTTTCGCATTAAAAGGCAGGACTCTTGGGCTGAAAGTCAGAGTCGCCACTGGAACTACAAGGAACCAAAGAGAAGCGGAGAAGAAGACAGCTGCTGCAACTATCCCGTCCCGGTGAAGCCCTGCTGCAGTCCTGAGCTATCTACCCTTCGACTACCAGAGAAGATCCAGTCCACAGTCTTCCCTTGAGCCTGGTGGGGATAACCAGCTCATCTTCCACAGCCAGAGGATCCTCTTCTTGGTCGAAATCGCTGCACACTGCTGTAGTGGTCAGGATAGCCATCTGTAGAGCCTCTTTAAGGAGCGCACCTATTATTCACCGTCGCTGTTGCTGGCTTCATCCCTGCATAGTGCAGACCCCTTGAGACGTCGTCGTCCTTGCCGAAGTTCCAGGAACCGTGGGTCTGCAGGAAACTACCAGAAACTACAGCTGTGGCACCAGCTTCTTTCTTGAATAAGGTACTGTGTTCTGCTTTGAGGAGCTAGGGTGAATCCCTTTTCTCCACCTCCAAGGCTTGTCCTCATCTTCCCTCCTTATAACTTTTGCTTCCTCTGTTGACAATATCTAAGTACTCCTGGTAACGTTGAATTTTGAACTGTTCGACTGTGTGATCCTCGACAAAAGGAACACGGTTCCACTTGGACACTGGCTCCGGCCTATTGAGTCTTGAATTTCTGTCAACTAGTGTTCTCTGATTCTGTCTGCCTTGACAAAAGTATTGCCTATGATTTTTGCCCCCCAACTCTCTCTGGTTAACTCAGGTGCTAAGTGTGTTTTTGCCCCGGTAACATTTCTCGCTGCGGATACGCGCGCGTTTCTTTAGTAAGACCGAACTGTCATTACTGTCAAAAAGTGATGACATATGTATTCCCGGTAACGTCTTTTGTTTCACAACACCAGTCCATTAAAACATAGGGTACTTAACTTGAGTTATTCTGTACAAAGTGAATTGGTTGGTTGTAGTGTATTTTACGTGTGGTTTTGAATTAATAGAAGTGTTGTGTTTTATTTGTTTACCTGAAACCTTGAGTCTGTTTGCTTGAGTCACAGTAATTGTGGTCCCTTCGTGTAATCTCTGCTACTGCTCATAAACTCTTGAGAGAAGCCTGGCGGCTCTGCTACTGCTACCACTTTAACTTAGTAGTACAGGCTTGTACCAAAGGTGAACTTGTATTACCACTTGCAGTCTTAATTGTGTGCAGTGGTCCTTAAGGGCACTGCACAGGATTCTGCCTAAGTGCCATCTTTTCCTTTTTAAAAGACTATACTCCTTTATAAACAAACAAGATGAAGAGACCAAATGGGCATATATGCGCAAATGGGATAAAACGTTGGGAAGGGAACCAACGAGGAAACTGTGGGAGGACATATGGGCCCAGATCCCCAAACTGACGAGAGCGGTGCAGATGAGAGAAATGTGGATAAAAATAGTGACCCAGTGGCACTACACGCCTGAGAGGCTACATACTATGTTTCCAAGAACATCTAACCTATGCTGGAGGGAGTGCGGAGAAGTAGGGACGTGGAGACACATCTGGTGGGCCTGTAAGGGGATAGTCCCGTTCTGGGAAGAAGTAAAAGGAGAAATGGGCAAAATTTTTCCAGATGTGGGACAAATTGATGAGAGCGTATGGATGTGTGGCATGGGAGATGACACTACAAGAAGCTACACGAAAGCACAACGAAGAAGCTTTATGGGACTCCTCATCGCGGCATGGACAACAATTGCTCAAAACTGGAAAAAGAAGGAAACCCCGCTAATATTTATGTGGCTACAAAAAGTATGGGCGCAGCTAGCAATGGAAAAGGTCACCCACATAATCCAGGGCACTAGGAGCAGGTTCGCCGAAGAATGGGGAGGGGTTTTGGAACACCTGCAGTCAGACTTTATGGAACAATGGTGCCCCCACAACATAAAGGTCACGGACATTTTCAATGCATAAAGACGTCCACGAACTGAGTCCCAAGGTCCCGGGGGGGGAGGGGGGAGGGGAGAAGGGGTGTTGGGGGGAGAAATGTTGGCACGAATTTTCTCTGTTTTTGTTGTGTTACGACTAATGAAAATAATAAAGATATGTTTAAAAAAAAAAAAAAAAAAAAAAAAAAAAAAGACACTCGTGCAATTCCAGTCCTAAAAATGAAAGTTGTTACATAATGCATAATAACAGTATTGAACACTGCCTCATCTCCATGCTTTAAATTAAAGTTAGGTTAGTGTATCTAAATCGAATAGTGTCATTTTGTTGGAAAAGATGCATCATATTGACTAGTGAAAAATGTACATGGTCACACATGCTTTTGATGGCAAACCTAGTACTGTAACTTATCTGTGCAACTGGTGCTCAACCCATGAGCTGATCCCATACTCCTTGACGTTCTATCTCATCGCCCTGTGCTTTATACCAGCTACCCTGAAAGAGAGATGGCCTCGAACTACAATATGCCCCCTAGTTTGCACAGTTCTCTGCCTACTATGCCACCCAATCTGCTTAGCGTCTTACTTTCTTTCCCCTTACATAATGAATACAAAAGCTAACTAGATTCTTATGCAAAGTAGTGATCAATAGTTCCATCCAGCCTGTACATCGACAGACCTACTGCACTACCATAAACTGTAGTAAGCCTCCCGAGCATGCTTTGATCTAGAATTATGATTACATTATATACTAGCACCTGCAGGAAAGACCTGTCCAAACTGTTTTCAGACCCTTTTTATCATATGTATTTATTTGTGTCCAATCGTGCAGCAAACCTTTTACATTTTACAGACACTCATTCAGGGCTCATAAAGGCTTTTTGCCCACTGGAATAGTTGAGTAGAATTTAGGATGGGTCAGTTCCATTTGCAGGGGTGTTTGAAACATTTATTCAACATTGCCTTTGTTTGCTGTAATGTCCAATAAAAGGTTTCACTGTGCTTGGCTGGCCTCTGGGTGGCAGTGTGCCAAACACGGTGGGTTTGTGGTAACATGCACTATTTTACGCAAAGCGCATTTACAGTTTCCATCCGTTGCCAATGGTTGAGTGAATGTCTCTTTTAGGTCGAGTAGGTAAACTAAGTTACTTGACCTGCAGGTCTAGCAACAATTTAAAGAATTTGCAAGCCCTGACTCCTCTCACTAATGTTTTACTTCAACGAAACACAAGACTGCTGTATTATTGCTCATTTTATGTCTTGGGTACAAATAACTTCTGGTGACACTAAAAATATGAGTACAAAAGTGCTAATCAATTGGGTTTGTTTGCTAATCAAGAACATTTCAATTAGCAAACTCTGCTAATCAATGTTTGAAAAACGAATTTATGCCTGGGGGTAGGGGGTGGGGTGTACCTTGGGGTTTGAGGGTACCACGCCTGACGAGAAGGAGGCGTTTATGAAACTGGTGATGAATGGGACCAGGGTTTCTGCACAGTCCTCGACCAGTGCGGCCCCGCAGATATCACCTTTGCAGTTTTGGGGGGGCGGGGGGGGGTTGTTTTTTAGGATGGCGCTTACTTCTAGTGGAGTTAGATCATTGAACTGAAAAAGTTGGACTTTGGAGGGTAGTGGGTTAACTGTGTAAGCTGGTTTATCAAATCAATTTGGTGGAGCATCGTTGTTTGAATTTTGGTGCACCAGGCTTCATCTTCAGTGATGGGTTATGTGGGGGGTGGTGAGGGTCTCTAATTCTCTAAATAGCGCAAAAGATTTCTCTGGAGTCTGACTTGGCATTGGTGATTCTCGAATTGAAGGATTATCTTTGGCAGATATGATTGCCTGTTTGTAAGCTATGGAGGTCTTGGAGAACTCTAGTCTTGTGGAGTTGAGTTTTTTTTTTTTGCCAGGTGGAATGCGTAGAACGTTTTTTATTACAAAGTTCAAGAAGGCCAGGGGTGTACTAAGCATTGGCGTGCCTGGTAGGTTTGGCTCTGCATAGTTTGAGGGGTGGGGTCGGGGGGGGTAATGGTGTTCACTGCACTTGTGGTGATTGAGGCAATAGGTCTGCCTGAACGCTAGGGTCCTTTGAGAAAGGAAGTTTTGAGCAGTGGTGTGTCGTGGAGGGGTAGTAGACTTTCTTTGGTCAGCTTGCACGAGCTGCAGCCTAGTGCCGGTTGTAGTGGGGATGGGAGAGACTTGGGTGTGTTGGGATGATGGGCGGAGAGGTGGATCACATGGTGGTCGGACCAGGGGCACGGAGAGTTAGATTTGTTTGCCAAGGGACAGTTGAGCCCAGCAATCCAGTCCAGTGAATGGCCTTTACAATTTTTGGGGTTGGTAATATGGTTCATGAAGCCTACGGTTGTGAGTGCTTTATAAAGTGATGAAGCCTGGGCATCCTTTGGATCGTTAAGGCCTAGGTTCATATCACCCATTAATTTAATTTTGGTAGAATTCTTGATATTATCATTGAGGATGTGGAGGAGATTCTCGAAGAAGTTGGTTAGTGGCCCCAGTGGCCGCTAGATGATATGGAACGTAACAGTGAAAGTGGGGGTAATGGCCAGTTTGAGGGAGAGGGTGTCACTATTTCCTTCAAGGGAGGTGTTGATTTGCCTGAAGGGGACATCCTTGGCTAAGAGGTCCACCCCTCCTCCTCTGCCAGAGCGGTCTTTTCGATAAATCGTGTATCCGTAAGGGATAGCTGTAAAAGTAACGCTAGCCACATACTTATAGTTCTGTAAGATACACAGATACTCATTTTTAGTCTAGTCCCACTGTTCGACTTTGCTCTTACATATGTTCTTAACAGCCTCAAAGCTGGCACCCCTTTCAAAGTCTGGTGGCCATTCAATACAGGTGAAACATTTTTCATTCTGTCTTGCAAACACACATGTTCTGCTTTGACCAGTAGGCCCTGTATCAGTTACCAGCAAACATGCCTAACATTGGGGGAGGGGAGGGTGTTGGTTCTAGATTTAATATACCTTGTCCCTCTTCTGATCCAGGCCCGACTACGAAGCGAAACCAGATCTAGCTCCAGTTACATATAGGCCATAGGAGTAGTTGGAGCCAAGTTCAATATTCTCCTCCAGAAAGAACCCTCCAGAGTATTCAGCCATTTCAAGTTCCTCCTAGCCAGTGCCTCTAGCCTATATAATAAAGCAGGGCAGAAGCACTGCCTGTAGAGCTTGAGGAGGCCCCTAATCGAATAACCTGCAGTTTCCTTAGCAAGTTTTGTTACTCAAAAACGTGAAAGGGGCCGTCTTTGCTTTTCCCCCGCCTCCTCTATGATGTTCAGATAATCCCCCTTTGTGCTCAGGTCCAAACCCAGAGACGTATAATTTTCCACGTATTCGATATTTCTGAGTTTGGATCTCGGGGCAACACGATTTATTTTACAGCCGGACACAACCAAGGCTTTACTCATAACAACTTAGAGTGCAGGGAACGGACCGGAGTGCAGGGAACGGACCGCATAGAATTGCGCGACATACATGGAATGGTTTGGAGTGCATGAAACGTTTGAAAGAGCATGTAAACCATCATATCACATCACCACGCTTACTCTCTTCTTTACACCACCATTCAACTAGAACACAGAGATACTACGACACCATTCGGTATAGCTGTTCTCATACCAACATCTGCCTCATACTCGCCCATCACTCTAACTAAGCACTGCTGGTTACACACCCCCCAGCCAGACTTTCTCCTCAGGCCTAACGCAGCCAGAATCGGTCTGGATAAAACCTGCCAGAATGAACACATACTATTGATCTCTCAACCACCACACCTACCGCTAAGAAGCAGCTGTTACACGAATGCCACACCAGCTGCACACATATCCGGTGCTCAAATGCACCGGATATGTGCATTACTATCTCTACTGACTTGAACTTTGGTTCCCGAGGGCGTTAAACCCACCAGCGCCTTGAGACCATACCAATGGTACATAAGGTGCTATATAAATGCAAAGTAACATAACATATAACGCTTTTGGCCAAGCGCTGTACATAGAACATATTTATCACAATTATCACCAAACCAAAGTCGGTACTCCTTTATCGACCTCGAAAAGATGAGAGGCTGAGTTGGACTTGCCGGGATTCGAGCCTGCAACCTACAGATAACTCACAGATTGCAGCAATGAGTGTTCAACCGGCTGAGCTATCTTATTGGCTAACATCCCTCAGAGGTCAGTTAACAGAGTATCGACTGAGGTATAATAATCGCAGTACCTAGATGTTGGACAAACCATTTATGAAGCACTACATGAAGTTAAATACCTATCTGGATTTTCACAGGGACAGGTTTTGCTGAGTTTCTATTTCAATTAGAAATGTAACTTTCATTGGCTTGTTTTTGAACAGCGCTTGCACTTCCTGGAGAGGTGGGTTTTGGATGTTTTAATTGTAGCCTTGAAGATTTGAGAGGCTAGAACACCTGTGATTGGTGTAATGACAATCACGCACCCTTGAGCAAAGACTCTGCTGCCACTGACCATTTATAGTAATGTATCCCATTTACTGCAAGGTTGAATGGATGTAATTTAGACGGTGCATAGTCATCACTGTACACACTTATAATTAGAGTAAATTAAATTATCAGTGTAAAAATGATCTGCCTCCGCATGATTATGCACACAGCACCAGAACTCTGAAAAAAATACTATTGTGCAATACTGGTTTGCCTTCACTAGAAAAAAAAAAAGCAATTTGTTACAAAATATTAATTCTCAATTGCAACTTAGTTTTCCATCTAATTATACAATCCTAAAATTCTAGGAAATTATGCACAGTGCTTCTAAAGCTGAATGGAAAGAAACCATCGCTTTTATCAGTGTGCACTTTCTTTTTTTGAAAGGCTTCAGAGAAATACATTCTGTTTCAGAGGTGGCTTGCAATTACATCTATGTAGATAAAAAATCAAAAGAAGCCTCCTAGTTTCTATCAAGTAACCTGCCCCCTGCTCTAAACCTGTGTGTAAATGCACCCAGGAAAAAAATAAAGCTGTCGTATTTGCAAGATTTTCATGCGTAAAAAGGGCTAGTAACCACCTTATCTGGAGGCCTGCCCAAGACAAAAAATTAGCAACAATACAGCAGTTTTGTATACAACGGAAATAATTAGTGAGATGAATCAGCCTTGCATTTTTTTTTTTAATTCTGCTGGTCCTAACTCAGTTTACCTACTCGACCCAAGAGAAACTCGATGTAAACGCACCTTCTGGAAAATGGTGAATGTCACTACAAACCCAGTATGTTTGTCACACTACGGCTACACAGAGGACAGACAGTCATGCATAGTGAAACTTTTATTTCACATTCACTACAAACAATGTAAATGTTTTTCAACCATCCCCTGCAGATGGTACTCGCCCTTCGTAAAATGTACTCCACTATGTGAGTAGGCAAAAAGATTACACAAACCCTGGTTAAATGCCTGTAAAATGAAAATGATTAGCTTTGTGAATGGACACAAATGGATATGGGTTAATAAAACAGTTTGGCCAGCTCTCTCCCACACTGCCAATATATAATGCAATCATAATCATAGAGCAAAGCAAGCTCTAGAGGCTAACCACAGTGTATCGTAATACAGTGGATCTGTAGATGTGATGCGGTGGGGGGTATTCCTGGCTGTTGCCGCTCAATCACATCCAGACGCTCCTATGGGGAGAGGGGCAGGCAAGTTACTCAGTGTTGAACCTCAAAATAGATCTGTAAACTGTTGCCCTTTAAGTATAGTTAAATGGTAATGTTTATTTGTAAAGCACCTATACACAAGGCAAGTGTTTCAAAGCGCTCAAGGAGGGAGGGAACACCGGAAAAAACAGTCATTCAGAATCCTTGAATTTCTGAATACAAATCTGTACAGGCAGAGTAAGTGCATGCAATACAGTTAACCGTGTAGAGAACTGCAAATAGGTCTGACACAGATTCTGCAGTTTTTCCAAGTGCATTGAGGCACCACCATGCAAGGAGGGGAGACAGGGAAGCGAGATAGACGATTTTTAAGGCATGGTATGTTCAGATCGTGCAAGTGCACAATTAGCTTGGAGACAGCTGACTCCTGACTCCTGTATATTCATGAATGACTGATGTTCTATTTAAAATGTGTGTAGTGTGGCAAACCATAAATAGGACTCCGACCAATGACTGACATGTTTCATGGGTGTTTAATCAAATTAAATAAACTCTGAACATCTGAGGGAAGTTCCCTACTTGGAAAGTAAAACTAAATGTGCTTGTCAAAAGAAAACAGTCCTTAGTACAACATCATATGCAACTAAATTGGTGACTTGAGGGCGACTACCTTATAGATGATGCAGCAAGACTTGAAAGTGTTGCATGCGTGCAGTGGGAACCAGCAAAGGTCGAGGAAGGCCGGGGTGATGTGGTCGTGTCTGCGTAGACCCTTGACGAGGCATGCAAAATGGCGTAATGCATTTATTTTACCACACCAGTTCTATGCAACATGGATACCTTCTTGTTTGCTAACAATTTACAAGTCTCAGTGGCCACACCTCTCATCTCTTCATTGAGAAAACAAAAGCAAGCTGATATCCAGGCAGGCCCCTCGGTTGTCAGCCATGTTCAAATCACAGATGTGCCAGAGCCCACCCTCATAGACCATCTTCGTGAACGGTAGACTGATACACTGAATTCCAGGTAATGACTTCCAGGTAATTGGGCTTAACCTGGTGCAGTTCTGCCATCCAGAGGCTAGCCATGGACAAACATTTCACAATGCACACTAGACCAAAGGTCGACAGCACCATTACAATAGTACTCTACTTCCCAAAAAGGTCTCAGCTATGCCAGCAGTTGAGTGGATTTCTCTAGGCCTGGGACTCTCAGACCACACAAAAACAAAGTTTATTTGCAGTAAATGTGAAATAAAAGTTGAATTGTGCATGGCTGGCCTTTGGGTGCAGCATTGCACCAAACATGAAGTGTCCCAATGGTGACCTGCATAATTTTAGAGAACGCTCTAGTACTTTGTCACCATGGGGCTAGTGAATTTCTCTCAAGTCGATTGCCCTACAGATCAAGTGGGACTTTTAAAATGTGACTGTACTTCCGTACTTGTCATTTGCCACATTTTTTTAGGGCTACAGATTGGCCAAGCACAATACCCAAACCAGCCCAGCTTTAGATAAGAGGGTCCATTTGAAAGTGAGTGAGGGTAAAGGAGAGATAGAAACTGCCTCTCTTTCACAATCTCAGAATGGCTCTGGATCACCCTAAAGTGACTTTGGACACGGGAGAAATTAAAGAATTATTTGCGGAACTAAAATCCAACTTTGAGGATTTGACTTCACAGTGACTCCACCTGTACAGTCCATTTGCTCCAAGCATGGATAGACGGGGCTCGTTAAGAAGGATTTCCAAAAATAAATTTAGGAGGCCACTCCAGCTATGGTGAACAGGGAGTCTGAGTTTAGCCAAAACCCAATTAAGGTACATGGAAGAGCAGTCAAGGCTTAGTCTCAGGAGCGAGTGGTCTTGGGCCACAGAGTTCACACAGAATAACACACAATAATTCAGCGTATGCAGTACGTATAAAAATACAGCCATTTATTATTAGGCATTAAGAACACACTAAGAAATAAAACTAGTGGCGAGTGGGTCAGGTATGCTGACAGTTTGTTTACATAAGTTTGTTACTCCATTTGTTATGGATTACTCAAGGACAGTGCATGGCTTACGTCGCAAATCCATCCCAAGTACCTGGATATGGCTTTTGTCTCCCAGGTCGCTACTCTTCTTTCGGTCCATCTAGTCTTGCCTAATCCTATTTGAAGTGACGTTTGTGACTCCAATGCGCTATCCTGCCCGCAATATATAGACCATGCCTTACTCCAATGTTCCGTCGTCTCCCTTAGTTGTTGCTAAATTTGACTCCAATGTTTGCAATATTGAGATCACTGTACCCGGTTATTATAATTGTTTTTTTATAACACGCTTATTACCAAATTAGTTTCAAAGAGCGGACCCGATTCGAACCAGTGTTGCTCTGCGTCGTTTTGCTTCAGAGACTAGCACATTGCCACTGAGCAATACTACCTGTAGTTATGCGGATACTAGCGAAGGGTGCTTAATGTTTACTCAAACTATTCAGCCATTAAATGATACTTTTAACAATGAAAGTAATAAACACAGAGGAGGAGCTTCTCTTTGTTGAGCTACATTCTAAATCAGTTCACCCTCTTCCTGTTGAAAATATAAGTAATCCCAGTGTTTCCATGGATTCTCAGGAGCCTTCATCTACTGAGGCAAGCACTAAAAACCTTGATTGCGTCTACCTGAAAATGTGTTCACATGCTGTTGAGGTGGCAGACTAAACTGAATTTGGGTTGAAGAACCTATCAACCGGCCGCTGGTTCATTGAAGTATTGAATCTTTGTATGATTGTTTACAGATTTACAAAGAATTGGAGCAGTCTGGTAGCTTTATATTTGTTAGTGGTTTATTAATACACCAAGCTGACGCGTTTCGACCCAGCATGGGTCTTTTTCAAGGCGTATGTGGTGATCACAAAGCATATATTATGTTAGATGAGCTCTGCCAATAGGCTCTCGTTGTATAAATCTGTGGGCCAGTATCAGGAAGGCTCGACCGGCAAAGGCCCTCTGCCAGAGTCTTTCGTGAACGTGGACTGGAACGCAAGGTAAGGGAATCTCTTGCTACCGCAGGGGCGATCCAGAGACCCAAACTTGACGGAAACTTCTCACTGAAACACAATTGGGGGACCATATGTGTTATAATACACAAAGCTCAAGCGGAACACAACCGGCGATCTGACATTATTTGCCCTATGCCGAACGGCCCTGTGATACAGCAAGAAGAGTTGGGATTTTGTTCCAAGGGATAAGCTTTGCCAGTGGGAGCGGGTTTACATGCGGGGAACTCGCTTTGTTTCGCTGGGATAATTATCATCACAATGAGACTTATATAAAAAGGGCCTACTGCGGTTCTTCCGATATTCGGAGTTGGAATCTTTGGCGAAGCTAAGTCGCATAAGGTCCGTGGATGCTGCTGGCTGCTGTCTCAAAGAAGCAATCAGATGATATTGGAGGCAACTACGGTGAATAACTGCAATACACATGTTCTATAAAACATAAGCCCCATACACAGAAGCACAGTAATAGATTAAAGTGACAAGGGTTGGTATATTGGGGCGAAGGGAGTAATACCCCACCTGGCTTCTGAATTCATTAGCACTTGGGTGACAGCTACTGGTGAAAACATCTAATAACGTGCATCAAGTGTGCGGTCTGCAATGCTGAGTGTGAGGAATAGAACATAAGGCTCTTCGGCTACCGGTTAATTGGCGAATGCATCAAGGCCTATGAGTCTCCGGCAGGCAAATAAGTATGTCTCTGAATCCTATATCTTCATTACTATAGAGTATTGGCAGCTCAATCTAGAAAAAAATATTCTTTAAAAGTCTAATCTGATACCACTCCCTCGGAAAACGATGACACAAACACCTCGAATCTGGGCAGAGATACACGCTTTCATAGGCTGGGAAAAGAGTGTTACACCACTGCAACCACTGTGGGAGAATGGGAACCTCGCCGAGGTAGATAAGCTGCCTAAGTGGCCAATCTGGGTGGCGAGCGGTATAGAAAAAGTGGGAGATGTGATAGCAGAGGGAACTATTAGATCCTATGAGGACTTAACATCGACATTTAATCTCCCAGCAACTGAGAGGTATCACTATACACAGCTCTGACACGCATTACAGCAGCACCTACCCCCCCTGTCTAATATGCCAGATTGTACCCCCATAGAACGAAACATAGCCGTGGAATGAATAAAGTCACTACGGTTATGTACGGTGTGATCACCTCCTTTGCTACTCCCGAACTGTTGGGTCTGAAAGCGAGGTGGGAGATATTATGCCAGAAGATTGGATCAAGATCCTAATGTATCCACGTGAGACAGCCATCTCGGCTAGGCTACGACTGGTGCAACTACAGATATTGCATAGAGTGTACTATCCGAGGGTGGCCCTGTACCGCTGGGCAAAGTTACAGAACTCGATTGTCTGCATTGCCGGAATGAGGAATGAACATTCTTCCATATAATATGGGACTGCCCACATATGCGTCACTTTAGGCAGCAATGCTGCGATATACTGTCAAACGTTTTGGGTCACAGATCCCAAAATGATGCTTCTAGGAAAGGAAGGTGAAGGGAGACATGTCCCGGTATGAAAGACTGTGCTTCTCGACCTCTACTGCAGTGATTAAGAGGAATATTGCTAAATTATGGGGTTCTACAGAGACGCCACAGGTTGAATAATGGGTCACGGATGTACAAATGTGCATTTCTATAGAATGAAGAATATATAGGGCACAAGGATGTCCAGAAAAAGCGGACAAAATTTGGCAGCAATGTGAGGATGCCATATAAGCCTTCTGACCTGACTACTGTACAATGTATAATCTAGAAATGTCAATGCTATGCTACATGTATTATGAATTACCTATTCGAATCTAAATGTCTGTCGGTTGATGAGGTTCAGACTCCTACTGGTCTGTTGTACGTTTTAAGCAAAACCAATAAAGTAAGTTGTTAAAAAAAGAAAAGTGAAAAAAATAAAGTCTAACCTGCAAGTTTTGCCTGTCGGTTTCATGAAGACTACAGTAAACCCTGTACTTTATAAATATCGGACTACTAATTTTCACTTATACCAACATAGCCCAACTTAATCTTATAAAGTCTTGCGCCAGCAGTATCCTTGAGGGCAGGAAAATACTGACAGATTCACAAACAAGAAGACCTTTTTTTCCCATACAGGGCCGCTAGAGCACCAAAGGGCACCTGGTCTGGCTGCAAATTTGTATAGTTATTGCTACAAGTTTTCCAGACCGAAGGGGGTGCCCACAAGCGATAAGCATTATATGCCGGGAAAAAGGAAGAAAGTGATTTTGTCAGGCCGATCAGCGTCTCAAGCAACTAAAGAAAGTCCACTACAGGTTAGGTTGAGTAAACAAAGTCCACTACAGGATATTTGGGCCAGAACCGCCAAGCCCCAGCAAGCAGATACTCTTACCTGCATTAATAATGTTTCAATAGCGATGGCAGGAGCCAAAGAAGATTGTGGGAAGAGTTTTCAGGACTTTCAAAGCACATTTACAGCAACATTTCAAACAGTTTATGGCTTCTTCATCAGAGATCAAGCAAATGCTTACTGATTTCAAGAAAGACCTAACGGACCTTGGAGAACTCACAGATGCAAACGAACGTGCTATACAAGAATTGACTCAAGACAATAGACAATCAGAGGAACAGCAGGAACTGCTGGAACACCTTGCGAGATCAACTCATAACTTACAATGCGAAGATTTAGAGAATATGTCTTGCAGGTCAAATATCAGAGTCAGAAACCTCCCAGAAACAGTTGGCGATCCAGACTTGAAAGAAGCGATAATATCCATCTTTGAGGAACTATTGGGGACGAAGAGAAGATACCATTGCATAGAGTTCATAGAGACAGGAACTAAGGATGGATCCGCACATGAACCCTGTAAATCAGTGGAAAGCGATCAAGACTTCCAACAAGCTACATGAAGACTTCAAGCAAGTGCCTTATCAGCAGTAGGCAGCATCCGTCCTGATGTTCTCTATGAAGAACCACAGTACAACCTCCATCTTCCCACCAGCAAGGAAGCAAATATGTAATTGCTCAAGGAATAAAAGTCCGTACCCCATGCTCAAGATCCGCAGGGACAGCGAAGTAATCAATCGCTCACGTTTACCCAGAACATTTTAAGAGCACACGATACTGTTCCCTCGCAGCAGTGGGCGCAAAACACCAAACCAATGTCCAAACCAAATCCCTTCGTAATACAGCACAAATCCATGCAGACTGTCACGTCCACAGAGTGATGCAAGGCTACTGCCAAGACTCAGCAGGAGAGCACCCATTACAACAACTTTAAGAACACTCCACTGGCTACAACTCTAGAAAGGTATACAGTTCAAAATACTCTGCATCAGCCACTGCACCCTTTGGGGTGTGTGCAGAATTCCTCCAAGGAAAGATAACTCAATCTGAGTAGACCTCTGCAAACCAGCAACAACATACTCCAAACAATCCCACAATCGTTCAAAAAGAGGCATAGAGGATCTCACTCCTAAGATCACCCCAGCTTCTGGTAAACATTGGAGACCTGGCTTTCAACAGAACATAGGAGTCAAAGATGGAAGTAGCTCTGTGCAGCTCTGGGTGTCAGGATGTTCATCTGACCAGGAATTAACTCATGACCCAGTAGGAACTAAAGTGTATCATCGTGAATGGAGTGCCTGAAAGATGGCAGAACATGCTTTTATTTGCCAAACTGTGGCATGCACCTAAAAAAAGCACATTCCTTGAACCCCTCTTCCTATTGAGCTGTTGCTATATCTTGTGCGCTACTACTGTCTGTGTTTATTGAATCCTGTGTCTCTTGCCAGGTTACTTTAAATGTGTTCCGTTTACCTTGCTTTCCCTTTTGGTTAGTTCTATCTTGCTGCTACCTCAATTTTTTTTTTTATTACTACTTCTGATCTGTGCCACCAACATATGTTACTGCATTAATTTCTGTTCACTGCCACCCCTTTATGCGTTGCTCACTTTCAATCTTCTGCTGATTGAGGTGCTAATACTTAGTATATAACAAATCTAACTTCCAAATTAAATGCAATTATTACTTTGTGTCCAGTGCATATGACCAGTCATACTTTAAATGTCTTCTGGAGTTTAACTATTGCACCCTTTACCCAAATTCCTAGACACATTTAATGTCAGATAGGTATATTTGTATGGAACCAGTTGGCTTGTGGAGCATAAAGTAGCTCCTGGTAGCATGCTAACCAGGCTCTTCTCGGTCCTATCAAGGAACTAATTCGCTGCCAGCTATTTTTAATCCTAACCAACCAAGGCCCTTCCACGAAAATCCATCTCCTGGCATCAGCAGCAAACTTGATGCAAAAAACATACGGACACGGAACACCACCTAAAAGATCGAACGGTGGGATAGATAGCTGATAGCATGAGCTCTGCAACTACTGGGCAGAAAAGAAGTCACTAGCCAGCTCAAACCCATGTCATGCTTCATATGGCTTTGGGGGGGAGGGGAGGGTGGAACAATCATTGCAGAACTAGAGACTGCTGTGAATTTACTTTGGGGTGTTGTGCCACCTCAATTTTGGGCCGAAGTAACCTTGCTCCTACATGTCCCAAAATAACCATCCATGGTGATTTGCACATTGCAATTATGCTTCTATGTGTCCCCACTGTATTCCCTGAAGTGTGTTCCTATTGTAATTATTCCCCCAGGGTATGCCACACCATTGTTTACTTGGCTACACATGGCTTGTTGCTCCAATGTGTCATTTACTAGCTCTCCCCATTGTGACTCCGGACCAGAGGCTGGATGCACATTGTTCATTGCCAGGTATACCTCACACTCTCGGATGCACCTAATAATTACCTGAGCAGTGGTGCACCACTGCCAGAATGAACCCACGCCCACTCCGGGTGTATGCTCCAAGTGTTCCTCGGGCCCAGCCCTGTTTCTTTGCCTAGGCGGAGCGGGCGACAGCCCGGGAAGCAGAGCTAATAAGCTCAGGAGGGGGCGCAGTAAGGGGCCCACCCAGAAAGCGGACTCTGATCTGGCCACACAAAAGATTAAGCAGCCTGCTGTGTTGGTGAGCGCTCCTCTGCAATCCTCGGCTGATCTCTGCTGACTTTTGGATGACTGCGATGCATTGGAATAAGCAAGGAATACATATTCCAAATGCAGCGTGTGAGATGCTCTGGAGTCACACACCCTGTGCCCCTCATTCTTTGTGTTGACAATCTTTCAAGCGGGGCAATGTATAACTGATTTAGCAAACCATTGTTTTTACACAGTATGTGCTTAACATTTCAGTGTTAAAAACTGAACAAGGGGCATTTTTATTCACCAGGCCAGCACAAGTATCAGTTAGCTGACCAAACCTGCGTTCTTCAAAGAGAATTAAAATGCCACACAGAAAAAGTTTTAATATTTTCATGTCTCTTTATTTGAAACACCAAAAGTTTTTTCTCGTATATTACTTTTTAGTTACATGTGGCGCATCCCTGTCATTTTCTTGCTAAGTATGCTAGTGGCTGCTTTGAGACATGGTCTTAAAGCATGCGCTTAGCATCAAAGTTCTTTTCAGCCACTGCCTAGCACGCACACCAGATGGCAATTCAATGCCACTTGGCACCTTGATTAGGAAATTAGAGTTAATTGTGTTGTGGGTCACCATACATGTGTCCATGGCAAATCAATGCAGCAATATGTGTGCATTCATGTTTTGTGCGCTGCACAAGCCCCCACCCCGTTGGTTAATGGTGTCTATGTGGCGCTCCCGTATGTAACATAACATATGACTGTTTTTGTCTGATGTGTCCGAAGTCCATACAATAGCATACTGGAATGTTTTGTGTATGTGGCTCTGACGAACATGCCATACTGTGCCCACACTTAAACAACGCAGGAAGCAATCAAAGAAGTTGCCTCAAACTGCACATCCACTAGGCCAAACGCCCTTTATACACTGCCACACCGCGTGGCCACAAGCTGCAGGCCAGCACTAATAATAGATGATAATGCCAGCTCCGTTAAATAAACCGGGCGTGCTAGTTTTTGCAGAAATAGCCCCTTAGGACTGCGTAATAGTGAGGAGGTAGTGGCAGAAATAACCCCTGAGGCCTCCGTAATAGTGAGGGAGTGGCTGAAGAACTGTTGACCCTTTACTATGATTAGAAGCTGGTTTTGTTTAAAATGTTTCATCAGTTTATTACTAGTAAGGCTAAAGTTTGTAAGAAGTAAAATCCTTTCTGTGCAGGCTTTCTGTGCATTGTTTATTGGGTCTCTCTTCTATGGTATCGTGTCCTGTCTAAGAGGTTTCTGTTTTGGAGGTGGGCATGCTCGCACTGAGACCCAGCCCTTGCTCATCTAAAATTCTTCAGACACAAGAAGCAAAACAGCCCCTGTACCCCATTTGAGGGTCTGATGTTGCAGCCATTTTATACTCTCATACAAAAAGCTGCTCAAATGAGTATGGTTGCAAACATTTTAATGTTGGGGTGAGTGTTGAGAACAGTGATGTGAGCACCAAGCCATGCATCTGTTATGAATTTACAGATGCACACATCCAATCCTTTTATTACAGACTTGTTTATCCAATATAGAGATACCTGATCACTCTTATAGTCCCAAAAGGCTCCAATTTAATTCAAAAGCTTACAGAACCCTCATTGGTGCCATGTGTCCCCTTTCCTAGAGGTTTTTTTGAAAGAGCAGAATAAAAGTGTACCAGACTGTCCATCTTGGAACGATAATCTTCCATCATAAAATAATTCATATGGCTAGTCTAGTATTGCCCCTAGCGAAATACAAGTGAGGTGGGACGAACAGAACACCTGCAACAGGCCCAGTGGGCCCTCAAACCCGGGTAGGCTGGTCACACACGCAGTGTGCCAGTATGGACAGATTGAAACTGCATTCAGGCAATGCCTTCCCTACGACAGGCGACAGAAAAAACATTTACTTGGACAGCAACAGCTGTGTTTTCACATTAGAAATCTTCTGCAAAGTACTTGCATTACAATATAAAATAAACAGCTTCATTGATATAACAATTATTTATTCATATTAAGGAAGGGTATTGACATAGTGACACATAAGTGTAGTTTGGGAGTGACGTGTGCCAGTCTGGGGGTAATGGCGCATTCTGGTGTTTCACCAAGTTGTGCACCAAGTTGGCTAGACTCTGCCCTGCTCGGTTCCGCCACTAATTGCTCCCCTCAATTGCTAGACGTGAACACAATATGCATACCAATTAAATCATATATATATATCAATAGAATACCACTCCTATCAGACACGACAACTCTCCAACCAAATTGCATATCTCATCCCCTACCAATGGATCTTTGCATGGGAATTAAAGGTCCCTGTAAGTGTGACACGAACCACACAGAAACAGACCTGTACACACTACTTCCAAACTGCACTGCGCAATAAAGAACCCACATACTGCACGTTTTAACACATTCGCAAATCTAATTTTCCATGTAATCCCAATAACTAGACCCACGCCAATCTTTTTCACAAACGTTTAACAGTTTCAATGGGACACAAAAATGGATTGCCATGTGTGGCATATGCCTGACTACATAATGTACACTTGCAAACCACATCATGAAGCTCGTCGTACCACCCAAATCAGACTCATAAAATACCCATCAAAATTTTCCAAAAACGCAACCATCTACCTATCCATAGTCGATTATAGTCTTCTAAAGACAACATTACCACCCCAATTATGACAGTTCATTGTGTTGCTACACAAAAAAAACTGCTGAAATCCCATCCTTGTTATCTAATTCAATACCTCCCACATGGGCCCTCTATCCCCCATGTTTGATACTCTCTCACAACACTATTTTCCCTCTGGCGTGGACTAACTCACCGCCTTGTATTCATATTGGAGGCTTCTGGCGGTGACATCTGCCATTGTTAATGCGAGGCGTACTGGTGTTCCCTAGCGCATAAGCAAATTCCGCTGCCTCCTTGTTGTTTTCCTACTACCCCAAGACTGACACGAAACTAGTTTCCGTGCAGTGAATAGTTTCTACGATCAGCAGACGAGCTCCTACCACTTCCGCTGCCGGGTCGACAACCTGCAGTCACTTCCGTTGATAGTCCTCTTTCTATGCGCACCCATAGCTCTACTACATAACTAGAGAGCCAGCATCCGCCAGAAAATGTGTCAATCCTGGACGCCATGCTGCAAACTGCGTCCTCTGCTGCAAGAAATGATCTTTCACTTTGCTGTGATGAATTGCAAGAGTGAGGTGGGGATCTGTCGCAAATTTTCTTTCATTTCAAATGTCAGTTATGCATTTTTAACGTGTTTTCGGATCTGTATGTGCAGAGCTCTCAAGTTTCACGTGGCCATAATGAAGACCACCTATTCCCGTTTTCTCACTGGATTCTGCGACTTGTAGTTTTTGTTTCACATTTGAAAACAGGACTGGATGGCATTCTCATGCATAGCCGTAGGAAATTTGGAAGGTTTGTGTTTTGTCCTAATAAAAGAAAAATCCTTCAGAATTTACTGCATTTTTACCTAACTGTCATTACTATTGTTAGTTTTGCAAATTGAATATATGTATGTTGCAGTTTTAGATATTTATTTATTGTCTGTTTTATATCTGTCCCTCTGCAGGAAAACGTTATATAAATTAAAAGTGATATTTAATGGGACACACATGAAAGGAGGCGTTACAGAAATGCTCTTTGCATGTAACAGTTCTCAACATTGTCAGTCATCCATACATGCCAACATTTTGCCACAGCTGGGAGGGAGATTTTGTGTCAGAAATCGGGAGAAGGGAATGTTCACATTGGATTGAATTGAGGTTACACGTTTTTTAGGAGAGAGAAAGTAAAAATATGCAACATTTTTGTATGAAAAAATGGTGAGTCTCCAGCCCAAATCTGGAGGGTTGGCATGTATGGTCACCAGCAGGGTGATTGAAATCAGATATGTTTGTTTGGGGAGGGCAAGCTTTAATTGACGTCTATGGACAACTATGGGGTGTGGTGATGTCAGGGACTGGCGGTGGCTCTAGGAGCCCAGGCCTGGTGGGGAGGATGGAGGACACAAGTAAATAAAACACAGACCTGTTATGTTGGTGGCTTGCTCCAACTGTCCCGTTTTGGCGGGTAATCTGTCCTTTTTATTTAATCCTCTGTGTTCTGACGTGGCCACATCAGAACGACCTAAGGGTCTTTTCTCTAGATACCGCACCCCTACCCAATTTACATGACAATTTTCTCTGGCCCATGCAGTGCTACAGTGTGAGTATATTACTTCATTCACCAAATGTCACGTTAGCTGACAGTTCGCCGGTAGACGCTTTGTAGGACAAACCCTCTCAGCCTCGCAGACTTTGGGGGCCTCTCTTGCAGCTCATAAGGTGTCCAATAGTGCAGAAGGCAGATGTGTTGGAGTAGCAGATGACTCCGGTTACGTCTGCTCGAGGTTGCTCGTGCCCGGCACCTCGCCTGGTGAGCGGGAGGTGGCCGTGTAGCTCTCATCTCCTCCTGCGCCTTTCGACGTCTGATGGGTGTCAGACCGGGTCATATCTGGCGCCCATGCTGAGGGGGGCGTCTCCGTCCACATTGCTGGCGGCACCCTCCGGAAGTGGGAGGCATTTATTAGCACAGACTCTTCTTCTCTTTGGGCTGTCACCATTCCATGTTCCTTGCGGGTGACCACCCACGGGGTTGACTCATACGGGAGGGCTAGCTTGATTTGTGTTTCCCGGTTCCTGACTAACACTATGTCTCTGAGGCTCAAGTCACTGTGGACAGCGCGTCGGGTGTAACTTTCTCGGTTATTTCACGCTTGTCTTTCATTCTCAATCTGTTGCCTGTCCGGCTCTGTGGCGGACCAGCTGTGGTGGACAGGCAGTCCTTCTTGTATCGGGAAGGCTTGAGTCTTGGTGGTGACTTGATGCCCTTCGTGAGCTAGGTGCAGTGCTTGCTCCTCTAACGCTACAGGTAGAACAATCCGATGTCCCTTCAGTATGATCCTCTCCGGGGAAATTGAGAGTTCATGTCGCACTCCTAGTAGGCGTTGTAATGGTTCATGGGCTGCTGTGGTGCGATTCGTTTCCGCCATTAACAGGTTCCTCCAGTCTCCGGACAGGATGGATTCCTTTACTCGCTAGAGGCAGGGGTCTTGATCTGTTTTGCATATTATTTCTTCCAGTTTCATCTGTTTCGGCAGGGCGCACGCAAAAAGGTGACCAACGTGTTTGTCTGTCTTACGTGTGCTATCTTGCTCCTCTGTGTTTCTGGACGGGGTTTCTGGACAGGTAGTCCGTTGGGTTGTCGTTTCCCGCGTGGTACACCACTTGGATGTCAAATGGTTGGAGTTGAAGCATCCAGCTCTCAAGCCTAGCCGGCAGGTTCGGAGCACATTCCTTGAATATGGGCACCAAGGGTTTGTGGTCTGTGAATATTGTCGCATGGGGCCTCATTACGTGGTTGGAGGTAGCCTTGCTGGCTCTACCAGCAAGGCTACCTCCATACCGGCATGAAAATCCAGCACCCGCGAATGGGCAATTACCAGGGTATTCCAGCCCCGCCGGACCCGGTAATTGCCCTTTCGCGGGTGCCGGTATATCCCCATTCCAGCCCCATATGTCTCAATGGGAATGGGGATGCCTGTAGCACCGGCACCATTCATAACGGTGCCGTGGCTACAGGCTTGCTGTGCTCGCGGGTGCCTTTCATTCCGCCAGGGCAGACCTGGCGGAATGAAAGGCACACGCAAGCACAACTCGGAGTTTGCCAGTCTGGTAACCTTGTAATGAGGCCCATGGTGTCCTAATAGGTAGACTTGGAAATGGCGGCAGCCCACCACGATGGCAAGAGCTTCCCGCTCTATGTGGGCATCATTCTGTTCTGGGCACGACTGGCGAATGCTATTGGGGGTGTGTTCCCCTCCTGGTCGACTTGGTGAGGACAGCTCCGAATCCCACTGGGCTGGCATCTACTTGCAGCTCGGTTTTGAATGCTGTGTTGAAAAATGCTGTAGTGGTGTTGGTCAGGATGTGCTGGATGCGTCCTCTTGTTCGGGCCCCCACATCCAGGGTACCTCTTTCCTCGTTGGTTCTCTGAGTGAAACTGCAATGGTGGCCAGATCCGGTATAAAGTGGCTACAGTATGAGGCCATCCCCATGAAGCTCTGTATCTCCATTATCGTTGTTGGAGGGCGGTGTAAAGAAACGCTGGAGGGGGGTGGTCTGTACTTCCGCTCTCTATATGGTAGAGGAGAGGCACAAAGGACCCCAGCCAAGATTCTATGTTGTGGTAGCAATCAAGACCTAGCTTCTCGGGAGGTGATGCAGGCTGGTTCTTAAGTACAGTGTAGTCCCCAAACCCCCACAAAGTAATGTCCGCACACTGTATTGGTTAAAACACAGTCTTTATATAATTAATATTCAAAGTCATGTACACTATCACAATAACTCAATTTGTGCTCAGAAATCAACAATGGTAAATATATACAGTTCTAAAGTGGTACCACAAACGTTATCAGATATTATTAAAGTGCATACGGTCAGAATGACACAGATGGAATAAAGGGAAACCAGCAGTAGAGAGAGGAAGGAAAGCAAGATGTTTGAACAACTGGCAGAATACTGGTCACTACCGTTAAGCACAGTTCTGTGTGGAGATCCCCCCCCCCTCCCCCACCTGGGCAACCTGTAGAATAAAGATACAAGCCCAGTCCATATATTGTTCTCAAGAGACTTCCCAATAGTTCTGCAACTCCAAAGTACCTGGCGTTGTAGCGTTCCTCGTCGGGGGAATCAACGGCCCTTCTTGAGTGCCCTCCCTTTAAGGCAGGAGTCACGGGTCGTCGAACGTTCGACAGAGAAAAGGTCGAGCTACGATGGTGAAGTGGCCGCTTCGTTCGTAGCCGTGCTCGTTGGCGGGGAAGCGTAAACTTCCTGCAAGGAAGAGGCGTGCGGGTGTTTTTCTCTCCAAATGTGCACGGACACTTCATCACCAGTACATGTGCAGAGCAAAGAAAAATAATTTGAACGCAGGTAGGCGAAGCAGTAACTCACAACCAAATACGCAGTTAGTGAAATAATGAGCACTTATATGGCTATTTATTCATAGCTTGGAAGCAACAAGTGATAACACAGAAATAAATCACAGAAAAGACAGAGAATTCAAAAGAAAATACATCACCGTGGGCGTAACCGAATCCCTCATCTCGCCAGAAGCGGCTGGAAGACCCCGGTAACAGCCAGGCCGAGAGCACAACAGCCCACAGGTATGTCGGACAAAGGCGCCCCGCTTCCGACTGAGGTCTTTGTGCTTATCTCGTCTGACCGCTGAGGGGTTCCACATATATGCACTCCTCAAACAGGGGTGGCAATTTCTCGAACCTTCTAGCAATGTGCTTGCGCATTGATAAGTGACCGTTGGTTGCCAGCTGGGTCAACCGACAGTAACCTCAAGCAGCAAAGCGCTTCCCTCCTCTCCTAAGAACAAACGCCACGGAAAACAGTTCCATAACTCATAGCAAGACATAACAAAACCAGCTTTCCCAGCAGAATGTCCTTTACTGGCTGCATACCAGGTTTGGAAAGCATGTTTTTTCAGCAAAGCAAATTCAGCTCTCAGCAAAGTAAGTACAGCTTTTCACTGAGGCATGCAATAAATATCCATTATGGCTCTGAGTGCCCCCAGAATGCACTGCGCACTAGCGCCATGTTTTAGCTCAAGCATAACAGCGGGGCACCTCAGTGTCAATAGTTCTGGACCGCAAAGATTTGGAAGAACTGTGGCCCAGCAAGGGCGTCGAGTCGTCGGCGTCTCTGTGGACTTTGGGTGGCGGGAAACACACTGGTGGATGCTCCTCGGTGCGTCGACGATCAGGCCTTCTCCAGCAGGATGCAGCGGTGACGATGCGGACGAGAGCATCCTTGGATCAAATGAAGTTCTTAGGCAAAACGGGAGCACGGCGGCTCCGGTCAGCGACGGCGGTCGTCGACAGTGGCGGACAACAGTCTGGGCACTTCTCCTTGGAGTTCCGCAGCAGTCCCCGTATCGGGTCGGCAGCTTGTTGAAGGTCTGTCTACCAGGAAGCTTTGGCAAAGATCAGCTGGTGCACGATGGTCCCTCGTAGCTCGGGAAGAGGGCGCCTTACCAGGTCCTCTCTGGGTCAGTTCTTGGAGGCACAACAGCTTTCAGATTGTGAAGGAGAGCAACAGCAATTCTTCTCGTCCAGCAGGGCTTCAAGATCAAGCTTCAGTTACTCGTCGTAGTGGACTTCAGCTTCTGAACATGATTCCTAGCAGTGAGAGGTCCCCAGATATACTGTTGATCTCCCATTCATTCGCTGGGTCATACTCGAGCATCCAATCACGACTAAGGGCATTCATGCAGGCAGGCAGCCAATCAGGTACACAGTGCATGCAGGCCATTCACTTCTCTCCAGACACTCACAACAAGTTATGTGTATTGGGACAAGTACTGAGCCATTCAACACTCCATATTGCATTCATACCGGTTTCGGGCAGGGCTGTCTCAGTCATTGTGTCAAACACCAGATCCTAGACACCCACAACATAGAATGCATATTCGTCACACAATCCATTCACCCAGGTCCCACCCACAGGCGTACCCACAACATACGGTTGTTGAGAAGGCTCCAGCCAGTCTGGTCGGCACTTCCCCACACTACCATATATGGAACCTCAACCCAACAGCCAGTCAGGGGGAAGGGACAGAGGCAGGGCTTCCCGGGACTTCGGGAAGATCAAGGTAACAGGCGATGGAAGGCAAGAGGCCACGGGGGCCATCTTGTTTCCATCAGGAATCTACTGATTCCAATGACCGTGCCTGGGCATCCCAAAATGGAGGACACTCAGGGCACCTAGTCAATTCAGCACGGAGCTGCCACCAGCCCGTACCCTGCTCTGTGGGTCACACACAAGTGCCCAAAAAACATACACTAGGGCCACAGGGTTGCACCCCTACCCATGGGTGCCATAAGGGTATCCCAGGGGTCTGTTCACCAAACCAAAAGAGAGAGCTGCACCGCCAGGAGTCCCACATGAACTCCTGCGCGAAAAACACAACAGAACACATGATAAAAAGCAGTAAAGGACAAGGATACGGAGGCCTTGTCCCTCCGATGCATTTCCAGCATCACAGGCGGGAGTTCAGGACATTTGCTGGGTCTGGCGACACCCCCCCCTGGCATTAAAAACATAGCCGAAGAAAGACAGTTCAGCCTTGCCAAATTCACACTTCTCAGCATGTAACGTGAGGCTGGATTCTTGTAGGCGCTTCAGGACTGCTGCCAGCTGTGAGTTGTGTTCCACTTCAGAGGTGCCATACACCAAGATGTTTTCGCTTACGCTCGTTGCGCCTGGCAGGTTGTGTAAACCTTTGCGAATTTCGTTTTGAAGAACTGCTGCTGCCGATGAGATATGGAAGTTGAGCCAGCGGTATCGCCTGAGTCCTAGGAGCGACGAAAAAGTTGTTATATACCTGGATTCCTTTGCCAGTTGTATTTGGTGGTAGCCAGATCAAAGGTCTAATTTGCAGAACACGTTTGCGCCGGTTAGATCCACAATCAACTCATCGATTGTTGGGGGGCGTGGCTAACTAGCCATGGACTAGGACATGCTTTGGCTGAGCTCCTGTGGATCCGACATCTATCCAACGAATTACGCTTGAAAACTGACACAAGCGCCTAGAAATTGAAAAGACAAGCATCGGAACATGTGCACTACAGAAATCCTGAAGAGTGAGACATTCGTGCCAGCGGATTGAAAGATAAACAAACTTTTGTCGGAACAGCCATTTGGATATTTTGTTGCCAAGATGGCACAGAACAAAGGAAGGGTTTGCGCAGTCTGAGAGTGAAACGAAACCTTCGACTGCACAGAGCGGGATACAAATGGCTGCCAAGGATTAAACATTGCCCTCCTGCGTGGAACCGTGCTGGCAGATCAGCGCTCCCGGGTCCGAATAATTGTAGCGGTTGGAGATTGCTACAGAGATAATAAACAAGCTCCGGAAGCTGAGGCGGCTCTCGACCGTGTACATGAGCAGCTGAATCCCACTGTATCGAAAGAAGCGAGAAGACGCCGGCCGCCAGCGGCCAGCATCAAGATTATCCCTAAATGCCGAGATGACGAGATACATGTATCACGAGCGAACTGAAATAATAACTGTGGGCGCGGTATGCAACTGCGGTTCCCATCCGCTCGTGAAGGCTGTGGGTTTGAAAGTTTGTAACAATAGGATCAGGCCGCGGCAGTGGTACATTGACTGAGAGCTGTGGGAGTCTGTGGGCAGTGAAGCCCTGAGTGCGGCCGATGTCAGCCGACTGCATTGGCATAAGGCACACAACGCGGTCTCCCAAAATGAAGGCAAACGGTGGGTGGTACCAAATCCAACACATCAACTAAAGGAAAGGCGCGTGCGGGAGCGGTTTGCCCCTTGCCGGTGCAGCTAAAGGCCCCAGTCTCGGCGGGAGCACACCAGGCATGTGTGCAAGAGTAACCATGCCCTGCAACATGTTAAGCTGTTCTTACGGCGAACATGCACTGTGACACGCGGCGCGGGTAGGAAGCGCCCGGGGCGGGCGTCGCCTGCCAAGAACACTGTGATCAGGCCCAGCTGAGCCGACTTACACAAGGAGGGCTGCCGTTGCACGATCAGCACAGAAACAGGCCCGCGAGCGCTGATTAATATATGAGCGAGCTGGAAGGTACATAAAGCGCATAGCAAGTGACTGTGAACAAAAATGCGACGTGCGCATAATATAATAATTACAGGGACCAACCTGGGAGGCTGCAGGCGACCTGTGAAGCAAAGTACTATTATACCCCCTAATGTTGTACAAGGTGGCTACATAAGGAAAACCAACAGGCAATAATAAGTGAGTCTACTTATCATAACTTTGGAGTGCCACCCAACTCTGCTCATGTTACATGTGCCCAGGCAACCCGACCACAGAAGGAGGAGTTAATAGGAACATGTGCCACTAAAAGTTGTATGTGAAAATAAAACTTGGGAGGACACAATCCGAAAAACAATTTCATGCACCATAACCAGTGAACTGAATGAACAGGCCCCAATGGAAGCGCCATTGCACCTCTGGTAACAATGAGGGACGAATAATGGGAGCCGTTTGTACTATGGAGGGCT
Organism: Ambystoma mexicanum; assembly: GCF_040938575.1. Classification (NCBI taxonomy): domain Eukaryota; kingdom Metazoa; phylum Chordata; class Amphibia; order Caudata; family Ambystomatidae; genus Ambystoma; species Ambystoma mexicanum. The sequence goes on along the minus strand of NC_090932.1, from coordinate 1,158,524,264 downwards.
GGGATGACCAGTGGGCCTATGAGAAGCACAAGAAGCGAACAGTGGTCGTCACCAAGCAAAGCAAGGCATGCACAGCAGGCTCAAGCGGCCGGGAATATAGTCGGTGGTGTGTTGCACGTAAGGAGCCTGGAGGCTAGGTGACTACACCAAGGGGTGGCGTGGTCTCTAGGACGCAGTGAGACGTTTGATACGTGGGAGGGCACAACCCACTCTAAACTTGGAGCTCAGCATACATAGAGGGCTCCTCTAGGACGGCTGCCCCATACCCGGGGAGGTACACTGTTGCCGAGCTTATATAGAAAAGCAGGATTGCACATCTGAGGCCAGTCAACCTCGGGTGCATAACTGAGGCTGCAAGATAACGGGGCGAGGGGCTGTGAGTAAAAACAAGAATAAGCAATCCACGATGGAAGCATTCTCCAAAACACAACAATCTCCAGCGGTCATAACGTCCAAAGACTTGATAGCACCGGGGGAGCGCGCTGCAGCGACTGACAATCGTCAGATACTAGTGGCCATAACGGAGCTGCGAGACTTATGGGGGACAGCGATGTCGGACCTGCGCACTTCCTTGGAGGCTAAAATAGATGCAGTAGGCATAGAAGTTACCCTGCTGAGGCAAGACGTCAGGGGGCTGGCGGAGAGAACGAGCAGCTTGGAAAGTGCAGTGACAATCAACACGGACACCAGCACTAGCAACGTAAAGGAGATCCACGTACTCAAACAGGTAGCTAATCTGGAGACTCGGGCGGAGGAGGCAGAAGGGAGAGCGAGGAGGAACAATATCCGCGTGGTAGGACTGCCGGAGGGAGAGGACGGACAGGACCGACAGACTACATTGAGAATCTACTCTTACAAGAAATAGGGGCTGAAAAACTCTCGCGGTGGAGCGCGCACACAGAGCCCTTATGAGGAAGCCTAGGCCTGGGGCCTCTCCCCGAGCGATCATCGCCAAAATACTGAATTATAAAGATTGCAAGAAGATACTGGAGTACTTTCGAAAAGGAGGGACAATTGAAAGGGCTTCGAGCACTGTCACGGCGTATCCTCACTATACAATGTTGGTTCAGAGGCAACGGTACAGCTATGACAATCAAAAGGAGGCTACGTGGGGCTGGCATAAAATACATGCTTCTGTACCCTGTGAGATTGAAAGTGGTGCACAAGAGGAAAATGCATTTCTTTGATTCTCCAGAAGAAGCAACAACATGGCTGGACCTGCAGGGTTTCCCGGAACAAGACTCGGAGCAGGCGCAAGAAGAACACGATAAATGACTGGTACACTGTATGCATACTTATAAGGCGCAGCGCAAGCACCTTCGTGGTGAATAGATGAAGATTGATACTGTTGGGTGCGACTAAATATGGCTAACATTTTGTTAAGATACCACTGTCTCGAACAAAATTTATGGACTGGAATATAGCAATAAGTAAACATGTGTAAACTGGGTAGCTATGCGTAGTTAAACTGAAGCGAGTAGGAGCGGCAAGGTGAAGCACCCTACCCCCCGAATTTTAGTTGTAGTAGTAGGCTAGCCACTAGGGCGGGCTCACCCTGCGGAGCTTCGAGTCCAGGCAAAGGCCGGAAAGGGCTAGATCCAGGGATGGAGCTGGGCAACAGTTAAGGGGAGTGATGTTGGGGCAGGGATGGGAGGCAGGAGGGGGGAAAGGGGAGTTTGAGGTGTTTTTGGTTAAGGGGAGTTTAAAATTGAGTAACAAGTCTATGCGGATTGGAATGGAATTTAGAGGCAGACTGCACCTGTGGGAGGTGGAATTCGAATAGGCCATGGGAGACCTTAAAATAGTCACATGGAATGTACAGGGGCTCAACGGCTACTTAAAGAGGAACAAAGTTATGTTGTACCTGCGTAGGCAAAAAATAGATATTGCACTGTTGCAGGAAACCCACCTCACACGAGAGAGACTGGATAAGATAGCCGGGAAATGGAAGGGAGTGATGGTGGGCTCATCATACTCTGCTTATGCGAGAGGAGTGCTCATTTGGGTGGTGCCACATGTCCCTTTCCAGCGATTGCAAGTGCTAGCTGAGAAGGACGGGAGATTGGTTATATTGAGGGGACTGGTGAAAAACAGGGAGATAAGTATAGGCAATACGTACGACCCAAACCAGGACACAGCGGCATACTTTAGAACATTGTGTAATAATTTGAGCGCATGTGTGGGAAGCGCGATGATCTGGGGAGGGGACTTTAACTGCGTACTGAATCCAAGGGTGGACAGATCGGATGGGAAGATGGATAGACCGGCCCATGCGGCCAAGGCGCTATAGGCATTGTTGATGGACTTTGGCTTGGAAGATGCCTGGAGACTGAGACATCCCCAGGAGAGACAATACCTACACTATTCTGCCCCACAGCAGTTATCCACAAGGTTAGACTATGTCTTTACCTCGCCTGAAATCATAGCAGAGATCACGCAAATAGAGTACAAGGCTAGGGTCCTTTCGGACCACTCGCCTCTGATCCTTGAATGGCAATACTGCCCCCCGAGAGCGAGGATCCCGACATGGCCTCTACGAGCTGAAGCGCTGAGAGACCCCTTCTTGAGGGAGGAGATTGTGAATTATTTTGAAACAAACACTGGGAGTGTGAACTCGGCGGGAACACTATGGGAGGCCTTTAAAGTTGTGATGAGGGGAGTAGCCATAGCAAAATCCAGGGGCCTACAAGGTGGGATTCTAGCTGACCTACGGGAGATGGAGGAGAAACTGGAGGAGGCTTTGAGGGGTGGGGATGATACAGCAGAGAAGGTGGAATTGATACTCAAGCTGCAGCAAAAATGTGTAGACTACTGGGACAGATTATGTAACCTCAATTATAATTTTTTTTTAGAGAGACAGCATGCGGGTGGTGATAAACCGGGGAGACTTTTGGCGTGGTTATATAAGAGCGAAACTCCCAAGAGTCACAATCGGGACCATAGAGAGAGAGGACGGTAGCGTAGCAGACACCCAAGAGGGAGTCAATCAAGCATTTATGGATATTATTATAGGGTATTATATGGAGATGACGGCGGAAGTAGTCGGGCTATGATGAGAGAAGCGTTGGAGGACATAGGATTGCCAAAGATAAGTGAGGAAGAGAGAGAGGAACTAGATGCACCAATTACCTTAGAAGTGCTAGGGGAGGTGGTGAGGCAGCTGCCTACTAGCAAGACCCCGGGGACCGATGGACTCCCAAGTGAGTTTTATAAAGTGTACATAGAAGAGGTCCCCCCCCACCCATTGCTAGAAATACTAAACGAAGCATTTGAGACGGGATGCTTGCCCGAATCATTGGGAGAGGCCGTCATAATACTGCTCCCCAAGCCCAACAAGCCTGGGCACAGCTGCGGCTCCTACAGACCCTTGTCGATGCTGAATCAACACAGCAAGATATTGACAGCTGTCCTAGCAAATAGACTGAAGAAGGTCATTAGCAAACTAATACACCCAGATCAGACGGGCTATGTCCCAAACAGCAGTATTACCAATAATCATAGGCCATAGAATTGTTGAGAGTGGTGGCGAAAATGATGAGGATATGGCTATTGTGTCTTTGGACACAATTTTTTATTTTTTTTTATTTATTTTTTTGCTTTTATCATTTTTATGATTTTGCAAAATTGTTGTTACGTTTCATTTCTTTTCTCTTAATTTCCTTTTTTCGTTTGTTTATTTCTTGTTAGTCTGTCCGTTTGTGGGTATTTTCAATTAGCAGTTCGATTCAGTACTATTCACTGACGTTGACCAAACCTTTCTTTGCGCATTCGTCCAGCGCGGCATTAAGAATTTTGGCTGTTGCTATAGACCACATGGTCCGTGAACCACTCATTAAACGGGACCACCACACTTCTTCATCATACTGTGAAAAGGGTTTCAAGAGAGGACCTAAAAACGCTCTTCTCCTTTTGATGGTCTTAGGGCAACTCATGAGAAGGTGTTTCACTGACTCCTTTTTGGATTGTGTGTTACACAGTCGACAGAGGTTTGAGTCAGAAAGGCCTCTTATGGCCCGTATTTCGTTGGTAGGCAAAAGATTCAATCTCGCCCTTAGAAGGGTTGAGCGGAGAGCTCTGTCCGGAAATCTTTTGATTATTTCAGGAATCACATCCAATTTTTTAGGTTGAGACGGGAGATGTTTTAGAAGTTTGTTCTTTTCGGCCATTGTGTGGGTTTCAACCCAGTCCTCTTGGTCCATTTTGTTTTTGACTTTGACTGGGTTACCAATCAATGTCTCTTCTGTGCATGCGATGTTCTCAAGAATAGCTCTTTGTTTAGACGCCCATGTGGTCAGCATCTTACAGGTGTTGATGGTCATTTCTGTATTTAACAGATTGTATAGCGGAGGTGACTCGGGCATAAGTATTTTCCTGAATAGTGACATTTCTCCTGCCTCTTTAGCTGCTTTCAGCGATCGAAGACCTAGCTCCCTTCTGATACCTGCAATCGGTGCCGAGTTCGGAAGCTGGAGGACCTTCCGCCAGAAGTACCCCTCCAGTTTTCCCCATAAAGCCATCGGGAGGGTGGGAAGGGCATCGCCTCCGTAGACCAGGCAAGGAACTACCTTACCCTTGTAGAATTTGAGCACCGGCATCAACGAGAAGCGTCCGGACTTCCTATCTATGATCCTCGCCTGTGTTGTTAGTTTTCGGGTTTTGTCCCACAGATGGTGCTGCATGGCGAGTTCAGATTTGGAGCTGTCAATCATTACGCCGAGATATTTATAGGTTTTGATACTCTCCAAGGGTACTTTGTCAATGTTCCAGCTTGGTTTTTTTCTTTGCTTCTTCCCCTGGCATTTTTCTATTATCAAGATTTTCGTCTTCTCCTTATTGATTTCCAAGTTGTTAGCGGATATATACGAGGCCAAGTTGTTAAGTTGCCTTTGTAGGCCAATTTCTGTTTGATCGAGAAGGATAATATCGTCGGCGTAGAGAAGCCTGGCTAAAGGTGTTTGGCCAATTTTAGGTGGAAAAGATCTTATTTGGCTTGCGCTTTCTTTGAAGTCCCCCATAAAGGAGATAAACAGGGCCGGTGCAAGGGGGCAGCCCTGCTTTACCCCTCTGAAGGTCGATATGGCTTCAGAAAGTAACCCTTGACGGTTCAATTTTACTCTCATAGACGTTGCTGTATGGAGAGCTTTAATCGGTGCCAATAATGATGCCGGGCAGTTCCAGGCAGATAGTTTGGACCATAGCAGCTCTCGATCGACTTGGTCAAAAGCCTGGGTAAGGTCTATGAAGGCTAAAAAGATCTTCCCGGACCCTTCGATGACTTTGCTCTTCAAAATGCTGAGAATCAATATGTTGACTTGGGTTCTGCAGTTTTTCATAAAGCCCGCTTGGAAGGGATCGTTACATTCTGCCGATTTGGACCACGATTGAAAGCTTTTTTGGAGAAGCAACCCGTAGATCTTTCCAATAGTGTCCAACAAGGCGATTGGGCGGTAATTGACCGGGGCCGACCTGTCTCCTTTCTTATATATGGGGGCAACAACTGAAGTAGACCAGGACTCCGGAATTGATCTAGACAGAGTACAATTCTTGAACACTTTGCTGATAAACAAGACCCATTCTGCGGGATGGTTTTTTAGGTCGATGTTAGTAATTCCGTCGGGGCCCGGCGCTCTGGATTGTTTTAGCCTTTTTATGGCTAGCCTGATGTCGTCAATATCAGAAAGATCCTCCCAGACGTTGTTTGCAACTGGCGATATTCTGTTCTTAACATTCGTCTCAGGGGGTTTGAAAATGGACGAGAAGTGGGATATCCATGCTGCCTCTCCAACACAATTTGAGGTTGTAGATGACATATCGGTGCCGTCGTCAGTTGCCAAAACGCTCCCGAATTTTTGTCTGCTAATTTCTTAAGCATTTCTTCGGCGTCCTTTTGGTATAGAGCAAATCGATGGAATCGTAACCAGGCTTTGTAGATTTTTTGCTCTTGGATATAAAGTTTCACAGCATCAGTCGTTCTTAAGTTTGTCGCCTGTCTTTTCAATTTCCGGAGCTCTCGTCTTTTAAGTACTAATTCTCGGTTGTACCCGTGAAAAGGGTTAATTGCAGTTCTTTCTGTTTGAGTTTTAGAATAATATGGAATTAGCAGAGGTTGGTAGTCTGCTAGATGGTTTAGAGGATCCATTTCTCTGTACTACTGCCTTTCATACGCACTCGTCAGTTCTCTAATCCTTTCGCTCGTGAGTTTGAGTCGGTTTCCTTGCGGGGTCGGTTCCGAGGCTTCAGATAGAAAAAGTCTTGCGTCTCGCTTGGATGGCCAGCTGGTTTTTAAGATGTTATGATCGCTAGCCCCAGAGCGCAAAGTTTCAAACGAGGTCATCCAGGCTAACAGGGCCTCTGACGAAAAAATGTAATCTATTGTCCCCTTTTGCGTGCCTCTTTCCCAAGACGGGATCGGGTTTGTTGGGAGGAGTGCTTCCTCGATGTTGTGAAGGTTTCTGGTGTTCATAAGTGACTGCCATTTATCTCCTCGAGAATCTGCCTTGATTTTTTCTTTTGTGGAGATGTTGTCTTGTCCCTTTCTTGGGCATCTTGCATTCAGGTCTCCCGTTATTATAATCAGCGTATCTTCTTGGGTTGTTAAAATTCGATCTATCTCAGCTTCAATGATGTTAAGGAATTTCTCGTCCGTAATGGACTGTGGGTTCCAGTACGTTGTGATAATGGCGAGGCAATGTCTCTTTTTGTTTGTTTTTTCTATTTTTATTTTCATCAGTCGTTACTTCAGAGGATTGTGACCATTCGACAAGCACAGCTAGATGATTTTGAGTGGCTCCCAAACGCTTCTTGATTGTGAGACCTACTCCGTTTCGTACTGCTATCAGCAGACCGGAAGAGGGGCGTCCCACACAACCCTTTCTAGCTGGTGCTACCATGACTGAGAATCCATCGATTCCTGGTTTTTCTAGGAGCCATGTTTCTTGCAGGGTGATAATGTCATAATCTGCAAGATTAACCTCACCAGGTTTTGTAAGGTGGTTAAATCCTCTTGTGTTCCAAGACATCAGCGTAATATCCGAGCGTTCTTCGGGCGTTAAGGCTTGTGAGTCTCTCAAGAGTAGTTGAGAGATGGAGTCATTATTTCTCGGACCCACTGATGATGATTGCTATTTTTTAGTTGATGGCTTTGGTGCCTGAGGGAGCCACGCAAGAAGTTGTTTTAAAGGGGCAAATGATGATTTGGTGTTTCCTGCTTGTTGGGGCCTTGACCTTGACTTTTCAGCTGTCGTGTTTATCTCGGTTCTTGATGTCGCCGATAAATTTGGTCGCCGATAAATTTGGACACAATAAAGGCCTTTGATTCAGTTAAATGGCCATGGCAGCTTGCGGCCCTGGAGTGTTATGGGTTAGGGCCTGGATATGTATGGTGGGCAAAGATATTGTATAGCGAACCACTGGCTAGGATTAAGACAGGATCTGTGATATCCGGAAGATGGCAGCTCAGCAGGGGCACCAGTCAGGGATGTCCGTGGTCCCCAACGCTCTACATATTGGTCCTGGAACCTTTTGCAATATACTTGAGACAGCAATATGACATCATAGGCATTGAGGTAAAGGGGGAGAGATATCTTATTTCCCTGTACGCTGATGACATGTTGTTGTACTTGCGATACCCAGAAGAAAATCTCCAGTACATTTTGGAAGTGATGGAGAGATTCGCTGGGTTGTCCGGTATAACAGTGAACCCCCAGAAGTCCAGCATGTTCCCTTTGGGGAGGTACATAGGGATCCCAGCGGAGCGATTGCCCATATAGCAGGTACCATGGGTGGTCAGTACATTTCGGTATCTGGGGATCAACATACACCATAATGTAGAAGAGGAGCAAAGGTGCAACACTGAAGTAGCTATTACAAAAATTGAGAAGATCATGCAATTCTGGGCCAGGTTACCCTTAGCGATGATGGGCCGGGGAGCAATGCTAAAGATGGTGGTTCTGCCAAGGCCTTTGCACTATTTTGGGAATATACCGTACCTGATCCCTAAGAAGTTCTTCATCAAACTGAATAGCATGTGTAGGGATTTTTTGTGGCATGGCACACGAAATAGAGTGGCGTTATGGAAGCTACAGAATTTCCATGACCAGGGTGAGATAAAACTGCCCAATTATGAGGTGTATTATGTGGCAAGCCAATTGCAATACGTCGCCAAATGGCTTTCTGATGAGGAAACCTCGGAATCTAGGCTGTTTGGGGGAGATTGTGCTCCATTTCACTTGAAAGAAATGATGTGGGCACCCAGGGCGGAAATGATGGGGGTGCCCTAAGATGCTGCTATTAGGGTGGAAGATATGGCGCAGGGCATGCCAGATGATGGAGAACCCGTCCCCATGCTCTCCGCAGGTGCCACTGGTTGTATTAACGGGGGCAGATGTGCAGCTAAGAATGACAATCGGGAGCCACTGGGAACCGGTTGGGGTGGCACAATGGGGGACATCTGGTGGGAGGGCTCTAGTATTACTTTCAAGGAGCTGCAAGAAGAAACTGGGTTGCACGAGGGCCAGTACATTACATATTACAGAATGGTGCAGCGAATTAAGAGAATATGGCCTGAGACAGTGCTGGAGGAGGAACCAGATGCCACCATAGATACGATATATGACGTAGCGGAAGGGGGTCATGATATTTCCAGAATATATGAAATGTTGATGTCTAAAGTGGGGAAGGAAGTCACGCAGCTGAGGGTGGACTGGGAAATAGAAGTTGGTGCCCCGATGGAGGATGGGATGTGGGAACGGGTGCAGGGGTATCATAAGAAGGTGTCTAGGAATGCGAGACTGAAACAGTTACAACTATACGTTACGCATAGGGCATACATGACACCTTGGAGGATATCGAGGTTTGAGAATGCAGGACGGCAGGCATGCCCCAAATGTGATGAGGAGAATGCGGGCATGGTTCATATGTTCTGATCATGCCCGGTTATTGAACGTTTCTGGAGTGCAGTAAAAGAGAAACTGGAGAAGAAAGGGGTTAAGATTGTAGTGGACACAGTTTGGGCCTGTTTGTTGGGGGTTCCCAAGATCATGGAAGCTCAAGCATGTGAGTAAATTGAAGGACCTGGCTTATGTGCTTGCAAAAAGGAGAATTGCCATGGGTTGGAAGACCTGCCATATGCCAAATGTGGAGTTGTGGTGGAGAGATTTACACAAATGGGCCAAGGCAGAAACCATGGTGTGGCAAGAGGCTAGTAACGCAGCGGGGGAGGAGGAGACTGAGTCCCTGATGGCCTGGAAACGTTTGATAGCCAAGCTGTTTGGGTCAATTAAAGACCTGGCAGATGCTATAGAAGGAGAGACCGTACCACAGGATGCAGAAACGGAAGGTTAAAAGAAATAGACTCGTAAAGGGGGGAGGGAAAGGGAAGCAGCGACTAGAAATTATAGATGTATAATGAAGCGGTTGAAGGTTGCACTGCTTGTTTGGTTTGTACTGTTTTTTGTTGTGTGAATAAGTTAATAAAAAATTATTTTAAAAAAACTCGATTGTCAGGGTGATGTGATGTTCACGTCCAATTGCTTGGTATGGCAGTCTCATGTCGATGCATATTCTAACTGCATTTGTTTGCTTCAGTTTTCTTGTAACCACCATGGGTGAGACCCAGGGGGTTGGCCGATTTTTTTTTTTTTTTCTTTTTTTTTTTTTTTATGTTGCGGAGGTCCTCCAGCTTGTTGAGTTCTTCCTCGACGGCTGCCCTTAGGTGGAATAGGACTCTCTGATGCCAGACTGCTTTGGGTTCAATTGTCGAGTCGATGTGAAGTGTCACTGTCTGTTTTCTTTAAACAGCCAATGCCCTTGTCTAGATGTGGGTGTTGCACAATCATCTTATCGACCTTCGGTTGCTGGAGTTGGAGGGTGAAATTGATGATCTTCAGCTTTTCCGCCGTTCTGCAGCTTAGTAGAATATCGACGCCGGCATGCACCACGTAGAATCTGGTTCTGCAGGCCTCCTCATTGTATAAGATGTCGGCCTTGAATGACCCTTTCACGGGAAGGGGTGTTTCACTCCCATATGCATATAGGCGGACAGTTTTGTATTGGATGTTTGGTTTGGTGTCCATCGTTTTTAGTTTATGGAGCAATATCACATTCATTGTTGCTCCGGTGTCAATGACCACCTTGGTAGGTGTGTTGTTTATGAGTACTGTGCAGGTTGGCTGGGATTTGCGTGACTTTTTCTTTGCCTTGCCGTGTGACTCCACAGCGGAAATGAGATGCACTATTTCACCTTGCCGTTTGCAGTGCGAGGCGTGCCTCTCTTGCGATGATTCATCCTCTTGAGTCCCCACTCATCTCGCTATCACTGCTGCTTGTACGCGCTGTTCGCTTGACTGTTCTCGCCTTTTCGATTCGTTTGCCGCCTGCTTCTCAGTCTGGGGTGTTCACGTGAGTGGGACTCTGGGATCTCTCGCCGCTGGCTGGAACTGAGGCAGACCGAGGCAAAGTGGTTCAGCTTCCCACATTTTCAACACATGGCCCCAATAGCTGGACAAGGTTCAACACAGTGCCATGCACCTTCACACCATTTGCATGAGTGATGGAGCCGTGGTGGTCGGGTCGGTAGGTCAGGATTCCACCCTGGTGGTCGTCCTTTGGTGTCCACTGCGGCGATGGCAGCAGAGGTTTGTTCTGCGTCGATCGGCAGTTGACTGATGGCTTCTTCCATTGCGGCTACTTGCGAGTCTGTTCTCTCCCTCTGGCGCCCCATCTCGAGAATGCATTGCAGGGGAATGGTGCTTTCAGATAGAATGTCTCTCCGGGGCTTCTCAGATGATATTCCATAAATGACCTGCTGTTCCAGAGAGATTCCTTCATTGCGGAACTCCCATCCGATGGCTAGTTCACAGATTCTGGAGTGGAATTCGTCAATGGATTCCGAGGACCGCTGTCTTGCCAGGCTCAGTTGAAATTGTTCATAGTCAGGATTCAGCTGGGAGCAGAACTTCCCGTTAAATGCGGTCCTCGCTGTTTGGTAGTCATCTTCTCAGCCTCTATTTGGAAGTGTGTTGAAAAGCTGCAGCACAAGCGTGCCTAGGTTCAGCATTAGCAATGTGTGTTTTTCTTCATCCACAGTGACTTTCTTGGAATTTAGGTGGAGCTCGAAATGTTGCAGCCAGAGCACCCACCCGATGGCTGCTCTTTCAGCATACAGGTCAAAGGGTTTCCTAACACACCCTGCGCAGAGTCTTGCCAGGTGCTCCTGTCTGGCCCTGGGTTTGCTGGGCTGGGACGCTCATCTGGTGACCCGGCTCGATTGCGGCAGTCGGGTGGGGTTCGTTTTTCATCTTCCAGTGTGTTTGGCACCAGGCAGTTGGCTGTCCCTTTCTGTGTGCCTCACCGCCTGGTTGTTGCTGCTGAGTGACCTTGTGGGTTTGTGTATGCTCTTGCGCCGGGCGGTAGGCTTGTCAGGCTGCATTGGGCCGCTGGCCCGATGTGGAGTCGGCACACTACCCTTTTCCCAGCTGGCAGCATGTTTGGCACGGTCTGCAGCAGTAATGGGCTCTCACCATCAGCAGAATATGATGTTCATGACCCGGTTGCATAGGACACCAGTTATTTTCTTTATAACAAAAGTTCAATACTGGCCCTTGTTTGCAGTGAGCTTTCACTATTGGCACTTATTTTCAGTCAATGTTCAATGCCAGCGTGTCCCAGAAGTGTATGCAACACACCGCTTTGCAGGGCCTCTGCATTGTACGTGAATATTTTCCCTTGTATTGGCCACCAGGGGGGTGCTGTCACCTTGTTATCGCTGCTCTTACCTCTTGCACTTATTAGCCGGGCTCCGGTGAATGGGCCAACGAGGTTCAGATGTCAGCACCCAGTGCATGGCGTCGTCACGCTGTCCTTCTCCTTGCTTGCACAGAGGTGAATCCAGCAGTGGCCTTCGTTGCGCTCGTGGCTGCCGGTGCCAGAATCAGTGCACCGCGGATTCTGCAGCACTCTGCTGCGGGAAGTGCGACCCGTTCCCTCACACTCAGTGGTAGAAAGAGCTAACGCAGGGCATGGCCAAGGGGGTCCAAGACCCCCTCGTTGCCAGTGTAGTAATGTCAGGGATCCGCCCTCCCTGGCTCTAGGAGGCCGGGCCTGGTAGGCAGTATGGAAGACACATGTAAATAAAACATAGACACGTTATGTTGGTGGCTTACTCCCGACTGTCCTTTTTTGATGGGGAGTCGGTCCTTTTATTTACTTTTCGGCGTTCTGACATGGCCACGTCAGAACGCCCTCGGGCCTTTTCTCGAGATACCACATGGGGCTGTAATGCTTATGCGAAATATGAGCTAAAACAACATGGAGTCGGTGCGCAGCCTTTTTAGGACACTCATCTCCCATCACCGTAATGAAAAGCCTGCACTGCTGCAGGCCTTGTAGAATAAAAGAGCATTTCAGTAGCGAAGGCAGAGTGAGGTCACAGACAGACATAAATATTATTACCAAGTGGACTTGCTGCAGAGAATAGTTATTGTATTGTCCACTGAAGGACGAATAAGGTGAAGGGAGTTGGAGCGTCTTGCAGGTGCATGATAAGGAGCTGGGAATGAATGTGAGGAGAGGGGCGCTGGGCTTCTCCACTTCTGACTGTTTTTTTCTACTCTCTGTCCCTTCGATTTATGATGCGCTCTTTGGCCAAGGGCGTACACAACTGGGAAGGGCAGGGAAATGCCCCCATAAAAGAGAGGGCCTGGTGCGGCGGTTAGTCAGAACTGGGATCCCCGCCTCAGACCCCGTTAGTGCAAGTGATCTCTTCGCCTACGTGCTGAGGGACTAAGCAGTGTTGTGGTGGCTAAAATGACGGTGTCTTTGACTTCTTTCCTAATGGTGAAGTTACTTATATGTATATCACTAACAAAAACATTGTTAAAGGGACGTTATGGTTAAGTTGCACTGGCAAAAACCTATGAAAATCGATGGAAAAACATTGTTAAAGGGTCATTATGGTTACAGGTAAAACCCACGAAATTCGACAATTATGGTAAGCTAAGCAACCATAACTCGTGCCACCAGTGTGCACTGCAAGGACTAACACCCATGACATCAAAGATGGCATCACAAATCTCATTCATGACATCACTCATGACATCACATGTGCATTTACTTTTCATAGGAAGCCTCCTCAAGGGATTGTTATTGTAATGGTGGCAGAAAACTATAAAAGAATATTGGAAGAACTATCATGAGAGAAGTATGTCATGGAGGAATGCATTGCTATACACACCATAGTATTACAAACTTTTTCAGTGTATATGAAGGAACTCATGTACAAACGTAGCGATTGTCTGGCGTATGGTACCAATTACAGATGTACATAGTAAATGTTGATTAGTGTGTCGGGAGGCTCTCTTTTTCTGTTAACAGTGCATGATAAATCTGTACCGCACATTACTGGCTGAGATAACTACAGAGAGAAGGTACTTAGAAGTGCGTGGGAACGGTCCTTACGGGAGCATTACAATGACTGGCGCATATGTACGTGAGGGCCACCCAATAATTCTGTCTCCTGGCTCGTCCCCTATAGTATCTAGGTAGGTGCTGCCCCTTCTGTACCTGACATTTGCTGTCATTCCTTCTGCGGCGTGTGTGAAAACAGCATGATAAATGAAAATGAACTGGGAAAGGAACAAAAGGTAAATAAAGAAAGCACCTTTCACAGATCAACAACGGAATTGCCAATACACACATGCACTGCTGGATGTGTGGCAGTGTGGCAAACACTGTAGTGGAATGGGTTAGAAAGGGGGTCGCTGTACAAATAGGTTCGTTTACTTGTTGCAGAGTGTTTTCAAAAGAGTCCCAGCGCAACACTAACTACAAAAAAATATGAATACCAATGTAGATGGGGTGTACAAAAATCGGGATGCTGGCATACCAAGATGAAAGTTATAGCTGACGAAAAGTATTTGTGCAGTGAAACGTCATATTCCCAAGGGCAAGGTATGGCATTGGCACATGTCAAAGAAAGGCAGAAATACACTTCTTTGCAATGTACCGCGCTGTCTGCATTCACGGACCAAATAGAAAATGACGCTCCCACATCGGTGACTGCATAATGCAGTAAAAACATATGCAAAAGATCGGAAACAAACGCATATACTGGTCAAGTGCCTCCTTCATCGCAAACTGCATTGAAACTCGTGTAACACGCTGTGCAATTTTTCCCTGCACAATCAGAAACAATAATATCGGCATGATTGCTTGCCACCAGTGTCACACAGAAAAACCAAAATCAGGCACTTCATTGTAGCTACTCCATAGAACTACACATTCACATCATAGATTGCAAAATGAGTAGCCACTGCACAGTGTTTTCCATTCACTTTCAGTCAATGTATGTCGGAATCGCCTAAAACCTGCACGCTGTGCCTCGTGAAACACACAGCCATAGCCGCACCCTCTGCATTTCTGTCCACAAATATTGTGTGTAGCACAGTCTGTCTGTACACACCACACCCACAAACTGTTACCCAATCCCGTAGTCTCTGCAGGCCCATTTCTATGACCATCATCTGCAAAAGGGGCGTATGTAACATGTGCCACCCTGCAACTATTGTGATATTCGCACACTTTTCCTGCCGGGCACGCGTGGGAGTGGTGGAATAACTTTGAACCAGGGGAGCGGACGTCGTTGGTTGTGGTGGCTCTGAAAAGAACCTTTGGGGTCTTTGTTTGTGTTTTTTTTTTATTTTTAAAGGTCCCTCCCTAGAAACACTGTTTTTGCTGTTTTAATGTGTAAATGTGTGTTTTCAACATTAGCTCACATTCTTACAATAGGCTCTTCAGTGCAGTGTGGAGATTGCGAAATAACACTTCATTGCCACTGTACGACAAAGACATGCCATTAGTCGTGAACAGGTGTATGTATCGCGAACCAATGTTCTAATTCTCACAGTAGAACATCCCAGCAGCACTTACAAAGTCACACATGCTTCTGTTGATGAGACCCCTTCCGACCTCTGGCTGGCGACAGGAATCTTTGGAATACTTCCACACTATTCTCGGGGGTATACATGAGAAAAGCACCTTGGCAATAGGAAAAAAGAGCTGCACTGCTTTCATCATAATATTTAGTTGACGGAGAACAAGGCTTGTAACCCATAAGGAAGGCTTCAAAGTGCACAATCACTACATGTACAGTTGACGAAGAGGCCATGCGTCGACATTCTAGAGGCAGTCCACCAAAACAGCACGATTGGACACTACTCCACAAAGCATCCACTCCCTCCAAACCAAAATTGCCAGACATGTCTTCTTGAAGGGCATGCACGCACAGATCTTCCACAAAGCCATCACCCACAACGAAAACTGTACGTCTTGCCATGTTTGCCAGCCGCAGTCCACAAAGTAATGGGGAAAGTGAATTCCTGTGACTCACACCCAAAGCACCTGATTTGCCAAAGGCCATAGTCCCATTTCTATTGGCCAGCATGCTCACAAGCACAGAATGTGGCACGTGCCTTTCTACAAGTACCACCAGGGCCGCGTCCCAGTAAAGCAGGAGGAGTCCTTCTTTCTATTGGCGCGCTTTCCTCTGACGCACACCCTGAGCAGCACCTGATAGGACAATCGCTACAGTGCCATTTCCATAGGCCAGCATGGTGAGGAGCATCGAATGTGGCACGTGCGGGTCCCCAAGTACGTTGAGCGCCGGTCCCCAGTGCAGCAGAAGTCCCTCTTCCTATTGCCGCACATCCTAAGCAACTCATTGGACAATCCACACAGTTCCATTTTCGTGGCCGCCACCCGCAAAATCCCAGCATGTGGCTTTCGTGCTGCGTGCGGGCGTGGGGTATTAACTTGCAACCCGGGCAGGGAGAGTTTGTAGTAAGGGAGTAATAAGGTAATTGTTGCAGAAGAACATTCCATGAGCTGACAAAAAAGTGTACATGCTTCCGTTGATGAGACACCTTCCCTCGTCTGGCTCGGAACAACATCCATGAGCAGTAGGCCATACTCTTCGCTGTATTATAGATGAGACAAGCACCTTGGCGGTGGAAAAAAACGTCCTAACGACATCCAGCAACCTCCTCAGTCTACGGAACAAATCTAAGCATGGCAGGTATCCCATATGCATGCAGCTGTAATGAATTACCATAACATCTACTACTGGAAACGTAGCGAGGTGTTTGCAAGTGCATGCATATCGAAGAAATGGCACTCATACACAGAGTTCCACAATGCGTCCACTCCTTCTAAACCAAAATTACCATCAAAGTTTCTTTGCAGGGCATAATTGTGCAGATCTATTACAAAGGGGTCACCTACAGTCAACACAATACGTTTCGCCATGTCAGCCACCCTCAGTTCGCACAGTGTAATGTGCATCCGTTTGACCTCCCCTTCCTGTTAACCACACCCACACTACCTGATTGGGTAATCCCCACACTGCCATGGCAATTGGGCAATGTGCTGTAAAAGACAGATTTTGGCATGTGCGCCTCCCAAAGTAGCGCATGGGCCACACCCCTGTAAAACTGGAGCAGTCCTTCTTCCCTTTGCACTATCTTCTCTGCAGCTGTACTTCATTGGGTTACTGGTAAATAGGCACAAACGCATCCACCAATCGAATTAAAGCCGCCATCATCGAACACTGTCACTCCTGTACAACACTTGAAATGTACTGTTACACATTTACAGTACAAATGTGCCATTCCAAAGCACGTCCACTACAAAGTTCAATGAAAGTATGGACAATTTCTCCATCCACATAGCCACCCAGAATCTGGCACGTGCAATCCTGAAAGTACTGCGTAATCCACTACCTTTTCGTAATAGTGAAGGTAGGTCGGGGGGGGGGGGTGATTGATAAACAATATGAAACTGGGTAGGGGATTTAGTCTTCCAGCGTATATATATGTGTTTTTTTTATATGTGCGTGCAAGCAATTTTTTAGTGTATTTTCTCTTTATATATGTTTCTGTTTGCCTCTCCTCACATTTTTACAAAATTCTGCTCAATGCTTCTTGCACAGTGTAAAAGAAAGCGGCATTGCCAATGGCGCTTAAATAAATGCCATTTCTATGGAACCACTGCATATTTTGCGACTTCATGATCTCCATAGTGGGTGGAGAACATGCCAGCAGTCTGCATAAACTGACGCATAATTCTGTTTATAGCACACCTTCCGACCTCTGGCTGGGGACAAATGACACCGTCATAGACCCACACTGCTCTTGCTGTTATGCATGAGAAAATCACCTTGGCAGTAGGAAAAATACGCGTCACTGCGGTCAGCCACCTCTTGAGGTGACGGAATAATCGTCCACACGACATGTAACCCAAATGTGCACTTCCATAGTGCACCACGACACAGTCCACGCTCGTGACGGACGCCACATATCTGCAAAGGCGTACCATGCCGCCGAAACTGCAGTCACCCTGACAGGCCCAGAAAGTGTCCACTCCTTCCAGCCCGAAATTACAAGCAACGCCGCTTTGCACACAACACCTGTGCAGATGGCACACAAAGGGATCACCGACGATGAGCACTGTGCGTCTCTCCATGTCGACCACCCTCACGGCACAGTATTGTGACAAAATGGTACCACCCCTTCCTATGAACCACGCCCTAAACTGCTAATTGCCTATTTCCCACAATTCCATTTCCACCCTGCTCATAATGGGAGGATGTGCACATGCGCTTTCCCATCTACAGTGAAAGCCAAAGCCCAGTAAAGCTCTGACAATACATCTTCCATTTGCACAGTCACTTTTTGCAGCACTCCCCCAATTGGGTGCTGTCACATTTGAAAACACGCATGCACCAATCACATACTAAACCTCTGCATTGCAGACTGTCATTTCTATACACCTCTCTTTATTTACCGTTAAACACTCTCAATGCACGTTCTGTTTGATTGCAAAGACCCTCCACCAGAAACATCTGCTAAAGAATGCACTATTGCAGCATCCACAAATGTCCTAACATGCACCCAGCACACCTTTGGCTATGCACACAACATTGCAACCCTTTCCACACCCACCACAACACTATACATCCAAGCAAGCGACCATGTGGGCACCTAACATTATACACAAACATTACATATGTAGCAGCAGTTCTACCCAACTCTCCCAAACCATAAAACACCCATTCACAAAAACGTGTCACTCTTAGCTGAAGTCACAAACATAGCGCAGCCTGCACCGCCCCTACACACTACCATTCACACGCTATTGTGTCACTGCCAACCTATGCACAGCACCTTGACAACATTTGGCCTACTTCAATAAATCTGCACACAGCAGAGTAACCAACCACATATAAGCTGCCCTTCAACCACACCCACTTCCATACTCACATTACGTACACACTGCACCCTGTGGCCACACTACACACCTTCTCACTGCACCATCTCCTGCCGCACACCAAATACTGTAGCATGTTCCAACTATCACCACAACCATAAAATGCACAATGCATGCTTTGCAACTCACTTGTGCTGCTGTAGCACTTCAACGATGTGCTTCACACGCATTCTCCAAAGATCACCACCCTGTGCTTCATACACTGCCAAACCTGCATTGCTCCAGTTGGTCTGCTCCTTGCACACATTCCCCCCACTGTAATTCAACAATATATGTCAGGATATCACCAACTACCACTATGCACATATGCACCACTGGCACCAGCACTCCTAACCAACCTCGACACCGCAATGGACATGCACATCATTACATATAACTGCTAACATAATGTATAAACATTACACTGTCTCCGGCACCCCTGCGCCCTTTCATTCACATACTATTGTTTTACCCACTTCCACTCACAAAGGATTGTTTCACTGCCAACGTAACCACAAAAATTTTACAACATTGCCCATAGTGCAAGCATTGAAAGCATTGTGCACATAGCACACTATCCAAGCACATATTAGCTGCCCTTCAACCATACCCTGTAACATACTGACAGTATTCAAACATTGCACATCATTACATATAACTGCTAACATAATGTATAAACATTACACTGTCTCCGGCAACCCTACGCCCTTTCATTCACATACTATTGTCTTACCCACTTCCACTCACAAAGGATTGTTTCACTGCCAACGTAACCACAAAAATTTTACAACATTGCCCATAGTGCAAGCATTGAAAGCATTGTGCACATAGCACACTATCCAAGCACATATTAGCTGCCCTTCAACCATACCCTGTAACATACTGACAGTATTCAAACATTGCACACAGTGACCACACAGCGTGACTTTTCACTGCAGCATCTCCAACCACAGGGCACCGCCATGGAGCTATGCAGTAACAACTTGCAACAGTTACCATAATGTAGAAACAAGACACTGGGCCTCATTACGACCCTGGCGGTACGGAGTAAACAGCGCCGTAAAAGGTGCTGGCACCGTTCACTCCGTACCGCCGCATTACGAGTTCCCCTCGCGGGACACGGTAAGCACGCCTGGGAAAACCAGGCGTGCTTACCGGGTCCCGCGAGGGGAAGAGGGAGCAAACAACGGGCTATCTCGTAATGGCCCGTTGTTTGCTCCCTCTCCCATTCCCATTCAGCCCTATGGTGGCTGAAATGGGAATGGGGAAGGACCGTGTCCGGGTCCTTGGAGGGAGGAATTACCGGGCCTTCAAAACTCGGAATGGCCCGGTAAGTCCTCATTCCGAGGACCCGGACCCCGACACGATTTCGGCGGCAGCCATGCCGCCAGTAGTGGCATGGTTACTGCTGAACCCGTAATGAGGGCCACTCTCTCCTGCATCGCTGTGCACTTTCAATCACTTACTATGGGCGTACCCACTACCATTCACAAAGTATTGTGCCACTGCCAACCTCCCCACAATCTGGTTGCAACAGTGGCCTATAACGGCTTAAATTTGCTCCACACCCATTTCTTACATGTCACCACCCTCTAACTGATGCACATTGAAAAATGCATTACTGCCATGCGTGTCCTCAAGGTTTAGGCTCTTGAATGCATGGCCTACGGCCGTGCATCAAATAGTCTAGGCCTTGAACACACTCACAGCAACATAATGCCACCATGCATGTCTCCATATCAGCAACTGCGACAATCCACATAGACACCACTGCCACCAACACTTCTACCCTACCTGTACACCACCATGGCGATCCGCAGCAACAAATGGCAACAGTTAACATAATGGCCATGTAGGTAGCTATCATTTTGCACAAACGTGCCACACTTAGGTAGCAGCACTTCACCCCAACTCCCCCACACCATACAAACACCCATTCACGAACAGAGGTCGCACTTACCAGAATGCACAAACATACCACATCCTCCACCACCTCTATCCACAGCCATTCACAAAGTATTGTCACTAACCACAACATTTTCACAACATTCGGCCTACTTCAACAATTCTGCACACAGCACAGGCCTTGAACACACCTACAGCAACGTAATACCACCATGCATGTCACCTTTTCACCAACTACGACCATCCACATACACACCACTGCCACCAGCAGTCCTACCCAACTTGCGCACCACCATGTAGCTATGCAGCAACAAATTGCAACAGTTAACACAATGTAGAAAGAACACGCTCTCTCCTGCACCCCTGTACACTTTCATTCACATACTATGGCCGTACCCACTCCCATTCATAAGGTACTGTCACTGCCAACCTAGCCACATTCAGTTTGCAGCACTAACGCTACTGCGACCAATCTGCACACATCGCACTATGCAAGCACCACCCTGTACCGGGTGCAGAGTCAAACATGCCTTCCTGCAGTGTGTATGTTGCAGCCCTACGCTCCTGAGGGCATGCCCTGCAGCCTACGGGCTGTGGGCTTCGGCCATGTACCCAATAGTGTAATCCTTCCACTGTCCCACTGCACCTTCAATCACCCATGCATGCCTCCATGTGCCCAACTACCGCTTTCCATCCGCTCCGCGGACCCAGATATCACTATTTTTCGGGATGTACATTTCAGTATTTTACAAAGAAATTACTTGTAGAATTTCTACCACACACAAAAGCATGCTTTCTGGCCCAATCCCCCGCTCCTGGCGCAAATTTGGTGAAAATCCATCCAGCCGTTCAGGCTGTACCCGTGCGCAAAGTTTTTCCCCATTCAGTCTGAATGGGGAAAAAAAAAATTGGGACCCCCTATAGGTTCCCCCCCCCCCCCCCCCCCCTTCCCACATGAAACATCGTCTACCTTGGTGAAAACATTGTGAGCCAGCCATACACTTTTTTTTCGCAAAGTTTGGTGAGGATTCTTCCAGGGGGAGCGAAGATATAAACCGCTGAAAAACTGCTCTTCCTATGAAGCAACTTAACCATAACTACACACCAGCTTCCGCGGGCTGTGTCATTTTTATGCATCTGAGTGTATTTCTGTTCGTGGTGTATGCATATATATATATATATATATATATATATATATATATATATATATATATATATATATATATATATATATATATATGGGACCGGTACCGGTAAACCCTTACCGCCTTACTACGAGGTCACTTTGCGGGTTGGTACTTTAACGCCTGCTGTTTAGCAGGCGTTAAAAACCAACCCGCAAAGGGACCAGGGTGCTAATTACGGTACCGCAATTTAC
This sequence comes from Ambystoma mexicanum, assembly GCF_040938575.1. Taxonomy (NCBI): domain Eukaryota; kingdom Metazoa; phylum Chordata; class Amphibia; order Caudata; family Ambystomatidae; genus Ambystoma; species Ambystoma mexicanum. The sequence goes on along the minus strand of NC_090932.1, from coordinate 1,158,502,684 downwards.
GGCACCGTAATTGGCGCCTTCCCCATTCCCATAGAGCCCTATGGGGACTTAAATGGGAATGGTGAAGGGCAATGGAGGAAGGAGGAATTACCGCCCCGCCAACCTTGGAATAGGGCGGTAATTCCCCTTTCCTCCAAGGCGGTGCCGGTATTTTACCGGCATGGACCAAGGTGCTAATAGCACCTTGGTCCTCCGCCTACCGTGTAATGAGGACCTTTGTGTTGTTATTGATGCCAAATAATCCTGCTAATAAATTGAAGTTAAGTTTTGGACGCGAAATGGCAAGAATTATTTTTTTTCCTTCTCCCTTTGAGGTGAAAGAAAAAAAAAGGTTGTATTAGCTTATATGTGTTGAATTATTAATGGCAAGGAGGTGAAACATCCATTCGATACAATGAGTTCCCTGTTTAGGAAAAAAGGTAGCTCTGCAGGCAGAGACTGTCCTGAAGTGACTATCCCAGGGTGGGCTAACCATATGATAAAATTGCACAAACTTGGACATGTGGTGCAGGATTGAGTGAGACATGGGATACGAGTATAGGTGAAGCAAGTCCTGCCTAAGTAACTAAATGTTTGCAGCAAGTTTTGGTGGAAAAAGGGAAAGAATGTTCAGCTCTTGGTAGGAGAGGCTGGATTCTATTGCATGCTTTTCGGAAAATGCATCAACAGAATGTAGAATTACAGGCGAATGTAAAAAAATTTGAAAAAGAACTGGCTGCTGAAAAACAAATTGCATTAATGCAGCAACTTCAAATTAAATTATATCATGATAAAGCTGACAAATATCAAGCTGTTACTGAACGGGCTGTGGTTAGGGTGGCTCATTATAAATATGGGCAGAGAAGAGGAACGGTTAATTCTCGTAAGGTGGCATCCGTGATTGCTTCTGCGGGTGTGGATTGGGACCCTGACCAATGGGATGCTGACGTGCTCGATAGTACTGCTACTGATAGTGGTTCCGAACAAGACATTGCTTCTAAGCCGCTTCCGGCATGTAAAGAGGTGACGGTCAAGCCCATAATTCATAGATAAATGGGCCGTCAATCGATGAAACCGGGACCTGGTGTGGTGGACATGACAGCACTTGAGGATTATTCGCAACAGGAGGTCGGTGAAATAATGAATTAATTGAAACAGAGGGCTGGTGAGTCTTTACTGGCCTGGATGGTTAGATTGTTAGATGGAGGGGCTGCGGGTCTCTTAGTAGACGCAACCGATTCTGCTAGATTTCTGCCCTTATCAAACGATGTTCAAATACACTAGACCCTACGTACCGGCCCTCCTCATGATGGTAATGGTGAGGAGGGACAAATGTCTCTTATCCAGTTAGCTGCGCAGGGATGTAATCATAAATACCTGATTACATCGGATTGGCCAAGTGATGATAAAAAATGGTACACGTAGAAAGAAGCTATTCAAAGAGTAAGGGAACATGCTATGAAGGAGGCCATTCATTTGGAAACTCCGGAGCATATGGGGTTGGTAAATTTGTCTGTTTCTGCTAGAAACGCTATAGTTCGAACATTCCTTCCTACCTATAAAAATGTCATGATGACCCTATTGGTGGATATGACAGGTAAAGTGACTGATGAAGTGGTCGATGCAATCAGACAACTTGCGGATCAAGGCGAATGGGACAAACCAGAGGAACGATCGAGGTAGAGGGAGGGGCGAACTGAGAAATGCATTCCTGGCAGGAAGTTTGACAGCCGAGATTCTCGTGTGTCTAGAAAAGACATGTTTCTTCCTTTATTGAAGGATGGTGTACCACGCGAGGAGATTGATAGGTTTGAAACACGTGAAATGTATTTATTGTACAAAAAACTTGTTTTAGATGGGAAGGAGCATTACAAACAAGTGAAATGACAGGATGTACATGAGCTGAAAAAGGAGGTCGATCCTTTTGGATCGTCACCAGAGGGGGGAGACGATGAGTCTTCTGACAAATCTGTACCCTTCCAACCAACTTCCAACTTATGCTGATTTGAGGAAAATGGTCAGTGTGATGGTTGAAAGAGAATCTAACAACATGCACTCTAAGAACGAATAGGATGTAGGTCAATCTCCGGTAATGACAGCCCGTGTTAAGGTGGATAGACGGGTTCATTTGAAAGTGAAATTGTTTTGGCATTCTGGTAATACACAGGAGGTTCGAGCCTTAATCGATACCGGGCAGAGGCCTCTTTGATACATGGAAATCCTTCCAGATTTAAAGGAAAACATTTTATGATTACAGTATTGGGAGGTAAGGAAACCTCAGCCGTCCAAACGGAAATTGACATGAAGATTGGTCACTTGAAAAGAGATGCGTATCAGATATTGATTGTTCCCATTGCCGAGTATATTATTGGATTTGATATTTTAGAAGAATTGACCCTCGGACTGAGAGGTAAAATGTATCAATTTGGAGCGAGTGCTTTGGTTGAAAATGCCCCGGTGCAGGTTCCGATGGCCACAAAGAGTATCTATGAAACAATATAGGATTCCCGGGGGGCAGAAGGAAATCACAAACTATTAAAGGATATGTTGAGGCTGGTGTGTTGCGTACTGTAACCATGGCTTGGAACAATCGATTTGGCCCGTCAAAAAAACAGACGGTAGCTTCAGAATGACAATTGATTATCGCAAATTGAATAAATATACTCCTCCACTGGTGCCAGTGGTACCGAATGCAGTAACTTTGATTGAGAATTTACAGAAATTGGAGGGTACATGGTATGCAGTGTTGGATTTGGCTAACGCCTTCTTCACCGGTACCATTTCAGCTGAATGCCAAGAGCAGTTGGCGTTTCAATGGGCTACATGCAAAGTCTGACAATCTGTCACCGGCTGGTGGCAGAGTATTTGGATAAAATCCCATGCAAACTGGATGTACAGATTGTGCATTACATTGATGATGTCTTAATTCAAGGCAAAAATGAACAGAATGTACAATTACACTTGGATCTCATTGGAGAAGGATTACAAAATGACTCGTAAAAAGTTTAATTTTGAATTGGGTGAGTGTCGTGATCCTACTCGCCTGCCACCCAGGACCGCTACATGCGTCTCTGCCTTTATTTCCTTGTTTTACTTGTTTTACCGCTGCAGTTTTGAACTAATCTAATTGCATGTTCCATTCCGGCTTTTGGGTTAAACCAGCAGATGCATTCTGGGACTTGTATGCTGTCCAAAAGGCAGAGGGCTGGAGGAGGCATACTAAATACATTTGTTTGCAGCAAGCTACTAAGAGCTGCAGAGGGCCTGATTGCATTCACCTGTTCCAAGCTACTGCAGGCTAGGCTGCAGAGAGCTGGAGAGCACTTGATTAGAAACCACTGCTGCAGGCTACTGAAGCCAGGGCTGGACTTAATTGAACACAGCTGCCAGTCTGCAATCAGCTCCACCCTGCTGGTCTGCTGGCCTGCTGGCTGGGAGGGCCTTTATAAGCTCACTTTGAACAGAAGCAGTTGACAGTCAACTGCTTCCACTGGGAGTTTGTGCTGGTGCTCCTGTTACCAGTTTTTGACCTTTCCTGGAAATCCTCTTTTGGCCTTTTGATTCCTGTTGCTATTGATGCTTGCAGCTCCCTCTCCAGTCTGCTGCAGCCTTCTGTCCTGCTCCTCTGGGCTCCCACCCGACGGCTCTGCCGTACTCCACTGCCTTCCGCCCTGCTCCTCTGGGCTCCCACCTGGCAGCTTTGCCGCACTCCGCTGCCTTCTGCCCTGCTCCTCTGGGCTCCCACCTGGCGGCTCTGCCACACTCCGCTACTTTCCGCCCTTTTCCTCTGGGCTCCCGCCTGACGGCTCTGCCACACACCGCTACCTTCCGCCCTGCTCCTCTGGGCTCCAGCCTGACGGCTCTGCCGCACTCCCCTACTTTCTGCCCTTTTCCCCTGGGCTCCCAACTGACGGCTTTGCCGCATTCTGCTGCCTTCAGCCCTTTTCATCTGGGCTCCTTGCCTTGCAACCTGCCTGTTCTAACTTCTGATATCCTATCCTGTCCTGTACCCGGTTATTTCTTTCAACGCTGCTTTCTACTTGTATACATCTTGGTCCACTGTGGTGTCTCCACTTGAATCCGTTTTACAGTGTGACCCTGGGTTGGTCTCTGTTCAGATCAGATAAGGGAAGACTTCTGTTGCCTTCACCTAGTCCGTGGAAGTCGTACCTGCTTCAGTATATGGTCTTTCAGTTTACCCTTGCATTGAGTACAACAGTTTCCTTGGCAAGCCTAAGTCATGACGTTGCTTTATGACTGTTGTTAAGAGGAATCTGCTGGTACCTATCCCAAGGGCTTTACTTAATCCTTGGAGACCCCTTATCATATTCCAATACACCCTTATTTCTGATCAATCCAAGTTGCCCAGTGTACTTGCTTGTCTTTGCCTTTTCTCTGTTTCTTTGTTTACAGCCTGCTCCTGCAGTTCCTGTGAATACCTGTTTCAACTAACAGCTTGGTATGTACCTTTAATCTATTATGTTCTAGCATTGTCTCCGGAATCTCCCTTAATCTACTTGCATACAGTGAGAGATAGCCTTTGCCTGTACTCTCCGCCTAGACTTGTGACCGAGAGGAACAGGAAACTGCATTTCAATTGGCCAAAGACACCATTCAAAAGGTGCTTGATTTCAGGTCATTGAGGGATGGTGAGGTTGAGTTGAATGTGTCTGTACAGGATATCTATGCCAACTGGAGCCTCTGGCAAAAACAGGATAGAACACCGGTACCCCTAGGATTCTGGAATAGGAAGTTGCTCGATGCAGGTGACGGATATACTCCATTTGAAAAACCGTTACTAGCTTGTTCCTGGGCGCTCGTTGATACTGAACAAATGACTGTGGGCCATGATATAGTGATCCACCCTGAAATACCAATTATGCAATGGGTGCTGAGTTCCCCAAAGACACACAGAATTGCTCATGCACAGGAGGCTAGTATCATTAAATGGAAACAGATTGTGTCAAGCCAGGTAAGGGTGGTGTAGCAAAATTACATGAACAAGTGGCCGGTGTTCCACTAACAGACATTGAACCGGAGGGAGAGGATTGTTGAGAACTCTCATATGACATGGGGAATCCCATATGGTGATTTATCTGCTGATCAGGTTGAACATGCATGATTTACTGATGGTGCAGCCAAATATGTAGGGATCAATTGACATTGGAAGGTGGTGTATAATCCAAAACTGAAAAAGGTGCTCGCCACCTCCGGCAAAGGAAAGAGTAGCCAGTTTGCAGAGCTATATGCTGTATATCAGGCGTTGAAGCAGGAAATGCCCGGATGTTGTTACATTTATACTGATTCATGGTCTGTTGCGAATTAGTTGTGGGTGTGGCTACCAACTTGGAAAAAGAATGGATGGAAAATTCATGCTAAAAAAGGTTGGGGAAAGGAAGTGTGGCAGGACATTGCTGAGATGCTGATATATACGGCTGTTACTGTATATCACGTTGATGCTCACTGCGCAACAGACTCCGAGCGTTGGTTCAATTCTGTTCTAGACGAACATGCAAAGATTGAGATCATGGATGCGAGGGCTGTGGAGGATGATTTGGATGGAATTGCCAAATGGGCCCACCAAAAGAGTGAACATCTTGGAGAGAAGGCTACTATCAGGTGGGCACAAGACAGGGGTATTAGCATTCCGCTAGGAATTGTGAAAACAATAATCTTGCAATGCCCTACGTGTCCACACCAGAAACATAGCTCTATTCTGCACATAATTCACGGTACATTGAAACATGGTAAAATACCTGGACAGATTTGGCAGATTGATTATATCAGTCCTATGCCCGCTAGTAAGGGATGTCAATATGCATGCACTATTGTGGATGCATATTCTGGTTACATGATGGTTTTGCCGTGCAAAAGAGTTACCCAATTGAATACAATCAAATTGTTGGACCAGGTGGCTGTATATTATGGTGTCCCTTTGCAAATTCAGAGTGATAACGGGTCCCACTTTAAAGGGAAAATGTTCCTAGATTATTGCCAAGAGAAGGGGATCAAATGAATTTTTCATGTCCATTATCACCCGGAAGCATCTGGCCTGACTGAGCGAATTAATGGAATATTGAAAGAACAGTTACGCAAATTGGGCGATGGTACTTTGCAAGGTTGGTGAGGACATACATCTGATGCACTTCAAATTTTAAATAACTGTGGGGCGCTGTTGAGCAGCCCGAAAATGGCTGCCTAGCTTCGGAGCTCTGCGTTAAACCAACACCAATCTGTTCACATCTGCGGTATCTTGTACTTTCTACCCCTGTCATCACCGCATTGAGCAGCTGACATATCCGGGAGTGACAGACCCCAACCTGTGACCGAATCGGACGCTTGGTGCCCTGACGCGACTGCTGGTGTTTTCCCCGTGGGCAGGCCTTGCTGGCTCGGGATCCCTGTCTTGGTGCTGCTGTGGGCCAGCCCAGAGGCCGCTGGGTCTCTCAGCCCTGCGGCACTTTCTCACCCGACTCCTCATCTCCCTGAGTCGCGGGGGCGGATTCATCCTTGGCGGCGGGGGGCTGCGCCCTCCTGGCTCAGAGCCCCGCGGCGCATACCACCTGGCCAGCGCCTCTTGCCTGGGGCCGTGGACCTGATCCTCCTGCCTCCACTACGCGGCGTGCGGCCACACGCTGGGCCAGGGGCCTCCCAGGCAGCGAACATTCCATACAGCCTCCCTCCCTTCCTGTGCTCATCGAGCGGCTGCATGACCTGCGCTCCCCTGCTGTGATGGATGAGGCCGGCGCCTGAAACCACCGCCTGGGCCCAGTGGTGCACGGCTGCACTTTCAATACAAATGCAGGTGAGCAGCTGCCGGGTGTTGGGGAGAATTCTCTGTAAAGGCTGATTTCCCAAACCTAGTGAGTTCCCCCAGCAGCTTTGCTGGATTTTTGGGTTTTATTGTTTTCTCCTGCTAAGAGTGAGACTCTTTTCCTCCCACTCTCAGACATGATTTGAGGTGTTACTTTGAATTTGTATGTGTTTTATGGGCTATGGGGTCCTATACCCCATAGGGCTTCATGTTTTTTGATATATGGGTTACACAGCACCCTCCGTGCAGTAACCCAGGGGTGTCGTAGCGACCCCCAAACATAGACTCTATACCCTGGGACTGACTACTGCCTCCCAGGGCATGTAAAGTCACCATTGGCTTTACTAGTCTCAAATTGTGAACAGAACCAGTACAAACCATCATATTGTGGACGTACTGGTCAGGGCAATTCGATTTCCCCGGGGTCTGTTGTTTGAGGGGGCACTGTGCAGTCCCCCCCCCCCCCCCGACTGAGTTTTGGCTGGTGGCAGTGGATACTACTTTTTATATTCGACCGCAAATATATTCCTATGGGATTTTCCCATTGTTCAAGGCTACCACTTTTTAAAGTAGCCTTGAACATACCGCTGGTTTATTAAATTAATATAAATTCACTGGTTGGTATTTTTTGCTGAAACTTGGTTCCAAAATGGCGTTTGTGTTTGCTTCTGTGACTCCAACCCAAGTCGAGCCCTTTGTTCCACTTTTTGGCGGGCTTCTCCACAGAAGCCTCCAAAAGTGGTGCCACTCTGTCTGGGTACCACAGGTGGTGTGGGAGGGGGTTTAGGCACCCTGGACTGAGTTGCCTCGGCAACTCAAGTCGCACTCTTGTGTGATTGGCCCCGGCTCACCACTTAGCATGTTTGAGTGATAGCTAGGCTGAATGAATGGGGGTTTTCTGCATAAAAGCAGGGCTTTGGGGACTGGAAATTCAGACGTCGCCACAGGACCTAAAGAATCCGAGGAGGGAGAAGGCGAGCCGACCTTCAACGACGACACCACCGTCGGAGCCCTGCTGAACCGTCTCACCACTTTTCCCGACGACAGAGGAGATCTCCAGGCCGGAGAGTCTTCTTCCTTTTGACTGGTGGGGATAACCAGTTTGCCTGTCTTTTCACCTTCCTGGACCATCTCGTGGCCGCCTTGCCCGTGCCAAGCACCCCGGCAACCGGAATACCACGGTTTACCACTACCGCAAAGAAAAGGGTGGTTCCTTGTAACCGGGAAACTCCACAGCTAGTTTCTTTCCTGGCAGTGCAACGACCTTCAGCTTTCCTCCACGTCGAGACCTCTTCTTCTTCTGGACGGAACACCGAGTTGCACCCGCTGCCAGGAACAACTGCCCCCGCTGGAGCGTTCTTCCCATTTTCAGGTACTGTGTCCCGCCTGGCTTCCCTTGCGACAGATCGTTCGGGGTGACAGTAAATCCTCGACTTTCTAACCTGGGTTAGCCTGGGGCCTGTTAACTAACTTTTCCTGACTTGATCTCAATCTTTGGTGAACTATTTACAAAGACTCTTTGGCATAACCCCACTGTGTGATCCTGGACACATTTCGCTTGCTCTCTCTAAGAGTGGGCCTGGCATTTGAACTTCCTTGCTCTCCAGTAGACTTTGCCTAACTTGCCTCACTGTGGTTCTTTGAAAAGTGTTGAGATTTGTGTGCTTTCATAACTTTGCCTTTTTCCCCCTCCCTTTTTAAATAACTTATTAGAGTGCCATCTTATGTTAAGCGCTCATCTCTGTCTGAAAATAAGTGGTGTTTCTCACTAAGACTTGTCTAATAAGTAATTAGGATTGTATATATATAATAGTGACTGTGTGTTGAATTTACTTACCTCTTTTTGTGCTATTGTAATTTACAAGTGTGTCTTTAAATAAATAATTATATACTTTTACACCAAAGCTCTGGTCAGTGTTTGCTTGTGCTACTGTATCTCTGTACCTATTGTATATACTCTATATACTGCCTAACTCATCTTGAGAGAAGTCCGACTGCTCAGCCACAGCTACCAGGTAAATCTGGGTGGTACAGACTGCTACCAATTGGGTTTACTGCCAACCAGCTGTAGTCCTAAATCTTTTGCAGTGGTCCCTAAGGGAACTGCACAGATTTCTGCCTAACACTGGGGAACCGCCAACGTGTGCTGCGCCTAGGCCCTATCCTGCACTGGTGCCCCCTCCCTGCTGGCCCCCCCCAGGCGGCCCTCACGCCTTGCTGCACACCATACTGCCCAGGCCCACGGGCCACGGAGCCCTGGGCTGCTCCGTGCATTCTAGATGCGGCTTTACACAAAGCTCTTCTGTACTCATCCATACACGGCGCATTTCTTAGAGTATTCAGCCTTCAGTCACCCGGAGAGCCGTGACAACACCACCAGATCACTGGCTGGATGGTGCCTCACACCAGTACTGTGCACCACTTGGATAATGGGAGCCACCTCAGCCCTGTGAACCTGTTATCCTCCTGCTGTCATCCCCAGGCACTCCCCAACCAGATCCTCTTATAAGTGTGCCTCCGGCACATTGAACTGGGCAGTCAATCACTCCCTCTCTGCCAAACACTGCCTCCTCTACCTCCATTGACTTAACCTCTACATACCCAGTGTTGGTGACTACGCTGGCCACCCTCCTGCTGCTGCTGTTCCTCTGGCCTTCACCTACACTTCCCATTCACCCTCAATAGACCAGGTGTGCACTGTCCACACAGAATCACTTGCCTGCTCACATCCACCCTCGGTCACCTTGCTTTGGCTCCACTGCACCTCTCATCGCACAGACCAGGTCTAATCAATCCCGGGGTGCCAACAAGGTGGGAGCAATGGATACATTTGCTAAAGCGACACCTAGGTTGGAGTCGGATCATGTGTCATCTAGCATGGAGGAGGCGGATTCACGCCCCAGCACTTCGACACCTGACCTCCCTACAATAATGGAATCCATGGCCAGAAACGACGCCTCCTTCCACGAAAAACTGGACGATATCAATGCAGATGTTGCTTTGCTCAAATAGAGGATGGATCAGGCCGGGTCCAGGATCACTGAAGCAGAAGCCAGAATTAGCGCCAACGAGGACGGACTGCACTCTCTTCAAAACACAGGGGCCTCCTTGACCCGTGACATGAAAACTGTGAGGACCAAATGCGATGACCTAGAATCTCGGTCTTGCAGGAATAACGTTAGAATTATCGGGGTCCCCGAGAACGCTCAGAAGGGCCGCATGGAGCTAGCGGTTGAAAACCTGCTGAAGGAGCTACTTGGTAATCCCGTTTTGTCCCCCCTTTTTTTCTGTCGCGAGAGCCTATCGTGCCCTATCTACACACCCTAAGCCCGGAGACTTCCCCAGGCCTACCCTCGCCAGGATCCTTAATGCTCCAGCATGGGGTCTGGAATGGATTCACATGCTCATGAATATTCCCCGTCGTCAGGCTGGGAATCCTCGGTAAAGAAAAATCAGTATCAGTTTCGTTTCTGATCTGTCTTTCGTAGTAGTAACCAATCACTGATCTCTGTGTCATACTGACCACAGCCAATGACTGCCATCTCCCTAAGCCCCGCCTCTGGCAGCCATCTTCAGATTTTTACTGCACGTTCAAGTGTTGGGATCCTCGTGCTATTGCTCTCGAGCTTTAGTGCGTTTTCGCGCTTTTTCATAGGAAAATTCTCTCTTTTTTTGGTCAAAAGAGCCTCAAGCTCCACCGTTTCTTTATCCGATCAACGGGGACCCGTGTCGGATTCTTCTACGCCCCTCAAGGGTGAAGATTTCGTCGAGCCACGCTTTTGGAGGACTCCAGAAGTTTCTCAGGCCCATCTCGGACATGGCCCAGGAGAAGGGAAGCTCGACGCCCGGAAAGCTGTTCAGGGTCTGCCCTGGATGCCAGCTTCAGAATGTCTTTAAGGAGGACGAACACTCCCTTTGCCTCTACTGCCTGCATGAGGACAAGACGCACGTGGAGAAGGACTGTGCGTTTTGCGGCAATATGTCGGAGCGGACCATGAAGGACCGCCATCTGCTGCTCGCCAACTGGCTGGAAGGGAAGAGCCCGTCAAGCGAGAAAAAGAAGAAGTCCGAGCGGTCTTCTAAGACCTTTGAGGGCACCCCGGGGGCGGGGGCCTAACAGAAGGCCAAGCACCGCAAGTCCGCTGGCACCGGGAGCGCCGAACGGTCGGGCTCTACGGTTGCCAGGCAGGGCGCATCCTCCCCGGCGCCATCAACCACGAGCCAACACTCTGGCTCGGGTAAGAGGAAGGCCGAGCACCTGGCGAAGCTCCTGGAGAGACCCCGGTCGAGCTCGAAGGCACCATCGGAGGGGGGGCGAGGCGGTGACCCTCCCCCCCAAGGAGAAGGCAGTGAGCGCACCTAAGGTGGTGAAAGCCTTGATCCACCCTGCCAAGGCCTCTATCGAGACAGTCGCGGCAGCCCTGGCTCAGCCTGTGGAGGCTACAGCAGTGGAGGCGTCCTCGGGGCCCAGAGTCTCCCTGCCACCGCGGAGGGAGTCCTCTTTCAAGCCCATCGACAGGACCCCGTGAAACCGACAGAGAAGAAAAAGCGGGGGCAGGAGGTCGTTGTGGATTCGGCCTCAACCTCTGAAGAGGAGCTGATCGAAGTCTTAAGCCACGGCATTGGCGTGGAAGAAGACCAGCCCGTCGGGAGGGACTCCGACGTAGGAGACGACGAGAACGTCGAGGGTGCCGACGAGGCTCCTGACCGCCCGTCGGAATCCCCTCAACCAGTGCCGCAGGACAACTCGGCGGCCATTTTGTTGGCTATACAGTCCTTATGCTCGGAGATGAGGACGAGATTGCTGTTACCACCAACGGAGGAACCGCTCCCGACAGGGGACCCGGAGCCAGGCCCTTCTGGGAGCCCTCCCCCTAAGACAGTGGTATTCAAACTGTGGGTCGCGACCCCCTAGGGGTCCGCGGGTGCATCCCAGGGGGGCCCTGAGAGCTCAGCATGAAAAAAGATTTTTTTTTTTTTTTTTTTTTTTTTTTTTTTTTTTTTTTTAGATTGGAAGAAATGGGCAGGGGTGGCCCACATGGGCGGGCTGAAGCATGAAACTGTCTCAGGCAACAATGAAAAAGTGGCCCACAGTTGTAAATGGATATTCATTCCTTTAGTCACAGACTGGGCCTCATTACTACTATGGCGGACCAGTAACAACAGTGCTGGTAAGCTACCGGCACCGTTGCTACCGTTCCGCCATAGTAAGAGTTGTGCTCGTGGGTGCTTGACAGCCCCCGCCAGGTCTGACCTCAGCTCGTCGGATGCACCGGCACCGTTATTAACGGTGCCGGTGCATCCGAGCTCCCCCTTCCCATTTGAGCCATATGGGGCTCAAATGGGAATGGGGATCTACCGGCACCTTCGAAAGGGCAATTATCATGTCCGCCTAACTCGGCATGACCTAGTAATTGCCCATTCGCGGGTGCCGGACCCGGATGCAACTCCAGTGGCAGCCGTGCCGGTTTTACCGGCACAGCTACCGCCAGAGTAGTTATGAAGCCCACTGTTTCAATAGTACCCAAAGGGGTGCTTTGTGTTAAAATGTAAGTAAATTGTGATATATTCAGCAACAATGGTCAACATTACTAACTGCATAGTGGCCCCTCACCCATTATGGAGGAGCTAAGGAGCCAGCCCAGTGAAACAGTGAGCACTCCCTCAGCTGCTTTATCCAGCTAATGGAGTGCTCCTGGGCTGGCTGAACTGTCAAAGGGAAACACTGTTTCCCTTTGACACTTCAGTTTAGTTCCCCAGCCGCACATGCTCACTGAGCCATGCAAGTGCTGGGGCGTTTTGCTTCGCCAGCATTGCATAGCTCATTGGAAATGCTGGCTGGGGCACTGCATGTCTGTATGTCCGAGGGGGAGCTCCTGCGCCTCCTCGCACATACGGACAGAGCAGCTGGAGCAGCACCCACACACAGGCCAATGCAGAAGGTACGTTTATGTTCATTGTTTTTATTTAAACATGTGAATGGATGCGTTATGAGTGAGTGTATGGTGATGGATGCTCATGTGAATGATAGAGTGATTGCTGTATGAATGTGCAGCGCCTTGCATATACACATAATCATGTTCATTGTGTTAGGACCAGTGGGGCCCAGGGGACAGGGATGGTATCTTTTTACCGGACATCTATCATTCAAAACCCTCTGCCTTGTCCACAAGGCTTTCTGGGGCCTCGGTCCAAAATACCTTCAGCTATTCCTCCGCAAATACCTCCCCTCTCGAGCTCTTCACTCCTCTACCTCCAACTCCCTCAGGGTCAGTCGTTTATCAAAGAAACGAGCTCGGGGTAGATCTCCGTCTTCGGCTGGGGCCTCCCTCTGGAACAGCACCCTGCCACTCTAAAACTTGAGGAGAACCATCTTTCTTCCTGCACTTATCAGACCTACCCTGTCTGCTGCCTTAAACGTAGCACTTGCAAATTGCTGGCTGCACTACCACTGTTTGTTGCCTTTATTATTTATTTATTGTTATTTATCTGTTTCTCCTCTGCTTCGCACTTTCCACTTCTCCCCCCTTCCATGCACTTTTCCCCTCACACTTGCGCGTTCTCAATGTCACTGGGCCTAGTAAGATCGCTGTTTTATTCTCCTCTGTTCCCCTCCCTTGCCTTGTCACGCTCTGAAACACTTGTGTACGAGCGCGATAGAAATAAAATATCAATGCCTGCCCCCTGGACTCCCAGCAACAATTGCAAACTGTTTGGCTATTTACCCATTTTTTGTTAAAAGTATGCTCTACAATGCAACATTTTAACCTATTATTTAAAAAAAAATTCACAGGGGGAAACCCCCCCGAACCTCCCCTTAATGCCCCTCCACTTAAAAAAGATTCACCAGCCGCCACTGGCCCTCAGACTGTGTTGGGAACGGGATGGGGGAACCGAGGGACTATGGTGGGAGCACAAGGGCGGGAACCATGGGATAGTGATGGGAGCAGAGTGGGGAGAGCCCTGGGTGTGTGATGGGGTGGGGAGAGACCAGCGACTGGGTAGGAGTGGGATGAGGGAGCCCAGCGACTTTGATGGGAGCAGGTGACGGCGCGCAATATATACTGTCCATTTGGCATTTCTGGGGGGTCCCGACCTGCCCAAATTTTGCTCAGGGGGGCCCTGGCCAAAAAAGTTTGAAGACCACTGCCCTAAGAGAAGGATTCATCCTCTACCTCCTTTTCAACCATCGCGCCCTGCTCAGCCATCCTCCCTGTCCACGACCCGTGGGGATGATACGGGGATGGACACGGCGGCGACGGGTACAGACGACGAGGTTTACGACGAGGATCTTCCATCGTCACCTCCTCCCCGGGCTTCCCCGCCCGACGAGATTGGATCGTTTCATGCCATGATCGCCAGGGCATCCAAGCTTTTCCAGCTCTGCCCGGAAGAGAAGAAGGAAGGTTTCCTTATCAACAGCGCAAGACCATGAGGAAGACGGTCCTCGCTGTACCTCTACTGGACGATATCTGGGATGAGGGTCTCGCCCTTCTCAAGAACCCATCCACAACGCCTGCGAGAAGGGATCGGTACGAGAAGAAGTACCGGGTCCTGGACTCGGCCCCCTTGTGCCTTCGGGCACAGCCGACCCCGGACTCGGTCGTCTCCGCGGCGGCCAGGAAGAAAGCGGGGGGGCTTCGGCCTCTACGTCAACCTCCCCCCCGCCCCCCGACGGCGAGGGAAAGAAATTGGACACGATGGGACGCAGAGTCATCTCATCGGCAGCGACGACGATTAAGGCTGCCAACGCCTTGGCTATCGTAGCCCGCTACGACAGGGAGTTGTGGTACAAGATTGCCCCCCTGCTGGACTTCCTACCGGACGACAAGAGGGCGGAAGCCCTAGAGATCTTGCAGGAAGGAGAAGTGGCGTTGGACCACGCCATTACGATAGCGACGGACATCGCTGACACTGGGTTTCGCCAGTTGGGCAACGGCGTGTGCCTTAGACGGCGTGGATGGTTCAAGGCAACGGACTTCCATCCGGACGTGCAGACCAGAGTGTTGGACATGCCGTTTGACGGGAGCAACCTGTTTGGGAAAACAGTGGACGATTCCCTACAAGCCATCAAGACGGACACGGAGACGGCCCGGGCTCTTGGTGTTCTCCAGCGACGGCCGCCCTTTCGGAGCGACGGAGGCAAGCAGGGTGCCTCCAAAGGTTCCGGCGGCGGATATTCCACTTACCGTCAAGCGGCCCGTTCGTCGTCACAGGAAGCCTACAGGGGACGAGGCAAGTGCCATAGGGGGAAGATCAGAGGTCTGCTGCTCTCTGGCAGCGACCCTTTGCTGTAAGGAGGCATTTCTGTCTTGAGTGTCTTTACTTCTAGGTTTAAGGCTTGAACTGCTGCCACCAACTCTTGGATCTGTTGTGGAGTAGCCATTGTTTCTGATGGGCGTTGCAAGCTATCAGACTGATCGGTTATGTCCTCCTCATCAGAGAATATTAATATCTCCTCCCCCCTCCTCCTCACCTGAGGATATTTGTGTAGTCTCCAGTCCTTTCCTTCTTCCTCTTAACGGTTTCTCCTTCCTTCTTTTTTTTTATGAAGGTAAGGTCTGACTCGAGAGGAAGCCACAGTGACCAATGCAAGGCAGTCCTGTGACTTCTCTTCCGAAGCAGCCGGAATAACGTTGTAGGGGGAAAAAGCCTCTGGCTAAAAAAAACACCTGAAGGTAGGAAGGGCGCAATGGTATGCTTAGCCGGGCTGAGAGGATTGGAAGAATGCCCAGAGCAGAAGGCTGGAACAGTATGGTAAATCTCCAACCGGAATCCGAGGAACCCAAGAATGGAAGGCCGGGAAACCACAAATCCGTAGAAGGGAGAAAAACGGACCAGAGCAACTGTGAAAAATCGCTGAAGCGAAAGGCGCAGAGCAAGGTAGGGAACGGACCGAGCAATGGCTAAGGGAAGAGGAGGGAAAGGAGAGAGAGGGAGGAGTACTAGGAGGGAGAAAGGAAAGCAGGCGGGAGGCAAGGAGAAAAACTAGAGTAGGTAGAACGATAGAAGGCGTGCGGATCACTGCAAAGGGAAATCACACAGAGCATATACAACAAGGAGAGAAATCCAGGACGTTGCAACGCGCCCAACGCCGAGTGCGAAGTGACTAAATGGCACTCGGCAGCGGCCATGTTACAAAGAGACTAGACCGCTGAAAGAGCGTGAACCTAAAACATAACGGCACATTCAATGGCAGGCGAGTCTCCACCTTTTCCATAGGTGCCAATTTCCCAGGTTTATGACACCTACAAACGGCTGCATGAGGTACACCTCCCTCCATTTGGAGTTGGGGGGAGAGGAACCCCAAAAATGGTGGGACAGGCCCCCCTTGGGTGGGCCAGTAAGGTTTGGGCACCCCGGCACCAGATTGGCACACCAATGTGCCCCTCTGCGCCAAGGCAGGTATAGTAAACAAAGAAAATAATTCAAAATGGCAGGCTGCCCTTTAGCGGGGGGAGGGGACCCTACACCGCTGTGGAATTTTCCAATGTGAAGGGGGGTGCACCTCTCCACCCCCACCCCAATTGGAGGGGCATCCCATCTCATGTAGCCCTCCCCAGGGGCAGATAATGGGGGGCCTGTCCTGCACTCCTCCCTGGGCTCAGACGTCCGTTCCTAGGAGCAGATATCTGGTCCCAGGGAGGGCTGCATGACATGGCACCATGTCCATTGCGGGTGGGGGGAGGGGGTCAATGCCACATCCCATTAGAAAATTCCCCAACCCTTTGGGGTGCCCCACAGCCACCCTAAAAAGTGTTCCACCATTTTTTCCTTTGGTAACCACAACTCCCCTTGGTGCAGAGAGGCACATTGATGTGCCAATCTGGCCCCGTGGTGCCCAAACCTTACTGCCCCACCCACTGGGGGGCCTGTCCCACCATTTTTGGGGCCCCTCTCCCCCTCACCCCAAATGGGGGGCGGGGGCACCTCATGCAGGCCTCCCTGGGCCTCCTAGAAACGGCTGCGTGAGGTACACCCCCCCCCCCTCCATTTGGGGCGGGGGGGCCCCCAAAAAAGGTGGGACAGGCCCCCCAGTGGGTGGGGCAGTAAGGTTTGGGCACCCTGGCGCCTGATTGGCACACGATTGTGCCCCTCTGTGCCAAGGCAAGTTTTGTAAACAAAGAAAAAAATTGAAAATGGTACACTACACTTTAGGGCGGGCTGAGGGGAACCCTAAACCACCAGGTAATTTTCTAATGTAATGGGGGGTGACCTTCTACTTCCCCACACCAAATGCAGCGGGGCATCTCATGCCGCCCTCCCTGGGGTCAGATGCCTTTTCCTAGGAGCAGATATCTGCCCCCACGGAGGGCTACAAGGGTTGCCCCCATTTCCCCTTGGGGTGAGGGGGAGAGGGCCACCCCCCTTTTCTGTAAAATAAATCCCTGGTGACTAGTGGCCCTCCCATTACCACCCAAAATTCCCTTTTGTATTTGTGCTTTTCGTTTTTTATTTTTTTATTTTGCCCCCTTCCCTGGATGTGGGGGCCACCTCATGTACTCCTGCCTGGGGGCATAAATCTGCTCCCAGGGAAGGCTACAAGGGGTGGCCCCCCCTTCCACTTGGTGTGGGAGGGGGAGCGCCACCACCATTTCAGGGGGCAAAAAAATCCCAGGCTCCCCACCCCCATCCCCATTCATTTCTGTTTTTATTTAAATAATTTTTTTGATCGGCCATCTGCCCCCAGGGTTGTACACATATGTGCCCCCATGCTTTGGGGGCCGGAGGGCGAGGGCTGCTTACTATACCCACCCCCCCCCGCATTCAAAGACATCCCTGGTGTATAGTGGCCATTGCTGCCTGCTCATCGAGCGCCCTGCACCCGATCCGCGAACAGCAATGATGTCACAAAGGGTGTCGTTGGAAAGGGGAGAGTCTCCCCTTTCCAACAACACCCTTTGTGACCGCATTGCTGGGGAGAATCTCCCCTTTCCAAGGACACCATTTCCGAAAAAAATCCCTGGTGGCTAGGGCCCCCAAACCCCCTCCCTCCTTCCCATCACGTTTTCTTTTTTTAAATTTTTTTATGCCCCCTCCCCTGGGGGCAGATGGTCACCTGTCTACCCCCAGGGGTCAGTATATATGTGCCCCCATGCTTTGAGGGCCGGGGAGAGGGCTGCTTACTGTAAGCAGCCCCTCTGCCCCCCACGTCACAAACGTATCCCTGGTGACTAGTGGGCATTGCTGCCCGCGTATTCAGCGCCCTACGGCCGATCTGCGGGCAGCAATGCTGTCACAAAGGGTGTCGTTGGAAAGGGGACAGTCTTCCCCCTTCCAACGACACCTCGCTCGATCTCCGGCTTGAAATAGAGCCGGAGATCGAGGGGGAGAAAGCTGAAAACTCACCTTCTATTTTCACTGCAGCAGCCCGAAATGGCTGCTGCGGTGAAAATTACTTTCACTTTCACGTCGCCGTGCTTTACGCACGCCGACGTGAAACTGAAGGTAATCCAGCCCCTGGGCAGTGAGGGGGGACCTCCCCCTCACATAGCCCAGGGGTTGGATTACAGTTTTGAGCGATTCCTGCTTTGCAGGGATCGCTCAAAACAAGGTGCCAAAAAGGACAAGCTATCTCGTCCTTGGCACTGCGTATGCAATGTCAAGGACGAGATACCTCGCCCGTGGCACTTAAGGGGTTAATATCTTTCAAAGATTCATAACATTTCACAGAGACTTTCGAATGTGTGACTTCCTCGCGCAGGACCACTCTGCTACTTTGTATCCTTTTCTTTTAACAATTGTTCTTTTCATTCGCGTTTTATCGTCACGCGCGCAATCTTCAACTTTCAAATCACAGTCACTTTCCCTTTAACAACAACCAGACTTTTGTTGCCCTCAATAACTCACTGGTAATGTGTTAAAATAATTCTTTCATCTTTCACTCGCAGCTCAAGGCTGTTACCAACGCCTCCTCTGCTCCTCCCCAACTCCGCTGTTCACCAGGGAGCATCACAGGCTGTTTCCTGGCACCTTGAAGGTTTCTTTCCTATGCTCACTCTGCCCTGCTTTTCGAACACTCACGGTTTCCTGAAAGCCTGCAAATCTTGCCTGGCTTTCTCTCGATCCCCGAACTAAGGAATGTCAAAAAACTAAATAAATCTCTGGAACGCAAACGGCGAGCATCAAAAACCGATCTCACCAGATCCACTTTCACCTTGCACCTTCGCAACTACAAAGCTGAAATCCGGAAAGCCAAAAAAGCCTATTTGCAACAAGCGGATTCTCAACTGTGGAAACCGCAGCAAAGAGCTCCACAGAATCATATCTGAATTCGTCAAACCCACTTGCACCTCTTCCCAATCCGCCCCATACCAATCGCTCTGCGGCTCACTGTCCCTTCACTTCTACACCACCGCTCTTGACAGGACGACTTCCCTTAACAACAAACTGTCCCTCCTCTCCCCCCCCCCCAACAACCAACCAATCCATCAAACCCCCCTCTCCTCTCAGCCCCAAACCCCAATTTACCCACCTTTGACTCCTTCAGACCGATCTCCAGAGATGAGTTTCTTGACCTTCTATCTGCTATCAAAACCATCTGGCTCCCCACTTGACCCCTGCCCCGCCTCAGTCCTTAAAGAAATATTCTCGTCCACCTGCGCAGGAGAACAAGTAAAAACCATACTAAATGACTCCCTCAGTTCTGGAATCTTTCCCAATGCCTTCAGAATTGCGCATGTTAAGCCTCTTCTTAAAAAAACCATCCCTCTACCCCCTTGACCCCAAAAACTACAGACCCATCTTGAACACCAGATTCCTTGCAAAACTCATCAACCGAACTGCATACTCCCAACTAAACGCCTTTGTTGAATCCAACAACCTCCTCAACCCCGCACAATCGGGCGTCAAGACCACGACATGGAACCGAAACCACTCTGACCTCAATCTGGGACGATCTTAAGATCACTGAAGACTCTGAAGGATGCGCTGCACTAATTCTCCTCGACCTCTCTGCAGCATTTGACACGATTAGCCACTCAATCCTCCTTGACCATCTACACTCCGTTGGAATCCGTGGCACCACTCTCGTGGATCGCCTCCTTCCTCAACAACAGGAAACAAATAACCCTCCTCTCCCCTTTCTTCTGAGCTGCTCGCTCGTACTGGAGTACCGCAAGGCGCATGTCTATCTGCTATCCTTTTCAACCTCTATATGTCCACCCTTCTTGGAATCATCCGCCTGCACAATATCTTGTGCTACAACTACACCGCCGATACCCAAATCATCCTTAAAATCCACACATCAGACTCCAACCCCAGCCCGACCTCGAAGCCTGTCTCCTAGATATCGACCGATGGATGACAATAAACCACCTTCTCTTAAACTCCACTAAAACCGAAATCATTATGTGTGGCAGTACTGTGCTTCTATCTCGCCCACTTCCTTGGCCCCCTTCCCTGGGCCAATTCCCCCCCCCCCCTGTCACAGTAAAAAACATAGGCTGAACTATGGACTCTGGGCTATCCCTCTCCGGACAGATCAACAATGTGTCCAAATGCTGTCACTACCATCTCAAACTTCTCAGACACATCTTTCCCTACCTCTCCTTCCTGAACAGACTTGCTGCTGTTATGTCGAGACTGGACTATGCCAACTCCCTATACCTAGGAGGCCCAGCATGCCACCTCAATAAACTCCAAAGAGCGCAAAATTCTGCTACTAAACTGCTCCTCGCCCTGGGTCCAAGAGACCACACTTCTCCAGCTCTCCGAACCCTCCACTGGCTCCAAGTCAGAAGAAGGGCCACTTTCAAGAACCTGTGCATCACGCACTGTGCAGTGCACAAGACCGGCCCACTATACCTGCAAGTTAAGTTAAAACCTTACCTGCCACCCTGCACCCTTAGATCAAGCACTGCCCTCCTTTTAGTGATCCCAACAACTAACTCTATCAGGAACGGAGGATTCTCTTTCTCAGCCTTGGCCCCGACCCTGTGGAACTCGCTTCCACACATTTGACACACCCAAGACTATATGGCAAATTACTAAAAACGTGGCAGTTTCCATAACACCGACCTCAACCTTAAAGATGCGACTGAACTTCCGACAACCCTATGACTAAATACACAATGGGACTCCCAACCATGTCATCAATGAATACACCCACTGATTCGGCTATAGACAACCGTATCCCTGAACACTGAATAATGATCTCCTCAGATCATAACTCCTCCAACTCCCATGAGGCCGCTGTGCCCCCAGCCCGTAATGCGTCCCTGTGATGTCACTGTGTGCCCCTTTGTGCCCTGCATGTCGTTGTGTACACGTGCCCTACTGTTCCCGCAATGTCGCTATGTATCCCTCCATACTGCCATCCCTCTTGCCCCTGTGATGTCACTGTATGCCCCACTGTGCCCGTGTGTCTCTTTGTACCCTGCCCTTTGTTCCCCATGATCTTGCTATTTATCCCTCTGCCGCCCCATCCTGTCGCTGTAAGCCCAGCCCTCTGTTGCTGCATGCCCCTCTCTGCCTGTGTGTTGCTGTGTACCCTGCCCTCCTGTCCCTGTGATGTCACTGTGTGCCCACTGTGCCCATGTGTCACTGTGTATCCTGCCTTCTTGTTCCCCATGAGGTTTCAATATAATCCCTCTGCCCCCCTACTGTCACCGTAAGCCCATCCCTCTGTCACTGTGTGCTCCGTGTGTCGCTGCGTACCCCTGCCATCCTGCTCACCTGCCTAGTATCGGCCGCTTTAAAGATGAACCATCATATCACTACGCTTATTCTCTACTATACATCATCACACAATTAGAGCACAGCTATAACCCTCAATAAACTCCGCCTAGCTGCTCACATACGAACACTACCCCATGTACACCTCATCACCCTAATAAAACGCAGCTATCCCACGACAATCCGGCTTAGCAGCTCACATAAGCGTCCTTCAGGCCTAACACAGCCAGAACCCAGTCTGGGTGTCCACCCACCAAACCGCACACATTCAACTGATATCTTCACCACCACACCTAACGCTAGGATGCAGCTACCATCAGGGAAATTAAATCAGCTGCACAAATAACTGATGCACCCACGCACCCTCCGACATTCTCTGTCTCTACAGATCTGGACTGCGGTCCCGGAGGGCGTTCAACCTACCAGCGCTTTGAGATCATAACAATTATATATAGAGCGCTATATAAATGCCAAATAACATAACATAACAGAACCAATGGCGAAACTCCATTTGAAATACACAGTGGGGACAAAGTTGCACAGGGAATTCTTGAGAAGGATCTATTCCCCCGTTTTAAGGAAGAAAGTGAACCAGTGGAAACTGAGAGAGGTAGCTTAGGCTTTGGAGAGGCTGATAAAACACCTATCACTGAAGCAAAGAGGGAAGAAGAACCTATCATCCTTCCCGATCTTGTCATGGCCACTGGTCAAGGGCCAATTACTTCACCACCTGCAGGGTCCCAATGGACCCAGTCTTGGCGCCTATGGCACCAAACTCATTACAAAGTGTGCTCTGCACACAGAATACAGAAAGCACGTGCAGCTAGGCCGGGCAGGGCCCTACCAATACAGGGAAGGCACGTGCAGAAGACAGGAGCAGTGGCAAGGCGGGGCCACCAGGCGGGGACTAAGGGGAGTGGCTGGGGCCAGGCTATATAAGCTGGCCTCACCTGCATGCTGGCGCTTTGCGTTAGTCTGCTAGAGCAGCGTAACGCTTACCGCTGTTCAGAAGCCTCTTACCCGGTTCAGCACGTGCATCTTCAGTTTCCAGAACCATCCAGCATCTTACCTGGAATCCGCCATGCCATCGCTAGAAGCACTGCCATCTGCTTCCCATCTGCAGCCGCCACATGCATCTTACCTTGAGGCCACGCCATCGCTGGAATTCCTGCTACCTGCTTCCAACTCTTGAGTCTCTGTGTGCATCTTACCTGCGTCAGCCTCGCCATCTCTTGAAGAAGCACTGTTCCCGCTTCGGACGCTGCAGCAGCAGCACTCAACTTACCAGTCTTCGCGAGGCCTCCGCGGTGCCGCATAGCATCCTCACCTGTCCCGAACTCCCATCAACACGGGGCCATCTTCCGACGCAGCATCCACACGGATCTTCATCTCCGGCAGCCGGCAGGAGTCCGTAAACCGCTCACAAGCTAACACCGACCAGCTGCACCTGCAAAGGGAATAGAAAACACGAGGTGAGCAATCGCATAGACTATAACACGTAAAACAGCACAGCTCACAAACTTGGCTCAGTTTCTGGAACAGTCTACTTACCACCATTAGATCCTCCGGGATAGACTTTTTCATCCTCACGCGCTCGTGGGCCATCTTCATACCTAGGGAGATGTTAGGGAGAATTCTCATTCTATGGCTAATTTCCCTTACCTATAGAGTCCCCCAGCAGCTTTGCTGGATTTGAAGGGTTTGTTTTCTTCTCCTGCTAAGAGTGAGACTCTTTTTCCCACTCTTAGGCATATTTGCTATGTGTGTTCTGGGCTATTTTTTGTGTTTAATGTTTATGGGGTTTATCTCACCCTCATAGGAACCATCTTTATTTACATGTGTTACACAGCACCTTCCGTGCAGTGACACAGGGGTGTCGTAGCGACCCCCAAACATAGACTCCATACCCTGGTCCCTGGGACTGACTACTGTCTCCCGGGGCATGTAAAGTCCCCATTGACTTTACTAGTCAATCTCTATGAACAAAACCAGTACAACCCATCTTACTATGGAGGTACTGGCAAGGGTTAATAGTTTTTTTCTTATGTTCATTTTTGAGACGGTACCGTACAGTCCCTCTCTCAAAGGTTTCGGGCTTGTGGCAGTGGTTAATACCGAAAATATTCGACCGCAAATATTTTCCTATGTGATTTTCCCATTGTTCGAGGCTACCACATTTACTGACAGCCTCTAAAATACTGCCAGTTTATTCTTATATTAACTTTACTCCGGTAGGTTTTATTTGCCAGAACTTTTATATAAATTCTTTCTCGTGTCTTTCTCTAAGATCCTAACTTATAGCCTTCTCACAGAACCCTGCCATATTGCTGCTCTATTATGCTTGCAGCCGCTCCACGTATTTAAACTTACTGTACTGCTGATTCTACTTGCACACAGCCTTTCTCACAGAGCCCTGCCACTTTGTTCTATTCTGCTCGCCCTCCACACGTGTCTATGCCTACTGCATGGTTGATTCTGCTTGTATGCAGCCCTCTCATGTGTACCCTACCCTAACGCATTGCTGTTTTCGCTGCTCTAGGTAGCCTCTAGAACCCAGTTAGCCCGTAGAACCTAACCTTACCCAGCATTAGCCACCCCTTGGGTGCCCATTCTACGGGCTAACCACTCTTGCCTACCACCAGCGGCTACCCATTTTTAGCCTAGTGTGATTTTTTGTATACAGGTGAACCCTTCACTGCACTATTGCATCTGTTTTGCACTAGTTGCGCCGCACGTTGCACTAATTATGCAGATGTACTTGAGACTTACTGCTGTGATTGTTGCTCCTGTCTCCACATGCTAAGTGGCTTCAAGCTATCAACTTAAAGTAGCCTGCCTGAAATCAGCTTAACCGCTAACTGCATATCTCTGCATTCTAACTATACTGCCTCACCCTGAACCTAGCTGTTTATCTATGCATATTTGCCAATCTGCCTCATTTCGAATCTAGGTGTTTATCTATGCATTCTTGCCAATCTGCCTCATTACGAATCTAGGTGATTATCTAAGCATTCTTGCCAATCTGCCTCTTTTCCAATCTAGGTGACTATCTATGCATTCTCGCCAATTTGCCTCATTTCAAATCTAGGTGTTTATCCATGCACTCGTGCCAAACCGAACATTTTTAGGTGTTCTTCTATGCATCTTAGCCAAATTGCCTCATCCTGACTGTAGTTGCAATTCAGATTAACTACCATAGCTTGATGCTATTATCTAGTATGTGTCTATTCACTACCTACCTGCTGGCCTATATCCTGATCAGCCTCAATATTGCACCACCTACTAAGATGACTCCACAACTACCCAACATGCCAGCTTTACCTAGATTCAATAACCAAGTACCCTATTTAGATTTAAATAACCCTCAGGTACTGCCAGGTACTGCCACCCTCCAGTCACCTTTGCATCACTACAGAAAGGAACCTAGGACTTAGAGCCAGGCTAGCCAAAATTCACGAGCACCTGGCCCGCTCACTGCATAACACACAAAACTGTAGAACGCAACCACTCCGACCTAATCCTGACACACAAATCAGTAACCCATTACAAAAACCCTACTCCACACCCTTTCATAACTCCCTCAGCTTGGGCACTCCTGAACTCTTGCAGGACAAGCGCCACACTACTTCCTCAGAAAAGATAGACTCCACTCCCAAAAACATAGCTAGTCCTAAGATTAAGGGAGCTTTGATCAACGCCAGATCGTTGGTAGCCCATGCTATAGAAATCGCAGACTTAATACTGACAGAAGACCTTGACTTCCTCGCCATCACCGAAACTTGGTTACACCCAGCAGCAGGCCCTATGCTCATGCTGGCAATCCCAGACAACTACACTATCCTGAGGCAAGACCGACCCAACTCGAGAGGAGGTGGTGTGGTATTACCCAAATTGTTCGTTAAATTGTTCTAATGTACAATTGACCGAATTTAAAGGGTCACAATTGACCTTTTCACAATTGACCATATATATATATATATATATATATATATATATATATATATATATATATATATATATATATATATGTGGTTTTGGGCAGGTTTGGGTTGGGTGGGGGGTTGCGGTTCCAGGGGGTTCCCCCCCGCATATATGTTACAATTGACCTTCACAATTCGGTCAATTGTGAAAAGGTCAATTGTCATTCGAACAGTTGTAATACGAACAATTCGTATACAACCGGTGGTGTCGCCATTATCCATAAGTGCAGTCTTACCATGAGACTAACTACCTCCATAGATGCCCTCTCCTGTAAAATATTAGCAGTCAAAATACCTCTCACTAACACCCAGAATCTCAACATCTATTTGATCTACCGCCCACCAGGCCCCATTGGTACCTTCGATGAAGACCTCAACTCTATTCTATCCAGCAACCTTAAAATCTCCACTCAAGCACTCACCCTAGCAGACCTCAATTTGGGTTACAATGACCCAGAAGACCATCCTGCCAGCATTATAGCCAGCATTATAGCCAACACTCTCACTGAATTAGGCTTCACGCAAAGATGCACGCTACCAACACACTCGAAAGGCAGAACACTCGACTGGGTGGCCGACCACAACTGCCTAGCGAATATTACAAATATCTCACCTTTAGCCTGGACTGACCACCACTTGATATCATTCATGCTCTCCACCGATAGACCACCACCTCTGCCTACTATTAAGGCCCCACCCACCCTTACCAGAAACAAGAAAAACATGACAGCATAAAGTCATCCTTAATCTACTCCCCACTCTCAACACATTGCCAGATGACCTGGACCCCGAGTCCCTGGTCGAAGAAAATAACAAGATTATGGCCACCTCACTGGACCGCATCGCCCCTCTCAAACTCAGATCCAGCAAACCAAAAACACACCTCAACAAATGGTATACACCATTCCTCAAAAACCTAAGGCAACGAAAAAGAAGCTGCGAGGCCATTTGGAAAAAATCCCCTTCAGACTCAAACAAACTCAAACTCTCCAAACTAACTGCACTGTACAAAAAAGAAATCTACCTGGCCAAGCGTACTTCATTTGACTCTCGTATATCCCAAGCCAAATCCAACATGAAAGAACTTTTTTCAATCCTCAAAGAAATAGAAACCCCCATAGCACCCCCTGATACTTACACTTGCGTAAGACAAAAGCCGGTGTTCAGATATTCAAAATGCCCTACCAAATAAGATTGTGACTCTTCAAAGTAAAATCTCCAGCAAAAGAGCTTCCCTGAATAACACTCTCAACTCAAATATTCATGACAAACCCATGCCCACCGACCTAGCCCGTTTCCAGTTTTCCAAAGTCAATACTCTGGAAGTGGAAAAAATCATCTTATCTCTGAAACCGTCCAATTGCCAGGGAGATTTGTGCCCTGCTCAGCTCATCAAAGATGCTGCCCGGGACCTCTCCCCTTTCATCACAAAATTCATCAATGCCTCCTTCGCCACTGGATCCATCCCCACTAACCTAAAACAATCCTGGGTACTCCCATTATTGAAAAAACCCACTCTCGACCCTGCCATACCCACAAACTACCGACCCATAACCACCGATCCCTTTCTCCTAAAAATTCTGGACAGGGTTGCTTATGTACAAATACAGAAGCACCTGGAAGAACACAACCTCCTAGGATCTAGACAGTCTGGGTTCCGGCCCCAACACGGGACCGAAACCGCTCTCATTGACTTGAAAGCCCAGATCGATTCGCTCAGAGACAATGGGCAAGCTGCCTTACTCCTTCTCCTTGACCTATCTGCAGCTTTCGATCTGGTCGATCACCCTGTCCTATGTTCACACCTCCACACTGCAGCTCACTTCTCAACGGAGGCCATCACGTGGATCACATCCTTCCTTAACGGTAGGACCATGAGGGTCTTCTCTCCCACCGCTGCAGCAGACCCCATACCCATCACCTGCGGTGTCCCTCAGGGCTCCTGTGTCTCCCCCACACTATACAACATATTTACCAAGCCCCTTTTCGATGATTTGGATCATCTCGGTATCACCTACACTAATTATGCAGATGATACTCAGATCCTCCTTCCACTTTCTGTAGATTATGGAAATGATTTGGCCTTGTTAAACAGGGTGTACATCATCATCCAGGCATGGATGGCCACTCATGGACTATGCCTGAATGATGATAAAACAGAACTCATCATCCTAGGTACCACACTCAACATAAAGAAACTTGGTCCGGCCTACAATTCCTTCATGATTGACGGAAACAACATCAAAGTTGGACAGGAGGTCAAAACATTGGGATTCTATCTAGACTCCAATTTTTCCTTCAAAAGACAAGTGAGCTCCCTTGCATCCTCCACGGCTTATACATGCAAATTAATCCGCGTAGCTAAACCCTTCCTGTCGGATTCCAGCTGCCTGACACTCGCCAGAGCCCTTACTCTGTCTCGCCTTGACTACTGCAATGCCCTATTCCTGGGATCTACTAAGGCTACCACCAGTAAACTGCAAACCCTTCAGAACAATGCTCTAAGAGCAGCTCTGGGCATTTCCAGAAGGGAAGGCGTTACAAATCTTAGCCAACAGAACAATTGTCTAGCCACTAAAGATAAAATGCTATTAAAAACGGCATCACTCACTCATAAGTCTCTGAATAATGCCGCCCCAACTTACCTGATCAACAGATTCCACCGACAGTCCTCATTAAGACCCACCAGAACCACATACAAAAAATTGTTTATCTGTTCCCCACTACAAGCGAGCCACAATAGGGGGCAACAGCTTCCCAGTAAAAGCTGCTTTGGTGTGGAATTCCTTGCCTCCAAACCTTAGAATTGACATGCCCTACCAGAACTTCCGATCACTGGTAGTCTCATGGTTGAAACTTGAGACCCACTAAAACTATGAAGTGCCCAGTGCCACTCGCACAAACTGTAACTGCGTGTTCCTTCCTGCTCACCTGTATATAATGGCCTGCAGGCCTACTACTGATTTGTATATAACATTGGTGTATTTTATTCCTGTATTATGTATATTTTTTGTACTGTAACCAAGTTTCGAAAATTCTTGTAAAGGATGTGCCCTGATACCCCCGGGTACGCTCGCGCATTATAAATAATAAAAATAAACAAACAAACAAACAAACTCAGGACAGGGATCCTTTGTTCGTCCTTTTGGGGTGCTTCTGCCAAGAAGCCCTCCTTTCGGCGCCACTGAGTCTGGGGTGGAACCACTGTGTGGAAGGGGAAGTAGGACCCCTGGACAAGGTTGCCTCATCAACCCATGTCGCACTCTGCCCTGATAGGCTGGAGGGTCTCCCGCCAGGATGACCACTCCACTGTGTGAGTGACAGCTAGGCTGTATGAATGGGGATCTTTTTGCATAAAAGCAGGGTCCTGAGGACTGGAAGAGCAAGACGTTGCCACTGAACTAAGAAGCCGAAGAGGAGCGAAGCCAAAGACATCTGCATCAACTGAACCACCGGTGAAGCCCTGCTGCAGCGTCTCACCACTTTTCACCACACGACGAGAGAAGATCTTCATCTGCAAGAGCCTTCTTCCCTTGAGCTGGTGGGGCCAACCAGTTTGCTAATCGCCTTCCTGGATCTGCCTTGGTCGAAACGCCAGTGCTCTGCACTCGGAGACCGGATAGCCAGGCACCCGTCCACCCGGACCACGATTTAAAGGAGCGTACCTTTTATTTTCGCTTGGCAGCACCGCGGCTGGTTTCATCCCTGGGCAGTGCAGTAACTCGAACCTTCCTCCACGACGAGAGTCTCTCTTCCTCTGCTGGATCTCCCGAACTGCAGGAACTACCAGGAACAACCGCCACCGCAGGAGCATCTTCTTCATATTAAGGTACTTTGTTCCGCCAGGCCACCCTTTTCGTTTGGTAGCGCTAAAGGTGTTTTAAATCCTTTACCTACCTGCTGGGTTGGCCGCCCCTATCCTCTAACATTGTCTTTCACCTTCTGCATCCACCTTTTCGAATCGTTTAACAAAGACTTGACTGCAGCTACAAGAACATTTTGCTCCTGGGCTATTTGCCCTGTACCACTGACTCTGGCACAGGCCTATTGACTCTGGCTGACTGTTAGAACTGCCTTCTCTAGATTGCTTCTCAACTAGAACTGTGTTGGTGCACCTAATTCTTACAACCACCTTTTTCTTCCCACTTTTTAAACTTGTGGAGTGCCATTTTGCTCGGTTTTCACCTAAGTATTATGCATGCTAAAGTATTGCCTTGCCTAAACTTGTTCACAATCTTATTGGGAAGTGTTGCTAAGGTGCCTGAGAATATATTCCTGTATAACTTGTTCTTTCCCTCCCTTGTGAGAAATTGATAGAGTGCCATTTGTGTTTGGTTTTCACTGTGCCGTTTTACTCAATTTTCACTCTTTCTCAAACTTGTCTACAATTTAACCAGGGAGTTGTGTATACTTTTCTTGACTGATTTTAACTTGCTTTAATAACTGTGATTAATGTGTTGAACTAGAAGTGTGTAAAATAAATATATATATTCTTTTTAATACAAAGCTTTGGTCAGTGTTTCCTTGTACCATAGTATTGTAGTCCTATTGTGTAAACCCTGAATACTGCTCATCTCCCTCTTGAGATAAGTCTGATTGCTTAGCCACAGCTACCAATTAAATCTTTATGGTACAGACGATACCAAAGGGGACTTATTGCTCATACCTGTAGTCTTAATCTTCTGTAGTGCTCCCCAAGGGGACTGCACAGGATTCTGCCTAACAGGAGAGAATGGACAATATATGGTTACGGACAATAATCATTCGGGAAAATTATCACAAAGGATATGGACAATAATCATAGTAATAAACCTACCTTCAAAACAGAATGGTCGCAGCCAGTCTGGACCTCCACACACAGGACCAGTGACACAACTAGGTCCATCCACAGCGCCCCTGCTGAAGGAAAGCAGGACGGAGAGCCCATCCTTACATCAAAACAGGTGAGCTTGCATGGGCAAACTCTTGCGCACTACATTTTGGCACAAAAGGGTCGAGGGGAATCACGGCACCACCACGCTATTCTCACTGCCTCTCATCTTCTCTCAGGAACAGTACCAGCACCCCAGGTCCTCGGTACCGCTGCAGTTGGGGGAGAGAAGCGATCCAAGGGAGTCAACTCCTGGGCGGGCTCCAACCGTGCCCCAACATCCCTGCAGAGACCAGGTGAGCGTAACAGATCGAGCCCAGCGAAATGATCCAGCACTAGCAGATTTACAAGTGATTCCTGAGGGAGAAATACAAGAAAAGGGGAGCCACTTTTTCTTCCTGAAACAGGGATTACTATATAGAAAGGAAACCTCCAGAAAAGGCCTAAGTGAAACTCAGTTAGTAATACCCAAAACCCATCGCAAGATCGTGCTAGAGATTGCACATTCTCATTTGACAGGGGGAAATTTAGGACAATCTTAAACCCAAGCTCACATCAGTGGGAAATTCTACTGGCCGGGTATCCTTGCTGACATAAAGAACTTAATTCAGACATCTGAAATATGTCAGAAAACCAGTGCACATATTCCCTTACCTACCCCTCTAAATCCCTTACCGATAATAGAAATCCCTTTCTCCTGAATTGAGATGGATATCATTGGAACATTGGAAACCTCTAGACTGGGTAGTAAATATGTTCTTGTGAACGTTGATTACACTATCCGGTACCCATAGGCTTTCCCCATGCGGAACAGCACAACCCAGCAAAGTTTAAAACACCTACTACCATTCCTTTCTAGGGTTGGTTTCCTCAAGGAAATTCTAACCGATCAGGGATCCAATTTTATGAGTAAACTTATGAGGGAAGTCAAGGAATTACTATACATTACCACCTTAAGAACCTCAGTTTACCACCACTAACGGACAGATAAGTAGAGAGATTTAACAAAACCCTTAAAATAATTTTGAGAAATTTGGTAGATTTGGTAGATGAAGATGGGAAGGACTGGGATCACATGATCCCACAGGCCCTATTTGCAGTAAGAAAGACCCTTCTGGCATCCGCCGGATTCTTTCCTTTTGAATTACTGTCTTAGACATGCTCCGGGAGTCCTGGGAAGAGAGAGAGAAGGCACCTATTCCCCTCTCGCAAACAGCTACCCAATTTCTAGAACACATGAAACTCATCCGGAGTCTAGGCCACACTCACATGGAGAAAGCTCAAGCCCAATAGAAGTCCAACTATGACAAGAAGGTGAATTTAAGATCTTTTTCAGTAGGGCAGAAGTTATTAGTCCTCTTACCTACCTCTGAAAATAAACGTGTCTCAAAGTGGCCTGGGCCATATGAGGTCCTAAAGCAAACAGGATCCTGTGCCTATAAAATAGCCCAACCTGATCGAAAGCAAAAGACCCACCTTTACCACATAAATCTCCTAAAGGAGTGCAAAGAAAATAAAGAAAGTCCTTCAACTGACACCTCCTTGATATTATCTTGTTTGGTACCAGAGGAGATAGACAACTCTGAGCTTATCCCCCAAGAACTATCTAGACAGAAACAAGACAATTTGAACAACCTTATTATGGCATTCACCTATGTATTCTGCGAGAAACCAGGCGAAG
This sequence comes from Ambystoma mexicanum, assembly GCF_040938575.1. NCBI lineage: Eukaryota > Metazoa > Chordata > Amphibia > Caudata > Ambystomatidae > Ambystoma > Ambystoma mexicanum. The sequence goes on along the minus strand of NC_090932.1, from coordinate 1,158,470,684 downwards.
TACACAGTACTTTATTATATCAGAACTCGAAAGGGAAAAGTGGACCATTTGAAACTATATAGACTCCCAGAAGCATGAAAACAAATAGTTGTTGAGGAAGTGAATAAAAGCTGAAGGCAAACATTATCGAGCCCTCTTCAAGTCCATGGCCCTCCCCTATGGTGTTGGTAACTAAACACGATTATTCTTGGAGGCTTTGCATAGACTTCAGGCAGGTCAATGCCATTTCCACCTTCGATGCATATCCTATGCCATGCATTGATGAGTTAATAAATAAACTTGGAAATGCCACATTCCTATTAACCCTAGATTTAAACAAGGGATATTGGCAGGTCCCAGTAAATGGACCTGATAAGGAAAAGACGGCTTTCTCGACGCCCCTATATCCAGTTCAAAGTCCTCCCTTTTGGCCTGCATGGAGGCCCAGCCACTTTCCAATGACGTAGGCACAGGATATTACAGCCCTACTCCTATTTCTGTGGGGCCTATATTGACGACATAGTCATTTATAGTAAAACTTGAGAAGACCATCTTTTTCCTCCTTCTACTATTATGAGAAACTGGCTTAACTGCCCATCCATCGAAATGTAAGCTGGCTCAATCGGCCGTGAAATACTTAGGTGTCATGGCCACAGGCCCCAGAACACAAGAACAACACCATCTAGTGATGGGGCCAATGGGTCACTTGACTCACTTATGTCCATTTGGGACCTATAAACACATGGGCCCTGGCTGGACTCAGTCCTGGCGCCTTTGGCGCCAGGCTCATATAGAGATGTGAGCAAGAACACTTTATTTCAGTGCAGGAGTGCTTTTACTTTATTTCAGTGCAGGAGTGATTTTATTTTACAAGAACTTTCCAGGAGCTGAAAGCCTTTATTCCAGAGAACATCCCCATGTGCTGACTCATCGGGTGTGGCTCCCTAGGCCTGGTCTTCATGTGCTGACTCTTAGGGTGTGGCAGGCAGGCTGAACCTGGTAGGCGTGACTTCAGAAGCTCAGCTATATAAGCTGCTCCATCCTTAAGGCTGGTGCTTCGCGTTACTGGGCACTCGCGTGCAACATGACGCTCACTGCCGCTTGGACCAGTTTACTTATCTTTGAAACCAGGCGTTCTCCTGCATACTCGCCTCCAGGAAACCGGTGCTTCATCTGCAGACTCGTTTCCTGACATACAGTGATCTTGATCCCGACGCTGCAGCACCGCACTCCGCATCCACAAACTCTGACCCTGTGAAGAAGAAAGACAAGGTTAGAATATCCGTCCTAGGGCCGCGCCGCATTTGAACCCTGCGCGCCCCCTAGTTAACAACTTACCAGCTACTGTACCCCTGCAGCTTCGTTCTTCATTTCCTCCGGCTGTCGCCTCGAGCTCCGCAGCTTCTGCCGGGCCGGCAACATAACCTGCAAGGGAAGAAAGCAAAAGAGCAAACATCAAAAGTGGAACGGACAGCAATATAAGACAACAAAATTTACAATACAACAAAAACAGACGAGGAAAGACAAAGGCAAACAGGAACACTTACCTGAAGTATAGTGGCTTAGTCGCAGCAGGACTGGACTACCATGTGCAAGGGACCAGTGAAGGAACTCGGTCCAGATCATACAAGCGCCCCTGCCAGAAGCAGCATGATGGAGTGCTCGCCAAAACTAATCAATAGGTGAGCTTTCCAGGGACAGCGCATCCCACGGGTACCACGATTTGGGAGAAGGGGTCTGGAAGGGGATCAGGCACACAAGCTGGCATACTCATGCCCCCTATTCTCCACGCAGGAGCAGTCCCGAGCACTATCACCTATTACCACCAGTCACCACATAAGCGCAGAGGGCGAAGTCGGACCCAAGCGACCTCACCCCCGGCAGGGCTGCAACCGTGCCCCAATGCCTCCGCAGAGACCAGGTGAGCGTAACATTAGGCTTCTTTGTAGGGAATGTGTCACAATCCCTAGCCAGATAACCAGAACCCAGATCACCACAGGCAATGCCTGGACCCTTAAGGTTGCTGGCTGGCATAAGAATAGGCTGCAGACTGTGTGTCCCAGTGCCACCTCCAAGATGGCTCCCGGAGTTGGCCACCAGGTGGGAAGCAAGATGGCCCCCAGCTATCCAACTCAGAAATATCCTTGGTGGTCTAGTGGTGCTGGCTGCAGCCCAGGGCTATACAAGCCACGGCCTGGGCCACACCCAGCCCTTAGCATTTTCCTCGGCTGCAGATACAGGCAGCATAACGCTTGCCTCTGGCTCCATCATCCACATGCATTGGAACCGGCTCATCTCGCATTGGCTTGCGCTTTGGATCCTGCTCCTGTCATCCAGCCCAACGTGTATCCTATTATCCAAGGTCCATATACGTACCGCTGCTATTCCAAGGATTACGGCTCTTCGGTCCTTAGTTTCTTAATTTCTTCCCACGTGGCTCTTCAGGTTCCAGCACGGCTCCTCCTCAATACCTGCAAGACAAAAAACAGACTCAGATAAATCGGACTGCTACACTTTCCCGCCACCCCTCCCTCTGCAGTCATACTCACCTTGGAACTACAATCCAACGTTCCCTTCACACCAGTGTAACCTCCTGTGGTGGAGAATCCTATGGCTAACGCAGCAGGGGGGATGCAACGTGGTAGCAGCTCTGGACCTGAAAGTAAGAGAGACATTATTGCAAAAAGGCATTTAACCTGAACTTTTGTTTGAACGTGTGCAACATAACGCGCTTCGGCACACCTTGCTTCTCTCAGTTGAACAAGCACAATCAACGTGGAACAAGCTGTGTAAGACTTTAAAGCGCCGCAGGGACATTGCTAGGCGCAGATTGGATCCCTTATCTACACGCCCATAAAGACATTCACCCAAAGGCACCTAGTGCACTGCAGCAGGACTCAGCCACTGAATCCAGTGAAGGAGCTGGAGGAGACTGCATCTTCAAGGTGTTATTACGGTGAGCAGGGTTTTGTGGTGCGAGTTAGGACATTCTGCAGCAGGGAAGGTGGTGGGGCAGAGTGGCTACCGAGTGGTTTATGATCCCAATTGTTCCCCTGTCCTTAGGTTCATCCTGAGGGGTCTTGAATCATCCCAGCAACCCAAGAACCATATAAAAGTCCATACCAAATCACTCCCAACCATACTGTCCACTGGGCATTTAGCCTCACAGTGTACCAAGGGGAGGAAGTGTTTTGGGACGACCAGCATAAGTCAAGTCCAGTACCACACATCAACAGTCCGGACCAGGCACTCCTGCAGGGCCCCACAGGTAAGCATTACAGAACGCTAAGCCCACGTTAACGCCCTGCCTGCGTGCCATGGCGTCAGAAGTAGACCAGCTAGCTGCAATATTGGGCGAGCTACGCGCTTAAGTACATTCTTCCCGTTCCAAGACTAATGCAATGCGTAAAGAGCAAGTAGTGAACAGAGAAAGAACAGAGGAGTTGGCAAAGTGCCTCACCAGAACACAAGCCGGGCAGACCCCCTTTACCCGGTGCATCCAATGGCGCTGCAGCAGCGTCACCCCAAATACTTGTAACCACTCCAGTCACCGTCCCTTTGGCCCCACCAGAGAGATATATGGGAGATCCCCAGAAATATGCTGTCTTTATGAATCAGTATCGGCTCCATTTCCTGTGTCGTCCAGGGGCTTTTCCGACCGATCAAACCAAGGTGGCCTTCGTCTTGTCCTATATAGGGGGACATGCAACCAGTTGGTGGGTACCACTGGTCAACCGGGACGACCCTGTGTTATATAATTTCGCTGGATTCCAGCAGGAAATGGATAGGCTTTTCTCTCGTCGCACCCAGGGGCACGCATTGGACGGAGAGCTGTTGGCCCACATCACTACATTCATCCCGCTAGTGGCTGAGGCTAACTGGTCTGAGGACAAGAGAACCACCCTGTTTTACCGGGGCCTTCGGAATGAGCTAAAAGATGTTTCAGCACAAGTTGTGAATCCACCGGAACGTTGTTCAGAATACATAGACTTCGTGGTACAACTGGACCATCGCCTACAGGAAAGGCGATCAGATTGGTCGTGTTTTGAGAATCGACCTTTCTACATACATCCTCGGACTACATACAACACACCAACACCAGAGCCCATGTAGTTGGGCAGTGTATCAGGACCGTTAACCAAAGAAGAAAGGGAACGATGTAGGAAGCAACAGCTTTGTTTATACTATGGCAAGGCAGGACATTTTTGAAGGATTGCCCAAGTAAGTCAACCCGAAAACCTCTGGGAGTTATGGAAATAAGGATGGCAGAACCACAAGAGCCGTCGGAAAACTACAAGGCTCAACAGGAGTAGAGATTGGCTTGTCGGGAAAGGAAAGAATGTTAACGGTCTAGCACCTTACATCACCAGTATTCCTACTATACCCCTAACAGCCCCAACGGATGCATGCATTGGAAGCATACGTTGACTGTGGACCAGTAGGTAACTACATGGGCATCACTGTGGCCCGGTGAATAGGAGTGCCCATTCTAAGATGGAAAAAAGCAGATAACATTGTGTCTGTGGATGGGACTCGGCTGTCATCCGGTCCAGGGACCCAATGTACTGAGAGGGTTGAATTGCTATGCCATGACGAACATCAGGATCCTATAATCTTTGATCTGATTAATGCACCCCAGTTCCAATTAATACTAGGGATGCCCTAGTTGGAATGCCATAACTTGGCCATAGACTGGTGGACCCATTCATTAACTTTCCCAGCCGAGTGTGCTCGAACCTGTTACCCAGTTGCTTCTTCCGACGCTACCAAGACCGAATGAACAGGAGCTGGACCCCTTGGGGTGGTGATTGGTATCATGGGACAACTGCCTCCGGAATACAACGCCTCTCAAGATGTCTTTCACAAAGAGCAGGCTAACACCTTGCCGCCCCACAGGCCCTATGACTGCCAAATTTACCAAGTACCAGGAGCACAACTTCTGTGCAGTCGTTTATATGTCCTTACGGAGAAGGGGAACCTGTCATGAACCGTCATCTGCGTCCCTTCTGGACTTCCTGGTCCCTGACCCATAGGGGATTGAATACAGTGATTCTTCCAACATGGCCACTTGAAATGGAATGCTGCTGGCCAGTCGCTACACTCCACGCTGTACGCTCTTCAAAACGGACACACCCGCGGCTCTGCGCATCTCAACGCTACCGCTTGCTGTAGTCGGATGTGTGTTGCTGGAGTTCATTCAGAGCTTTCCTCTGATTCGTTATTCCCGGTTCCTTGAATACCCCTTCCTTCCTCTATTTCCTCTACCTTACCTCCAAACTTCCTGGATTTTCTTCTGCGCTTGGGTCACGGCGTTCCGTGCCTCCGAGTGCGAACATCATTCCTTCCAGGTATTCACCTTGGACTTCTGAACATTCCCGGAAGTTAAATAGCGAACCTCGCTGTGGAATCCAAGGACCAGCGCTCGGGTTTGTACAAATCCCGGACCGTGAGAAAGAACACATCAGAGAAGGTCACAAGCAAACAACAAAAGCAGGTGAGAAGGGGAGAGACTTGTGACAGATTGAGACACCAAAAAAACGATACAGATACAGAGATGGAAGTCGCTGTTCAAGACCTCATGCGAGGCATGCAGGAACTAACCCCGGAGGTCCAGAACCTTAAGGCTGAGAATGCTGCATTAAAACAGCTAGTTTTGTCACGTGACTCTGCAACTAAGGAAAGCGTGTTATTGGGAGGAGTAGTGGACAAGTATGATGGTTCTTCAAAGACTCTCCGTGCTTTCCTTGATTCATGTTTAGTGCACTTCACCTTCAAGCCCTACTACTTTTCCACTCGTAGAGCAAAGGTGGGCTTTATGATCTCACACCTCACTGGAAATGCCTTGACCTGGGCAACCCCCCTAATCAATTCGGGTGACGCCCTCCCGGATGATTATGATGGGTTTGTGGAAGCTCTAAAGGCCATGTTTGATTGCCCAGTGGACCTGTTTTAAACAACTCGTGAAGGAAGCAGATTGGTTTCAAGAAGCCAGCTTCACCCTCTTCCGAAGAGGTCTGAATGAAGAAATAAAGGACGAGTTAGCTAGGGTAGCTCGCCCAAGCTCCTTCCAAGCTCTCATGGACCTTTCCTTGCAAATAGACTTCCGAATCCAAGAAAGAAGAGCGGAGAAAAAGAAGTCTAAATCGGCTTTCCAAAAGACCGCCACAGAACACCCGTCTAGACCTGAGCCCACAGTTTCTCCAACCCCGGACCCAGAACCCATGCATCTGGGGGCCTTCTGTGGACCCATTACCCCACAAGAAAGGATGCGACAGATTCACACTGGTCTGTGCATGTATTGCACCTCCGATAAACACCTAGTGAGAGAATGCCCTATTGCTCCTCCACGGCGTTCGGGAAACGCTAGCTCGCGATCCTAGAAGGGGCACAGTTTCGGGAGAGAGATGTTTGCTCCACATCAATTCCATCCTTGAACTCTCCTGGACAAAATAATCTTGTGGTTCTACAGGCCTTTCTATCTCCTTCCAAGAAAGAATCTTACCCCATCCTGGCATTAGTAGATTGCGGAGCCATGGGCATATTCATAGATCATGATTGGGTCCCTACTCACAACATTCCACATGAAACTCGAGGAATTATGCAACCTGTAGAGGCTATTGATGGGAGACCTCTGTCTTTAGAATACATAACCCTTCAGACTAAAGAGAACCTACTCTCTATAAATCACCATCAAGATAGGATCAAATTTGACATTATAAAATCAGCCCATTATCCAATAGTTCTAGGAATGCCCTGGTTACAAAAGCATAACCCCTACATCAATTGGGCAGCAGGCTCCTTGTTCCTTGGTTCTGAACACTGTATGTCTCACTGCATATCCCTAGATTCCTTACCAAAGTCTTCTGAAGACTTGCAAGAGAGTCAGCAAAATCCAGTCACCGTCTCTAACATCATCCGGATTCCCAGGGCCTACCAGGCCTTCACTGATGTATTTTCGACCGCTATAGTTCAAGCTCTCCCTCCTCATAGACCAGAGGATTGCGCCAAAGATACTGAACCTTCAGCAGTGATTCCTTTCGAGAGGATGTTTATTTTATCAGAACCTAAAAAAAGGGCCCTCCGGGAATACCTGGATACTAATCTGGAAAATGGAACCATATGTTAATCACCACTCCGAAGTAGGCCCAAGATGTGGATGAGTGACCTTGGAGATGATGGTTGTACAAGAATTGATATTCAGCCTTCCATCCCAGCTCCCCTGAGTACAAGACTCGGGCTTCCTCAAAGAGGGGCTCTTTCCTACAATGTACCTCTCCGCTGTTTCAATTGGGACAGACAGAGGTGTCAATTGAATAAAAGAGCGGGGAGAACACACACTGTCAATACCAATGCTGCAAAGGAATACAAAGATATTATACAGTGTTGAAAATAAACCAAGCAATCAGAACAGCAGTATAATACAGGAAAATACCTAGGTAAGTATTGGAGTGGAGCTTCCCCGGGGTGAATCTACAAAAATATGAATAAGCACAATGAGTGGAAATAATTCTAAAGAGACTTCCTAAAGTATTGAACCAATGACAACTAACCTGAAATATGGGTATTTTGAGGATGGAAAATAGTCCATGAAACAGAAGACAACGATAGGAGAAAACAACAAACAGGAATGTTAGTATAGGGAAATAAACCCGAGCGGCACGAGGGTCGCACTAGTGCCGGGTTGGTGCAGTATCAGCAAAGCGTTTATATGCACTTGAAGACAAGTTCACAAGACAGTCACTCAATGTCCCAGAATCGAACAAAAGGCAAAAATCCAATCAAGACCGTGGAGAAATGACTAAATAGCAGGGGTGGAATTGCCAACTACAAATATGTACCTGAGCACACACGCATCCAGATAAGACGTAGAAGAGTTCAGGATGGTTGATAGCAAGTCACCTGTGAGGAAGGCAAAGTCGTTCCACGTCTAGTAGCAGCTAGCTGGGGTGAGGTACCGTAAGAGACAGCAGGAAGCAGGAAGAATAATCCAATAACGTTCCGGGTCAAAAGCCAGGCGAGCACGACAGGAATAAAGGAGAAGGCACGCCAATCCAGAAGCCAGACAAGGGTCAGAACCAGGTAAATAGATTAGGAATTCGTGTGGAGGAAACACGAAGGAGTAAACAAACATAACCGCTGTAGCTTGTAACGCTAATTAGCAGCAACGAGCCCCTTGAAAGATGGTGCTTTTAAAGGCGTATGGGGGCGTATCTTGCCGTATGTCTTCCACGTACAGGACGTGTCAGCAGACACGGGCTCCATCATAGTTTGTACAGGCGCCATGGCAACCTGTATCTGCTCCACAGAGGAGTTTCTAAAGGAGTCGCATTCTGCAAGGAAGCCCGAAGTGTAACAGCATCCTCCCCCAAAGACACTGGCAACCCCCTGGCGGAATGGAAACTCCTCAGAAGCTCCAGACAATGTAAGTTGGACAAAGGCTCCCAGGTACGGTCCTCAGGCCCATAACCTTTCCAATCCACTAGGTAGAACAACGTATCCCTAGACACCCTGCAGTCCAGGATGTGCGAAACCTCGTACTCCTCGTTATCCATCCACCAAGATCGGCGAGGGACGTGTAGGTAGGCAAGTCCCCTGGATGAAAGGCTTGATCAGGGAGACGTGAAAAACTGGGTATATACGCCATGAGCGCGGCAGGGAGAGCTTGACCGCCACCGGATTTATAACATCAGCTAAGGCATAGGGTCCCATGTAGTTAGGCAAAAGCAAACGTTTGCCCGCAATTCATAAATTACGGGACGACGACCACACCTTCATGCCGCCCCGATAGACCGGTGCCGGGGATCGATGCACATGAGCATATTTTTTGGCACGGTCTTGAGCTCAGAGCAAATGACAGCGTACATCCCAATGAATCTTATCGAGATCTCTCACGCAGTCTCTTGCAGCTGGGTTGACAGCCGGCGGTACCGGATCAAGTGGGAGTGCCCTAGGATGACCACCATACAGGGCAAAGAAGGGAGAAACCCCCATTGACGTATGCATAGAGTTGTTATATGCAAACTCTGCTTAAGGCAGAGAAGTAAACCGGGACTGTTGGAACTGAAGGCATAAACAGCGTAGGTACTGTTCGATAGTAGCGTTGGTTCTCTCAGTCTGCCCATCTGTCTGAGGATGGTATGCAGAGGAATACCTGTCCTCGATGCCCAGGGAAGCTGTAAGAGCCTTCCAAAATCGTGAAGTAAATTGTGTACCACGGTCGGAAACAATGACCGAGGGTAAGCCAAAGAAACGAAACACATTTGTCATGAACAGTCTCGCCAATTCTGGAGCCGAAGGCAAGCTGGAACAAGGTATGAACAGTGCGTATTTTGTGAAATAATGCACAATCACCCAAATGGTGTCATGACCCTGGACGTCGGGGAGTTCCACAATGAAATCCATTGACACCATCTGCCATGGTTTGTACGGAACAGGCAGAGGTTATAATAAGCCTACTGGTTTGGCTCTAGAAGTCTTACATTGAGTGCATATGGAACAGGTCAAAATGTAGTCCTTTACATCGCGAGCCATTGAAGGCCACCAAGCCCAACGCCGTAAGGCCTCAAGAGTTTTTTGACTTCCTGGATGTGCTGCAACCAAAATCGTGGGACCACTGGAGAGCTAAGGTTCTAGCTTGACCTGATGGTACATATACGCGCCCTTGAATAAATAGCATACACTGAATTACTTCTAGGTTGAAATAGACGATTTCTTTTGGATGGGTTGAGACCCAATCAAGGATGATCGAACGCAAAGAGGGCTGAACCGAACACCCGCACACAACTTTATTCGGTAGGAGAGGAAGTGCTTTGACCTGTTGGGACTGGCCACCCGCATGGAGGCGTGAGAGAGTGTCAGCCGAAACTTGAGCTTTAGCAGGACGGTATGTGATAACAAACTGGTACTGTGAAAAGAATAAATGCCACCGCGCCTGTCTAGCTGTAAGACATTTAATAGATTTGAAGGCTAACAGACTACGGTGATCCGAGTATACCGTTACAAGGTGTTTGGCCCCCAGAAGGTAATGTCTCCATTCCAAGAATGCGTCTCTGATGGCTAAGAGTTTGCATTCCGTAATGGAGTAGTTCCTTTCGTAAGGTGTCAATTTACGAGAGAAGTAGGCAACAGGATGAATCTCGCCCGATTGGGAAGAGGTTTGTGACAACACCGCACCAAGAGCATAACCCGAGGCGTCAGCCTCAACAAAGAAAGGAAGTTCGGGATTTTGAGGACAGGGGCGGAAGTGAAGGCAGCTTTTAACTGATCAAAAGCCTTCTGACCTTCAGAAGACCATACAAATGGCACCTTGGCACTTGTCAGGGAGGTAAGAGGTGCAGAGATTTCAGAAAAGCCGTTGATGAAGCATCTATAGAAATTTGCAAATCCCAGGAATGATTGCAAAGATTTGACTGAATTGGGCACAGGCAATTCCAGGATAGCGCTAATTTTGGACTGGCTTATGCGCACCCCGTTTGTAGTAAGGTCATACCCCAAAAATTCCACCACCGAGGCGTGAAATATGCACTTTTCGGCTTTTACAATCAGTTTGTGATCCCTCAGACGTTGGAGCACTGTTTTGACATGTATTTCGTGGTCTTCCTGGTTTCGTGAATAGATCAAAATGTCATCCAGGTAGACTACAACAAACTGGTCAAGGATGTCATAAAACAAATCGTTCATGAATGCCTGAAAGGTGGCCGGGGCATTAAATAGCCCAAAGGGCATCACCAGGTATTCAAATAGACCGTAACGTGTTTTAAAATGTTACTCACCTGGCTCCCACAGAGGCGTTGATCGGAACTGGACAGCTGCGGTCTCCACCAATGTGACGCATAGGGCCGGGATGACTCAGAGATTCCCGGCAAGACGCCGTAAGTATAAAGTTTGTAAAAGTTCAAATGCCTGACTTTCACTCTTGTTCGATTCCTTGCAGGTTGCAGCTTGACTTTTAAGACGAGTTCCCCGTGGCAACCGGTAGTATTCTGGTAAGGATTTGTATTTTCCAACACAGTTCGATAAAATAATGTCAATATGTAACCTGTTGCTTTCTCCCTTATTCAGGCGCTGAGAGAAAGTATGAAGTCTTGGGGAATAATACCTCCGGCGGTAAAATCAGGTAAGTCTATTGTGGTGAGGAGGGTTCCCCTTGTTAGTCCCTTTGTTTCACCTTGCTGTCCTTTTGTTTTCCCCTTAGGGGCCGGGTTTCGGCGAAGATGCAGAGGAAGTTGCGCCGACCCGTGAAGAGGAATAGTACCCCCGGTGGTAAAATCAGGTAAGTCTATGGGGGGTTAACTAATATTCCTCTGTGTATTCCCTTGGCTCACCTTGCTGTTCTTGTCTTCTCCTTAGGTGCCGGAGTGCGGCGGGAACATGCAGGAGGATGCGGTGGAATGTGAAGATGCTGCGAAGGCCGGTGAGTTCAGCGTGGCACTGCAGCAGGCGAGGCGACGCGCATAAAATAACTTCTTTCTTCTAGCTCGAAGGCGCGATGGATCGGGAATTCAGGTAAGAATTAAAGGTATTGCTCTTGTTCTAACCTTTTCTCCTTCTTTCTCCCTTTTTCTAGGAGCTCCAAACTCGATGCGGGCGTGGCAGAAGGCTGGATGCAGACTTGCAGGCACAGTGAGCGTAACGCTGCTGGATGCAGAATAACGCGAAGCGTGTGCTGCTCTTCAGGCGTGGTTTAAATAGCCACCAAAGTAGTCTCAGGTAAGTATTCCTCCCCAGCCCCTCCCGAGTAAGAAATAGTCCCTAAGTAAAGTAGTCCCTTCCAAGCCTCTTTTGGCTTGGAGCTCTTGCAGCATGGTCTGCATCAGCTAAGTTTGCAGCATGGTCTGCATCAGGTAATTTTTAATCTGAGCCTGGCGCCATAGGCGCCAGGACTGACTCTCCCTATGAGCTTGGCGCCATAGGCGCCAGGACTGGACCCAAATAGCCCCCTAGCAGGGGTTGTTGGGCTTGCTTAGGATAACTTGATGCCTGCTTCCGGGGTTGCTGGACGTGGTCTGGGTCCCCGGGGGTAGGCATCATGACATAAAAGCGGTCTTCCATTCGTCCGCCTTTCTCATACGGACCAGATTATAGGCTCCTCTGAGATCGAGCTTGGTAAATACTTTGGAGAATCCCAACTGATCAAGGAGAACAGAGATCAGGGGGAGAGGGTACTAGTTCTTTATGGTGGCTGCATTCAAGGCACGATAGTCAATACAGGGACGTTAATCCCCTTCCTTCTCGGGAACAAAGAAAAGCGGTGATGCAATTGGTGATTTGGATGGATGAATAAATCCCATGGCCAAGGCCTTGTCTATGTACTCTTTAAGTACTTTGCCTTCTTTGAGAGTGAGTGAATACACCCTGCCGGATAGTATCTTTACCCCCGGTACTAGGTCTATCGGGCAATCATAGACCCTATGTGGAGGTAGAGTCTCTACCATCCCGTTGTCGAATACATCCGCATAGTCTGCATTTTGAGAAGGTACCATAGAGACAGCGTTGTTAGAAACGGCTCCAATATGCATAGTGGGAGATACCAGTGCCCTGACAGGACTATCTTGGCAAATTCCAAGCAATGTAGTGCATCGGGTATTGCATATGTTGGAAGTGAACTGAATCTGAGATGTCGACCAATCGATGGCAGGGTTATGGAGCTTCAGCCATGGAATACCCAAAATGACTCTGTAGGCCGGCGCTTTGATGATATCGAATGATATCTCTTCAGTATGGCCTTCGTCGGTACTCGTATGTAAAGGAACCGTCTGGTGAGTTACCATTCCGGATACAAGGATCGAACCGTCCACTGCATTCACTGTTTCAGGTATAGCTTTGCGAATCAGTGGTATCCCTGACATAGAGGCAAAGCATTGATCAACATAATTGCCTGTTGCTTCTGAATCAATCACTGCTGTTGTCTGGAATGAAGCACCATGACTCAGGGAAAATGTAACAGGTAGGCGGACTAGATGGCTCGGGTTCTGTACTGTAGAGTCCAAAGGTGAACTTCCCGGCGTAGGGACTCCGTCTACTGTCGGGATTTGGCGTTTCCCGCCTTTCTTTTGGGTTTTTTGGGACATTCGGGCAGTAAATGGTCAGAGGCCCCACAATACATGCAGAGATTGTGCGATCTACGATATTCTGGTTGAACAGGGGTGAGTGGACCCCTAACCACACCAATCTGCATAGGTTCTGGTGCAGGAAGTGAAGAGGACGATGTCTCCGCTGGAATCCTGCTGAATAAAGCAGGTTTCTTTTCACCACGTCTTTCGGATTTATGGGCATCAATCTGAAGGACTAGATCTAGCAGTTCCCCAAATGCCGTGGGGACTACCGGAACAGTGGAGGAGGTTGGTGGTAGGGATTTAACGTTACCGGTAATGGAATACCGGTAACGTTAAATCCCCATGCGAATTATGACCCGGCTCACCGCTATTAGCGGCACTGCTAAGTACGGTGCCACTAATAGCGGGCATTCCGCATGCGCGCGACCCTCCATCCCGTAAATAACGCCATGCCGCTAATAGCACACCATCACAAGCCGAGCGGACAAGCCAATAGCGGCATGGTAAAGCCCCCATAATCCCTTACCGCCATGGCGCTAATACTGCCATTGCGAACCACCCGTTAAGAGAACGGAGCAGTGTTCCCACCTGCCACAGGTGGACACAATCAGCACAGGTGGAGGCAATGGACACTCTGGCAGCACAAAAGAAGCACACCACACCCCTTCCCACACCAAGATGGTCCCAATACTAGCAGCATTACATGGGCTGGAGGACATGATTGCAGTGCAGCAGCAACAACAGGCAGCACAGAGGAGACGCAGGAGGAGGAGGGCAAGACAGGCACAGCAAGCACCACCACGGCTACTAGTCATACCACAGAGGCAGCCACCAATCCCCATGATCGGAGCCAGTCCATTTAATCTGACCCCTGAGCATATACACACCCTGTACCATCTGGACCGGCATACCATCACCAGCAACGTGGACATGATACATGATGACATTGTGAGCCTCATAGACATCAGAACTGCCATCCCCCTCTACTAAAGGTGGTGACCGTGCTCCACTTCCTGGCCACAGGCACCTACCAGCATACAGTGGGGCACATGCATGGCATCTCACAACCAGTATTCTCATGCACGCTGAATCAGGTACTCAATCCCCTCCTGAGGCATGCACTTGAACACATATTCATGCCACGGACTGCCCAGGAGATTGCAAACACCAAAGTTGGCTTCTATGCATTGGCAGGCATCCCAAGTTGCATTGGGGCCATCGACTGTACCCATGTGGAATTGGTGGTCCCACATTACAATGAAGTTGTCTACCGAAACAGGAAGCAATTCCACTCCATCAATGTCCAAATGGTATGTGACGCCAACAAGATAATCACACATTGTTGTGCCCGTTTCCCCGGATCAACCCATTATTCCATGGTCCTGCGGAACTCAACCATCCCTCACTACATGGAGCGACAAGCCGGAAAACGTTTGTGGCTACTTGGTGAGTAGCAGGGCAAGCACAGGGCAGTGTGAATGGGGGGGAGATACATACTCCAACTGGGTGTGATTGGGGGGGGGGAGAGATACATGTTCCAACTGGGTGTAGCTTGTCGTACAGATGGACGCCAATGTCCATCTGGGAAGGCCGCAATCTACCTGAGATGAACCGACATGCAAGTATAAGCTACACAACATAGAGAACAATCTAGGTCTAGAAACATTAAACATCCATCCACATCGCACAACATTCAACACCACAAGATACACAAATCTCCTACATGCCGTCATGATAGTCATACAGATTCAGCGCTGCACAACAACAATAATGCAATGTGCCCTTGAATGCATGCAAAGGGATCACCCCTACCCAAAGCATTGTACCACGCACCTATAGCACCACTGAAGTGATGCCTCTCAGCATGGCAACATAAATGTTTGAATGGCAGTACACTAGCAGTGTGGTACCAATTCTGCCTGGGCCCAGGGACACGTAAGACCTGGCCTCACCGAGGACATGTCAATTACTTTTGGAGGGATTAATGGGGCATGGTCACTTGCAGGGTCGAACTCAACTTTGCAAATTGCAGTCACACAGATCGTCTGCATGCATGCTGTTAATTGTGGACTTCAATCACAATGCAAAGTCAATTTGTGTGATATGAACAGGCCGCTCTTGAGGTGAACAGTAACCAGACCCCATTTGTCCCCCCATACAGGTGATGCCCGCTATCCCCTGAAGAGGTGGCTGCTTACCCCTGTACGGAACCCACAGAACAGGCATGAAGAGGACTACAATCGTGCACATACCCGTACCCGCGTCGTGATCGAGCAGACTTTTGGCCATTTGAAGACACGGTCTAGGTGCATTAGCAGGTCTGGCCGCGCTCTCCAGTATGGCCATGAGAAGGTGGCCAAGATCACCATGGCATGTGTCATGCTGCACAATATGTGTATCAGACGGAATGTGCCACTGCCCCCGGACGTAGAAATAGAAGCACCTGATGAGGATGATGATGGTGATGAGGACGGAGTTGACAGGGATGCAGGTCATGCAAGAGAGGATGGCCAGGAGGGACATGCTGTGAGACAGCATCTGATCAACCAAATATTCTGAGTTACATTTTTTCTTTTTGTGGGAATGGATATGGGCAGTTATGCACTGGTGTCTGTTTGGAAGCGCACAATGGACCCTGTCGCCAATAAAACACACATACACAATGAAGTCCAAGCCTGTGTATGGATCAAACACCAGTGTATTGCGAAATGTAAAGTTGTAAAAGTGCATGTCCCCAAACATCCCACCACCCTTCCCCCCCACCCCCCACAACAGTCCAAAAACGCCCTTCCCCCACCCCCCACAACAGTCCAAAAACACCCGACCCCTCCACCCCCCACAAGCGTTCCTCATGTGTCTGCCACAATGTTTTCGTCCAGCCATGCAGGCGGAGGCCTGACCATGCACTCCCTATTCGCCATTGCCACCACCAGCATTGGGAGGCTGCCTAGATGTGCGCCTGGTGGTGCGTGAGGAGCAGCGGAGGGGGCTTGTCTGCCTCGAACTGGCGGATGAGGAAGTGGCTGACTGTCCAGGTGGTGGTGGTGGTGGGAACTGGCGGTCCATTGTGTCCGCTATCCGTGTGAGGACCTCCCTAAGTCGGACAATCTCCCCACACAGCCTGTCCTTACAGGCCTCCATCCCCTCCCTGGAGTGCCTTGCTGTCTCCGCAATCTCAGCCCTGAGACGGGCAGCCTCCTCCACATGCTGCCCAACCAGCACAGTTATTTCCTGTTGCCGCTGGCTGATGCTGGCCAGGTCGAGGGCAGTGTTGCGTTCTGGTGGTGTGGCTGCTGTGCCCTCGGATGCAACCAGGTCAACAGGTGAAGCCACCGGAGGGCTACTAAAACCTCCCACTTTGTCCTCGCCAGTGACACTAGACCCAGGTGTCTGCTGTGGTGATGCCTCAGGGGTTCCAGGGGGGTTGGGGTGTGTATCTACATGTGGAAATCGGTCGTATCCTCCACATCAGAGAGTGGTGCAGTGGCTGCCGCCTCTCCTGCGGAACTAGCTGCAGCTGAGGGTGGGCCCTCTGTGGCTGGGATTGGTGGTGGTGGGTTCACATCCGGAGGTGGGGCAGTTGTTGGTGGTGTGGACACTTGCGTCTTGGCAGTGGCGCTCCACCGATGTTTGCCACTCTGCATGTGGACCCTTCTACCTTTGCCCCTTGATGTTGTGAGGGTGTCCTCTGTGTCCTGTGCCCTTGATTTTTTACTCAAAGGGGGTGCCTGAGATGCAGTGCCAGCATCCTCACTGTCTGTATGTGAGCCTGTCTGGGACAAAGATGGCATTGGTTACGGTTATATGTACTTAATGCAGTATACATCAATAATGCAGTTGTGGGCATTTTGACTTCATTGTTAAGGATGCAGGTGATGTGTCAGTTCAGTGGCTCTTCCATGCATGGTTGTGTGTGGCACTTGTCTCTGGTGATGTGTGCATGTGTGTGTGTTTGGGTTCAACACTGACATAGCCAGGGTTGGATGCATCTGTGGATGTTTGGCCATTCATGAGGTAATTCTGGCCTCACATATGGGGGGATCAGTCGATTGACATTGCATCATTTCATGTGTACACTCACCTCCATTTGAAGTGGTTGCCACGCCATGCTCCATCGTCCCGACTCCCTCTATGGATTCCACTCCAATGAGGTTGGCACAGGTCTCTTCCCATTCCTTCAATTTAATAGGGGAATCAGATCCACCTGATGTGGCAATGTTGTGGTTTGCTGATAGGATACTTCTAACACGTAGGCGGAGATCATCCCACCGCTTTCTGCACTCACGCACATTGCGGGTGGTGGTGCCCACAGCACTGACTTTCAAGGCAACATCAGCCCAGGATGCCTTCTTTCTGATTAGTGTCTCCCGACGCATGTCGCTGGCAAAGACCACGGCAGCATTGGCAGCAAGGGTCTGGGTTAGCATCATTAGCTCCTCCGTGGTGAATTTTTCCTTCCTCTGCCTGTCGGTAGTTTTTTTTACAGCCTTAGGCATGTCGAGGGTGTCCCTGTGGATTTCCTATTGCACACTACTCAAAACAGGTCCAGGGGGCAGAGGATGGCAATGGATTGTGTTTTTTTAAAGATGGCCGCCGTGCTCGTTCCTGTGCGATGACGCTATTTCCGGTTCCGCTATTTAACGGTCACCGCTAATAGCGGTGACCGCTGTTTGCATGTAGCGTGAGGGCAGAGGTGCTATCTGCACTTTCGTGGAAGCCAGTAAGGGACTTTTTGGGGACTTTAGCGGCATGGCGGTGGGGTCATTACCGGCATGGCGCTATGCTCGTGTCCGCGTACTCGTAATGGAACGCTATTAGCGCCCTCTTGCAAGGGCGGACACGTTAATAGCGCCATGCCGGTAATTTGCGATTTTTACCGCACAACGTGTAATGAGGCCCGATGTCCTTTAACTCATCTGAGATAGAAGACTGCAGTTTTCTTCTCTTCGGGCCAATCAGTTTCTGCTACCAACTGATTGAAACGGGCCAAATAAATCAATAGGGAGTTGTTCCCTTGTCGATGCTTTAAGAGTTCCAGGTCAGTAGCTTGAGTAGTATAACGTGTATCAAACACTTTACTCATCTTAGCAAGAAGGGCATCACAATTGTAGAGAACATGACTGTTGGATTCTAACAATGGGTTAGCCCACGCGGCTGCAGTGCCTCCTAAATGTGACAAAACAAAAGCCACTTTAGAAGTAGAAGTAGGGAATGAAGCGGAACAGCACAAAAAATGCAGTTTGCATTGGTTGATGAAGGTTCAGTATTGTTTAGGATCGCCTAGGAAGCATTCAGGAGGAGCTAGAGGGAACTGGGTTGTAAGCATAATAGGGTTTGATTCCTGCTGTGGAGGTGGAAACCCTGATCCTGAAGCTGCAGCACCAGCACCGGCCATCTGTGGCGCTGGTGTGGTAACCAAGGCCTGAATGGCGTCCATACGTTGGCACAGTGCCTCTTGTACATTGGTCAAGTCGGTTCGTAGATCCGTGACCATTTGCACGATTTGAGTCAAAGCATCACTGGCCTCCGTGGACATTGTTCGTGGCTGCTAATTCTGTTACTCACCACTCCGAAGTAGGCCCAGGATGTGGTTGAGTGACCTTGGAGATGATGGTTGTACAAGAATCAATATTCAGCCTTCCATCCCAGCTCCCCTGAGTACAAGACTCGGGCTTCCTCAAAGAGGGGCTCTTTTCTACAATGTACCTCTCTGCTGTTTCGATTGGGACAGACAGAGGTGTCAATTGAATAAAAGAGCGGGGAGAACACACACCGCCAATACCAATGCTGCAAAGGAATACAAAGATATTATACAGTGTTGAAAATAAACTAAGCAATCAGAACAGCAGTATAATACAGGAAGATACATAGTTAAGTATTGGAGTGGAGCTTCCCCGGGGTGAATCTACAAAAATATGAATAAGCACAATGAGTGGAAATAATTCTAAAGAGACTTCCTAAAGTATTGAACCAATGACAACTAACCTGAAATATGGGTATTTTGAGGATGGAAAATAGTCCATGAAATAGAAGACAACGATAGGAGAAAACAACCCGAGGAGAAAATCAACCCGAGCGCCACAAGGGTCGCACTAGTGCCGGGTTGGTGCAGTATCAGCAAAGCGTTTATATGCACTTGAAGACAAGTTCACAAGACAGTCACTCGATGTCCCAGAATCCAACAAAAGGCAAAAATCCAATCAAGGCCGTGGAGAAATGACTAAATAGCAGGGGTGTAATTGCCAACTACAAATATGTACCTAAGCACACACGCATCCAGATAAGGCGTAGAAGAGTTCCGGATGGTTGATAGCAAGTCACCTGCGAGGAAGGCAAAGTCGTTCCGCGTCTAGTAGCAGCTAGCTGGGATGAGGTACCGCAGGAAGTAGGAAGAATAATCCAATAACGTTCCGGGTCAAAAGCCATGTTGGGGAGAATTCTGTTTAGGCTGAATTTCCTAACCTAGTGAGTCCCCCAACAGCTTTGCTGGATTTTTGGGGTTTATTTTTTTCTCCTGCCAAGAGTGAGACGCTTTTACCCTCATTCTTGGACATGATTTGAGTGTGTTTCTTTGGATCTAGAGGTGTTTAATGGGCTATGGGGTCTTTTACCCCATAGGGCTTCATGTGTTTTTGTGATATGTGTTACACAGCACCCTCTGTGCAGTGACACAGGGGTGTCATAGTGACCCCCCAGTATAGACTCCATACCCTGGGACTGACTACTGTCTACCAGGGCATGTAAAGTCACCATTGACTTTACTAGTCTTAAATTCTGAACAGAACCAGTACAAACCATCATATTGTGGACGTACTGGCTGGGGCAATTCGATTGCCCCAGGATATGTTAGTCGAGGGGCACGTCTCCGTCCCCCCTGATCGAGTTTTGTCTGGTGGCAGTGGATACTACTTTTTATATTCAACCGCGAATATGTTCCTATGGAATTTCCCATTGTTTTAGGCTACTACCTTTATTTAATTATTTACGGTAGCCTCGAACATACCGGTTTATTTAATTAATATTAATTCTCCAGTTGGTATTTTTTGCCAAAACTTGATTCTAAAATGGCGTTTGTGTTCTCTTCTGTGACTCCAACCCAAGTCGAGCCCTTTGTTCCACTTTTTGGCGGGCTTCTCCACAGAAGCCCTCCAAGGTGGTGCCACTCTGCCTGGGGTACTTAGGACGGGTGGAGGGGAGTTTAGGCACCCTGGACTGAGTTGCCTAGGCAACTCAAGTCGCACTCCACCACTTAGCATGTTTGAGTGACAGCTAGGCTGAGTGAATGGGGGTTGGCTGCATAAAAGCAGGGCTTTGGGGACTGGAACTTCAGAAGTCGCCACAGGACCTAAGAATCCGACCAGGGAGAAGCTGAGCCGACCTGCCACGACACCACTACCGGTGGAGCCCTGCTGGACTGCCTCACCACTTTTCCCAACGACAGAGAAGATCTCCCACCGGAGAGTCTTCTTCCTTTGACTGGTGGGGATAACCAGTTTCACTGTCTTTTCACTTTCCCGACGTACCTCGTGGCCGCCTTGCCCGTGCCAAGCACCCCGGCAACCGGGATACCACGTTTTACCACGACCGCGAAACAAAGGTACCACCTTTAACCGGAAGACTCCGCGGCTGGTTTCTGCCCTGGTAGTGCAACGACCTTCATCTTTCCTCCAAGTCGAGATCTTCTCTTCCCCTGGACGACGACGCAACTTGCACCCAGTACCAGGAACAACTGCCACCGCTGGAGGATCCTTCCCACTTAAGGTACCGTGTCCCACCTGGTTTCCCTTGCTACCGACTGTACGGGGTACATGTAGCCCCCGGCTTTCGAACCTGGGTTAGCCTGGGACCCCCTGGCTAAACTTTCATAAGCCTCTCTAAACTCTTTTTGAACCCTCTGCAAGACTTTCTAAGCCTAGTTTAACTGTGTGATCTTGCTCTCTCTAAGAGTGGGCCCAGCCTTTGGACTTTGGCTCACCAGTGACTTTTGCTCTTCTGCCTTTCTTATGGTGTTCCTGAATCTTAGAGTGGTGTACCTTTCCATATTCTGTCTTTTTCCCTCCCTTTCTCACAAACTTGTTGGAGTGCAATCTAGTTAAGCGCTCACCTCTGTATGAAAATAAGTGGTGTTTTACTGTGACTTACCTGATAAGGAAAAAGGGGTGTATATATTACAATAGTAACTGTATTTAGAATATTTTACAATAAGAGTGCTGGAGTGTTTCAAACTGTGTTTTTCTAAATAAATAATTATATACTTTGATACCAAAGCTCTGGTCAGTGTTTGCTTGTATTATTGTACCTGAGTGCCTATTGTGTATACTTTGCATACTGCCTAACTCTTCTTGAGGGAAGTCTGACTGCTCAGCCACAGCTACCAGGTAAATCTGGGTGGTACAGACTGCTACCAAGTGGGTTTACTGCCAACACCTGTAGTCTTAGATCTTTTGCAGTGGTCCCTAAGGGAACTGCACAGGTTTCTGCCTAACAAGCCAGGCGAGCATGACAGGAATAAAGGAGAAGGCAAGCCAATCCAGAAGCCAGGCAAGGGTCAGAACCAGGTAAGCAGATTAGGAATTTGTGTGGAGGAAACACGAAGGAGTAAACAGATGTAACCGCTGTAGCTTGTAACGACGGTGGTTTTAAAGCCGTATGGGAGCATGTCTTGCTGTACGTCTTCCACGTACAGGACGTGTCAGCTGACACGGGCTCCATCGTAGTTTGTAGAGGCGCCATGGCAACCTGTATCTGCTCCACAGAGGAGCTTGTAAAGGAGTCGTATTCTGCAAGGAAGCCCGAAGTGTAACACTATACGACCATCTAAATCCCCAGCGGGTGCTTCGTTATTTTTTGTTCCCGAGAAAGACACCAAGGAGCTCAGACGATGTCTAGATTACCGTGGCCTTAGCCAGTGCACTCTCAAGGACCGCTACCCATTGCCTCTGATCTCGGATATCCTGGAAGCAGTCAGAGGTGCAGTAGTCTTCACAAAACTAGACCTAAGGGGTGCCTACCATCTTATTCGTATAAAGGAAGGTGACAAATGGAAAACAGCCTTTAGAACTCCCTTTGGCCATTTTGAATACCTGGTTATGCCCTTTGGACTTGCTAATGCCCCAGCGGTTTTCCAACGTTTTATGGACAGAGTGTTCTCTGATATGCTGTTCATCTTCGTCATTGTATATCTGGACGACATACTGATATACTCCAAGGACCATCTAAAACATGAAGAGCACATGAAGGCATGTCACAACGCGACCCTGGACACTGTGGGAAAGATGGAGGCTTACTTAGGCACCTTGTGGTCCTTTACCGTTTTAGTCTTTTCTGGTCCTTTTCCTTTAAAAGGTAGCCACGCCCACAACGCTGTGCGTTGCAACTCGCATTGTCAGCCTTTCGCTAACTTTGCTTGCAGTGCCGCTCCTCGAGCTTGCTCCTTTTATACTTTTCTACCTAGTACTCTGCCCGCATTTGCTTTCCCTGTGTCTCGGCTCTTTCCGTCTCGCGTCCTTCTGTCCGCTCCCTCGTTTCAGCCCCTCTTCCTTTTTGGGTTCCGTACTCTAGCTATCCTTCGCGTCCCTTCGCTATTTCTCCCCGGCTTGCTGTCTCTCTCCCTTGTGCTTGATTCCTTTGACTTGTTCACCCGCTTTCGCTCCCGCTTGCTCTCTCTCTCTCTTTTGCTTGATTCTTTACTCTCCTTCACCCGCTTTCGCTCCCGCTCGCTCTCCCTCTCTCTTTCACTCTCTCTCTCCCTTCCTTGCTCGCTCTCGCTTCTGTTCGCTCTCTCATTGTCCTCTCTCTCTCGCTCTCCTGTACCAGCTCTCTCTCTCTCTCTCTCTCTCTCTCTCTCTTACCTGTGTTATAGCCTTACCTTCCCTCCTAACTGCTCGTGTGCAGCCTCCGCTCCAGCTTACCTTGTACCCAGTGGACACTCTTCCATTCGTTTTTGACATCAGCATACCTCGTCCGATTCAAGTACTGTTTGCTAATTACCATTCACCGGCCTCCTCCACTTCCGACACACTCCCTGCCAGCAAGGACTCGCCATCTAATAGGGTTTTTTCTGCCGTCACTGGCTTTTTCCCTGGCGTTAAGGGACTGGCTCCCCTGGGTCCACCTGACAGCTTGTTCTCACC
The DNA here is from genome assembly GCF_040938575.1 of Ambystoma mexicanum. NCBI lineage: Eukaryota > Metazoa > Chordata > Amphibia > Caudata > Ambystomatidae > Ambystoma > Ambystoma mexicanum. The sequence continues at coordinate 1,158,447,517 of NC_090932.1, read as the reverse complement.
ACTGTCAGGGTGGCCTCAAGCGGAGCTCGTCCCTATCTCTACGAGCGTAAGAAGGGAAGGTAGAGTACTAAGACGGACGAAGACCCGCAGGAGATCAAGAAGGAGGGGAGAAGAAGACCTAAGACTTCTACCCAGGAGGATTCCTCTAAGGAGTCAGGTGAGGAGTCATCGGGGGTGGTAGTTTACGATTCTGACAAGGCAGTCTTACAACGTCTATGTGAACATAAGCTCCTGGCCAAGCCCGAGAAGTGCCTTTTCCATGTATCAACTGTTTACTTCCTCGGATTCGTTCTCAGCCCAAAAGGAATTGGAATGGACTCCTCGAAGGTAGACTCCATTTTATCCTGGCCCGTTCCAACTACTGTAAAACAAATTCAATCGTTCCTGGGGCTTGTTAATTTCTATCGGAAATGTATACAAACTTTTCCGGAGATTGTGCATCCTATTTTTATATTGTTAAAGAAGGACACCCCCTTGCTGTGGACCTCCGCCCAAGACATGGCGTTCTAACGGTTGAAGTCGGAGTTCACACAAGCCCCCATCCTAGCTCAACCCGACATTGATCGACCCTTTCTTGTTGAAACTGATGCTTCCAACTACGCCATTGGGGCAGTCCTAAAACAAGAATTGGGTGACAAGTTAGAACACCCCATCGCCTACCTTTCTCCCACCTTGACTCTCAGTGAGACTCATTACTCCGTTCTGGAAAAGGAATTACTAGCCATCCTTCAAGCCTTCACTGACTGGCGAGATCTCCTCCTGGGAGCCAAACACCCAGTGCAAGTTTGCACGGACCATTGGAATCTTCAAGTCCTACAATATCTAGAATGTAGAAACAGTCGTCAAGCCCGTTGGGCCTTCTTTTTTGCTCAATACCAGTTTCAAATCCATCATGTCCCTGGAACACACAACATAATAGCCGATGCCTTATCCAGACGTCCTGATTACCAACCCCTTGAAGATCGGACCTTCCCTAAGATGTTTCCCCACACAATATTTGTTGCCCAAGCACTTACCCTCCTGGAGAATATTCAAATTCAAACTCAATCCTCTGAAACCTGGAAGAAGTTTAAGAGAAACAATCGATGGAATCTCAAAACAAAGGACGGATATCTATTCAAGGACAATCGCTTGGTCATTCCCACTCCTGGACTGAGACAAAAGATCACAAGCCTATGTCATGATACTTTTCATTCAGGACACCGTGGCATCACCAACACCCTCCCTCTAATACAAAGACAGTTTTGGTGGCCGAAGATGAAGGATGATATCAGGATCCATATCCAGACATGTGCAGTCTGCAATCAGAACAAACATGATAATAAGAAACCGGCAGGTCTCCTGCTCCAATCAGCAATACCAACAAGACCCTGGGAAATCATTGTCACAGATTTTATCGTGGAACTACCATCTTCCAGGGGCTACACAACTATCATGGTTACTATTGATTTGTTTACTCATATGGCTCATTTTACACCTTAATACAAACTGCATCCTCATCTGAACTTGCCGGAATCTTCCTGGAACACATATTCCGGCTTCATGGGCTACCCTCCAAGATAATTTCAGACCAAGGACCCCAGTACATATCTCAGTTCTGGAAGCAATTATGTTGTATACTGGGAATCCAACGTGCCTTGTCTTCAGGTTATCACCCACAGACCAATGGAGCCACTGAACGTGTAAACCAAACTCTGGAACAATACCTTTGTTGCTTCGCTACCAAGGTCCAAGATGATTGGTCACTCTTAATACATGTGGCCGAATTTGCTTATAATAATTCGGATCATTCAGCTATCAAAACCAGTCCTTTCTTCTGTAGTCAAGGATTTCATCCTTCAGTTCTATCATCCATTTTCCCACACCCTACCCCAGTTCCTGCGGTAGATTCCTGGATTGAAACCCTTATTACCGTACACAAGGAAGCAAAAGAACACTTAGCAAATACCCAAAGAGACGTTAAACATTATGCTGACTCCAAAAGAAGACCTGGACCTTCCTACTCAGTAGGCAATAAAGTCTTGTTATCCTTGAAGCTCCTTCCTCGACATATGCGCCCAACTAAATTGGCTCCCAGGTACTACGGGCCCTTTTCTATACAAGAAATCGTCAATCCAGTGGCTTTTCGACTCCGACTACCAGAATCATGGAAAAGGATCCATCCAGTCTTCCATACCTTACTGTTAAAACCATATCTTCAGTCATCTCGAACAGCTCCAAAATCTACCCCAGTGATTGTCAATGACCAACTCGAATACAAGGTTTCCAGAATCTGTGACTCTAGGTACCGACGTGGTCAACTACAGTATTTGGTCGAATGGAAAGGAAACCATCTCCGTGAGTGCACCTGGGAACCCATGTCAAACATGAATGCCCCCAGGCTGCTTCGAAGATACCATCTTATCCATCCGGGCAAGCCCGGAGGAGCTGGGCTTCAGAGGAGGCATGCTGTCATGAACCGTCGTTTGCGTCCCTTCTGGACTTCCTGGTCCCTGATCCATAGGGGATTGAATACAGTGATTCTTCCAACATGGCCGCTTGAAATGGAATGCTGCTGGCCAGTCTCTACGCTCCACGCTGTACGCTCTTCAAAACAGACACGCCCCCGCGGCTCTGCACATCTCAACGCTGCCGCTTGCTATAGTCGGACGTGTGTTGCCGGAGTTCGCTCAGGGCTTTCCTCTGATTCCTGGTTCCCGGTTCCTTGAATCCCCCTTCCTTCTTCTATTTCCTCTACCTTACCTCTGAACTTCCTGGATTTTCTTCTGCGCTCGGGTCACGGCGTTCCGTGCCTTCGAGTGCGAACATCATTCCTTCCTGGTATTCACCCTGGACTTCTGAACGTTCCCGGAAGTTAGATAGCGAACCTCACGCTGGAATCCGAGGAACAGCGCTCGGGTTTGTACAAATCCTGGCCCGTTAGAAAGAAGACATCACAAAAGGTCGCAAGCAAACAACAAAAGCAGGTGAGAAGGGGAGAGACTTGTGACAGATCCAATATTTACGTAACTATTTAGACCAGTATCTAGCCAACGGGTTCATTCAGCCATCTAAGTCACCCATCTCCTCTGCTCTTTTCTTTGTCCCCAAGAAGGAGGGGGATCTTAGAACGTGCATAGATTGTAGAGGACTTAATAAAATCACCATATAAAACTGGTATCCTTTGCCTCTATTTCCCGTACTATTGGATCAAGTAAAGAGTGCAAAGATCTATACGAAACTTGACCTCAGAGGAGCCTACCATCTGGTTCGCGTAAATGCCAGAGATGAGAGGAAGACGGCATTCCGCACTAGGTTTGGGCTATTCGAGAATACCGTGCCCTTTGGACTGTGCAACGCACCAGCAGCATTCCAGTTTTTTATGACTGATGTTCTAAGGGAATTACTAGAAGTTTGTGCAATGGTGTACATAAATGACATCTTGATCTACTCCACAACTTTGGAAGAACACGTACACCATGTCAAGGCGGTCTTGGAAAAACTATGCCAGTACCATCTGTTTGCCAAACTCGAAAAGTGCGCTTTTCATATGACCACAGTTCCTTGGATACATACTGACTCCTCAGGGCATCCAGATGGATAACCGCAAGGTGGAAGCAATACTACAATGGCCTTCGCCCACCTCCATGAAGACAGTCCAGAGTTTCCTGGGGTTGGCCAATTTTTATAGATGTTCATCACCGATTTCTCAGATATAGTCCACCCTATCACCTCCTTGCTCCGGAAGAACCGCATGTTTCAGTGGACCACCGAAGCCGAACAGGGCTTTCAGCAACAGAAGTATCGATTCACTATGGCTCCCGTACTCAAGTATCTGAATCCTGAACTCCCATATCCTCCAACGTAGCTATGGGGGCGGTTCTGTCCCAAAGGGACACTGACATCAACCAATTACTCCAGTGGCATTTTGGTCCCGGAAATTCAATCCAGCAGAGCTAAACTATGCAGTGACTGACAAGGAACTATTGGTCATCAAAGCTGCCTTTAAGGAATGGCAACACCATCTCCTTGGTGCACGTCACACAGTTATCATACTCACAGACCATCATGACCTGCAATTCCTGTGGACGACCAGAGCCCAGTCTCCACGCCACCTACGGTTCTTCTCGGAGTACGATTTCACGGTGACCAACTGCCCTGGTGTGAAAAATTGAAAGGCGGATGCATTATCACGGATTGGTTGGGATTCTGAAGGAGAGGATGCATATGCAAGTCCTATGCCCATACCAATCATACCAGAGGAAAAATTATTGGGGATAACGTGGATCAGTTCCCCTTCATTGGACGAGTAACATGATGCAATTAGACAGCTCATGAGCCCTGACCAAATACAAGCCTGGATCTCACAAGGAACACAACGGACGGAAGCAGACAATCTTCCATATTACCAGAACCGCTTGTATCTACCACATCCCACAATGCATGACCAGGTTATGAGAACCTATCATGATGGACTCACAGCAGGTCATCTCATCCAGGGATATCAAAGACAATGGCAAAGGTGCAGCAGAACATTTGGTGGCCCACGTGGCGGAAGGACGTGATGCAGTATGTAAAGATATATGTGCCAGAAACAAAATGCCTAGAAAAAAACCACAGGGATTGTTCCGCCCCTTATCAATTCCACCGGCCCCATAGCATACCATATCTTTAGACTTCATTACTGAACTGGACTTCATTATAACACCATATTAGTTGTTGTTGATCTCCTAACTAAAATGGCATACTTCATCGCCTTAAAGGGATTACCAAACACAGGGGTTTTAGCTCAAACCATCTTAGCAAACATCCTCAGACTGCACAGCTTCCCCTCTGTGGTGATCTCGGATTGGGGGAGTCCGTTTGTTTCCAAGTTCTGGCGGAATTGTTTTTCCAAAGCCCAGATTGAAGTCTGTTTGTCTACCAGTCACCATCCACAGACGGACGGTCATAACGAAAGAACTAATCAGACCCTTGAATAATACCTTCGGTGTATGCTTACTCGGGTAAACCTCAATTGGGTAGAACTACTGCAGGCAGCTGAATATGCTTACAGCAACACAGTCCACAGCTCTACAGGTGTCTCACCCTTCTTTTTCCTACACGGAAGGAATCCACGCACCTCGGCTCTTGACCGACCGGTACCTTTGGACATGCCTGCCGTTGAGACCTTGCACACAAGTATCAAAGAAACCATGAGAAAGGCTACCCAAACCGCCATGGAGTCAAAATCGGCTCACAAACGTTTTGCAGACAAGAAATGATCCAAGTAACCCAACTACCAAGTAGGTGATAAAGTATGGCTAGCCACGAGACACATTCAGTTGAAGGGACCTAAGAAGTTCCAGCCAAAGTATATGCCATGATCCCAGTCGTGGGCATAGCCCTCATTCAGGCCTTCAGGCTAATCAGAGAACATTATTGTCACGACTCGCTCCCTTCGCTCCCGTTCCCACCACTTGGGGGCATGATTTGGGGTATATTCCCTACTGGACCTTTCCTCCGAACCTTATGCTACGGTGCTGTGAAGCTAAATCCCTATTTTCCAAGGAACTTCCCTTCCGGATCCATTCCAGGTTTTTGGCAGCCAGCATGCTTCTTTAACCAAATGACTATGCTTCCCAGAATACCTGGCCCACTGTTCCACCTCCACCCTTGCAGGACAAGGTTGGGTGGAGGATAGGCAACAGCTGTGGCTGCAGGTGCAGCAATCAGCACACCTGAGGCGTGTGCTCGTTAAGCAGCTTTAAAAGCCTCAGTCTTACTTCAGTCCAGCGCTGGTCATCGTTTGCAGTGTTCCTGTTGTGACTAGTCCCTTGTTCCTTGCCTTTGTACCTAGTTCCTAGTTCCTGTTTTCTTGTTCCTCCGCCCTGAATCTCGGATTCATGCGCTAATTGATTTCTGCTCCCTTGATCCCCTTTTTGTCTTCCTCTGTTTGCAGGCAGCATTTCTCAGTGCTTTCCCCTTTTAGATGCAGCCCAGTTTGTCTGTGTTCTATATTTCTTTGACTCTGTCCTTTGCTGCTGTAAACCCGTATGCCTTAGCCTTCCTCTTAGATTAGCTTCCTGTCTTTTCCTTGGAGGGGTAGGGAGAAGTTTGCATTGGTTATTTCGTTTTTCCCTGCTCCTGATCCTTACTTTCTATTGGGATCCATTCCATGTTTTCCATTGCACTTCTGCATTTATTTCCCATTTGATTATTAGGTGTGGTGTGCGGTTGTAGCTAGCTCCTGTGTGAATGCTTATGTTTGCCTCACTAATTTATAATCACTATTCCAACTTAGGTATTTAGTTTTCCTCCCATTGCTGTTCTAGCCTTTCGGGGTCCCAGTTTCATCAACAGGATTCGTGGGCTAGCTGACATTCAAGAGGTTTATCTCGTCCTCGTGAGTACAGTTCTTTAGTTCCCTTATTTAATACCATCAAGAGTGTTAGTTCACAGATCCTGTCATTGCTTGCCCTCCACGTGGGTTTAGCGCTGTCAGTACCTGTAACAGCAATTGGGGGTAAGGCGCTTGCCGACTTTCCTCGCGGTCAGGTGCTTACCCCACATCCCTTTTCATATATTGGTTTTGATGTCACACTATATTTGCACTCCTGGGTTCTAGCATACATGAGTCGTCGTTCCTGTGTGCACATTTCCCTTGCCATATTCGCTGCCTTTGTACTCGCCTGACTAATCCTGATAATTATGTACAGCAGCAGGTCAAAGGTGGGTGTTAGCCTGGCATACATGGCATTTACATCATTCTCAGCATACACTTCCATAGACTTTTGTGATGATTTACAGTAATTCCGTACACTTAACATGGCCGCCGCAAAGTCATTCATAAGTTTTAGCACATACTACTCATATTGCAGAGGGAGCTATTTAAGCCCTGCCTCCGCTGCAACACCTGCTTCGCGTCTGCTCCGCTGACAGCGGGTAACGCTACCGGCGTTTCTACTCACAGAACCTGTAAAAGGAGATAATAGAGACATTAATTTTACAGCAAACTACAGAGTTCAATAGTAAACTTCAGACAGGTAAGTCTATTCTATTATCTCCGAAGCAATTATCTTCAGTCAGAAGTTCCACTCACAGCCGCAGCATCTTCAGTCAGCAGTCTTCACTCGTAGTCGCAGCATTTTCAGTCAGATCTGTTGTTCGAGGGGGCACGTCTCCGTCCTCCCTGATCGAGTTTTGGCTGGTGGCAGTGGATACTACTTTTTATATTCGACCGCGAATATATCTCTAGGGGATTTTCCCATTGTTCGAGGCTACCAACTTTAATTATTTAATTCTTATAGCCTCGAACATACCGCCGGTTTATTTATTTAATATTAATTCGCCGGTTGCTATTTTTTGCCAGAACTCGATTCTAAAATGGCGTTTGTGTTCTCTTCTGTGACTCCAACCCAAGTCGAGCCCTTTGTTCCACTTTTTGGCGGGCTTCTCCACAGAAGCCTCCAAAAGTGGTGCCACTCTGTCTGGGTACCACGGGGGGTGTGGGAGGGGGTTTAGGCACCCTGAACTGAGTTACCTTGGTAACTCAAGTCACACTCTTGTGTGATTGGCCCAAGTGGTGAGCCGGCCGGCTCACCACTTCGCATGTTTGATTGACAGCTAGGCTGAGTGAATGGGGGGTATGCTGCATAAAAGCAGGGCTTTGGGGACTGGAACTTCAGAAGTCGCCACAGGACCTAAGAATCCGAGGAGGGAGAAGCTGAGCCGGCCTGCAACGACGACACCACCGGTGGAGCCCTGCTGAACCGTCTCACCACTTTTCCCAACGACAGAGGAGATCTCCAGCCCGGAGAGTCTTCTTCCTTCGACTGGTGGGGATAACCAGTCTACCTTCTTTTCGCCTTCCTGGAGCATCTCGTGGCCACCTTGCCTGTGCCAAGCACCCCGGCAACCGGGATACCACGTTTTCACCACTACCGCGAACCGAAAGGGTAGTACCTTTTGTACCGAGAACTCCGCGGCTGGTTTCTTCTCTGGCAGTGCAACGACCTTCATCCTTCCGCCACGACGAGATCTTCTCCTCCTCTGGACGACGCTGCGACTTGCACCCGCTGCCAGGAACAACTGCCCCCGCTGGAGGATCCTCTCCATTTAAGGTACTGTGTTCCGCCTGGCTTCCCTTGCAACCGTTTGAACGGGGTGTATTAAATCCTCGTCTCTCGAACCTGGGTTAGCCTGGGACACCTTAGCTAACTTTTCTGCACTGAACTAAACCTTTTTCGAACTACCTCCACAAACTTTGAAGACTCTGTGTAACTGTCTGATCTTGGGCATCTTCCGCCTGGCTCCCTTGAAAGTGGGCCTGGCACCTAAACTTCCTTGCTCACCAGTAGACTGTGCCTTCCTAAACTTGCTGTGGGTCTTTAAAAAGTGTTTAGTGTGTATGCTTCCATAATTTTGCTTTTCCCTCCCTTTTTATTTAACTTGTTGGAGTGCCATTGAACGTTAAGCGCTCACCTCTGTCTGAAAATAAGTGGTGTTAACTAAGACTTGTCCAACAAGTAATCAGGGATGTACATATGATAATAGTGATTGTGTTTTGAACTTATCTTCCCAATTTAGTGCTAGTGTGTTTTATAAGTGTGTGTTAAATAAATAATGATATCCTTTTACACACAAGCTTTGGTCAGTGTTTGCTTGTACTACTGTATTTCTGTACCTATTTTGTATGCTCTGTATACTGCCTAACTCTTCTTGAGGGATGTGTGACTGCTCAGCCACAGCTACCAGTGAATCTGTGTGGTACAGACTGCTACCAAGTGGGTTTACTGCCAAACACCTGTAGTCTTAAATCTTTTGCAGTGGTCCCAAAGGGAACTGCACAGGTTTCTGCCTAACAGTGGGCATGCTGCTGACTGGTCCATACCCTTAGTCAATTGTGATGACCCATTATTGAGAAACTTCCCTGGTTTTAGGCAGGAGTTGGAGAAACTCTTTACCCATCATGCTCAGGGACAGGCCTTAGATGATGAGCTGCTCTCTTTATGCCAAGGTATCCAAGAACTATTAGCTTACATAGCTTCCTTTAATAGAAGCTATGTAATAGACTTAGTAGACTAGTAGGTGTAGACTAGTAGGTGGAGAGACTAATTGGCCTGAGGAGAAGAGAACAACACTCTTTTACCGAGGATTACGAGGGCAACTCAAAGACATATTGGCACAAGTAGTGAACCCTCCTACAAGTTGTGCCGAATTCATTGATCTAACTATACAATTGGATCACCGACTGCAGGACCTGCGCACTAATCGTGCCGGATCTGAGACTAGATCAATCTATGTTCGTTCAAAAGACAGTGGAACTCGTCAAGTGCTGGAAAGTCACTCTGAACCAATGCAGATAGGAGGTGTTTGGGGTCCCATTTCTAAAGAAGAAAGAAACAAAAGAAGACAACAGAATGTATGCCTCTATTGTGGTTCAGCCGGTCATCATTTGCGTAATTGTCCAGTAAAACCGCTGTGGAAACCAGTGGGAGCCATAGACAAGGTGGACAGGAATATAAAGATGAACCGACGGAAAACTCCAACGCCTGACGAGTGTAGAGGTTGACCTGTCGAGCCAGAAGAAGGAAATTCAGATCTCTCCATTCGTTGTTCCTGCTATCTTAAGTAGTGACCTTCAACCTTACAAGATATATGCTCTGGAAGCATATGTGGACAGCAGTGCGATTGGGAACTATATGGATTACGAACTAGCAGGCAAGATGGGTATTGGTATGCACCCAAATGTTGTGATGGAAAATGTCACCGCAGTGGATGGTACTCAACTGATATCCGGACCAGTGACGAAGTGTCCTGAAGTTTGCATCTTGCTTTGCCAGGAGGGATATCAGGAAAAGATCTCGTTTCACCCAATTAGTGCTCCACAATTTAAAGTAATCTTAGGAATTCCATGGCTAAAGAAACATAATCCACAGATTGACTGGAGTGCCAGAACCTTAGTATTTGCCGAAGAATTCAAACACTCCTGCTATGTTCAAGGCGGAACCTTTGGAAAAGAAATTCAAGCGATCTCAAGAGTAGAACCCACTTTAGGATTAATAGGAACCCTTCCACCAGAGTATCAAGATTTTCAAGAAGTATTCAAAGAAGAACAGGCCAACGTGTTGCCTCCACATCGCCCATATGATTGTCAAATTGATTTAATCCCTGGCTCAAAGACCCCATGCAGTAGAATGAATGCCCTAACCGAACAAGAAAATATTAATTTGAAGACATATCTGGAAAACTACCTCGCCAATGGTTTTATTCGGCCCTCTACGTCCCCCATGGCCTCTCCTCTGTTCTTCGTGCCCAAGAAGGAAGGGGACCTTAGTACTTGCATAGACTATCTTGCCCTAAACCAGATCACAGTTAAGAACAGGTACCCCCTTCCACTCATCCCAGTGTTAATGGACCAGGTTAAGGATGCCAATGTTTTCACCAAACTAGACCTTGAAGGAGGTTACCACTTAGTAAGAATCAAAGAAGGGGATGAAAGGAAAACTGCCTTCCGAATGAAATACAGCTTGTATGAGTACCAAGTTATGCCTTTCGGCTTATGCAACACCCCCGCAGCTTTTCAGAACTTTATGAATGATGTCTTATGTTAATTGCTAGATGTCTGTCCCGTAGTGTACCTCGATGACATTCTAATTTATTCAAACTCGGTCCAAGAGCATATAACTCATGTAAGGGCAGTACTTCTGAAACTACGGCAACACAAGTTATTTGTCAAGCTGGAGAAATGCTCCTTTCATGCGACCTCAGTGGAATTTCTGGGATTCATCCAGTCACCAATGGGAATTCAAATGGATAATCGAAAAGTTGAAGCCGTTTTGAATTGGCCTTCCCCTGCGTCAGTGAAAGGAGTGCTAAGTTTTTTTAGGATTCACACATTTTTATAGACGCTTTATTGCAGGATTTTCCCAACTAGTCCATCCAATAACTTCATTATTGCGAAAGCACAAGACATTCTCCTGCACCAAAGAAGCAGAAGAGGTGCCGTAACTTGACTCGTTGTGAAGAATATATGGGCCTCTGTCCCCAAGTTCCACACAGAGAGAAAGAAAACTACTCCCTGTGCGAGCCTTGAGGCCACAGGTGGTGGTTGTTGTTTCGCAGGACCAGACGCCACCGAGGACCCCAGAGCTGTGGAATGAATTTAGGTATTAGTACAAACAAGCACAGTACTGTAAACAATATAACTGTTATTGAAATAGGGCTTACCCAAAGGTGATATTCTAACTGCCAGGAACTCTGAGGCTGTGGTGCAGGGAAGCGTCAGTAATTCTTCAAAGCCAAGGCGCCAGAAACTCAGCGCTGGCTACCACCTGATGATTCTTGGATGTATTCTTAACACTGTGGTAACGTAGCAGTTTGAGGAATTCTGTAGAGCGTAGAATACTTGACAAAGCAGATAAGGGTAATCCAATCAATCCGTGAAACGTTAGCTAAAATCCAGAGTCCGTAAATCCAAGCAGAAACCAAACGCCAAATCCAAGGAACAAGAAAAACCAGTCCGTAATCCGTAAGCTTGAGATCTATAACCAAATGAATCCAATGTGAATCGAAAACGCCAAACAGTGTCGCGAAACAGCTGTGAAGCGGCCAGTAATTCAAAATGTGCAGCTTTTATACCTGCCGACTCCTGATCACGTGAGCGGAGCTCAGGGCACATGACCGAGAGTTCGGCCCGGAACCAGGAAGTAGTTGTCGCCGATTACTCCTGCTCCAGCCCTCTCGCAGTCTCCATGGCAGTTGCCAGCAGAAACGAGGGAACAAATAATATCGCCCACTAACAGAGGCTGGAAGTTGGTGATGCTTCCCTCGCACCACAGGTAGAGGGATCATGTGAAGGGCTGACTGTGACTTGGAGATGTTTGCTGTGTTATGCGTCAGGGAGTCCCCGAGGGTATGAGAAGCGCATGACAAGAGGCTTTCCAAAACTTGAAAAAACATTTTACCACAGCTCCTGTTTTGAGACCCCCACAACCTCAGCTACCGTTCGTAGTAGAAACTCATGCGTCCAGTGCAGCAATGGGAGCTGTATTATCTCAGAAAGATACCGAAACAGGACAACTGCATCCAGTGGCCTTCTGGTCTAAAAAGTTTTCAACCACAGAACGAAATCATATTATCACAGATAAAGAATTACTGGCAATTAAACACGCTTTGAAGGAATGGAGACATTTTTTTTTTTTTTTAACATCTTTTTATTAATTTCAGTATATAAAAACATAACGAGCTCAACATCGAGAAACAAAAACCAACACCAACAAAATTTCCCTCCCTCCACCCCCCTCCCCACACCCCCGGTCGTAGCGAAAGTGGACTCTACAGTTCGGAGACCTCTAGCATTCTCATCCACAGGTGATGTCCCGAATTCGCCCCTCCCCCTCCACACCAACCTTCTCTAGCAATATTTCCCGAGGGTCTTGACTGTCTCCCCACCCCGAGGTTGCAAATTGGGCACGCGCCATGTCGCACCAAAAAGGCCTAATGTGCGCACAGTCCCACCATATACGTGCTGCTGTGCCCACCTCCCCACAACCCCTCCAGCAAGCATCTGAGGCTGTTGGGTACATTGCGCGGAGCCGGGCGGGGGTATAGTGCCAAACAAAAATATACTTATACCAAGCTTCCTGTAGTTGAGAAGCCCCAGCAACTTTTGGGATCAGCCTCGACAACGCCTCCCAGTCTCCCCATGCCATCTCCATCCCCCCCTGCTGCTCCCAGCTCTTCATGTACGGCCAAGTAACCCTCGGGGTCGTGCTCTCCAACAGTTTATATAAGTCTGATATAAGACCTCTAGAACTGTTGTGGGTAGTGAGAAAACGCTCGAATTGTGTTAAATCGCGTGTTGCTGCTTCCCTAACTTCCATTGACATGACCCAATGTCTAATCTGGAAGTAACTAAGTCTTTCCCCCTCCCCTACCCCAAATTGTGACTTACATTCCTCAAATGTTTTCACTCCCTGGGGGGAGAACATATCCCTAAGAGTCCTACACCCTCCTTCCTCCCAGCTCCGGAACGCTCCTCTCTCCAGCCCTGGCGAGAAGTCTCTGTTGTTAAAGATCGGCGTGGACGGGAAAGACGAGATCCCTCGTCTCTCCACTGCCCCGTCCCATGTATCTACCAATCCCTTTGTGATATCGCTCAGATATATATGTGGTGACCGCAGCCTCCGTGGGAGCCACAATACTTCACCCATGTGGTGTCGAGCAACTGCTCTATCCATTTTCACCCAATGCTTGTCATAACTCGCTGCAAACCATTCCCTGATCACCCAGAGAAGCGCCGCCTCATGATATCGCCTGAAATCCGGTAGGCCCAAACCCCTGCGCCCCCTAGACGCCGTGAGATGACGCCATGAGAGGCGCGGCCTCTTCCCATTCCAAATAAACTGCCTGGCCACCAGGTCCAATTCCTTAAAGCCCCCAGGGACAGACAGAGGGATTGCCTGAAACAGATAGAGTATACGGGGAAGGATCACCATTTTCAATACCGCCCCCCTCCCGAGCCACGAGATCCCCAGATTGCCCCATCTATTAAAGTCCTTTTTGATCGCCTTTAACATGGGAGGGTAATTTGAACCATACCAGCCGCAAAGGGAGGGGGTCACCCGCACCCCCAGGTATCGCAGTCCACCCAGGCTCCACTTGGGGAGAGTGCCTTCAGTGCCTTGGCCTCCTCCTCCCCAAGGGATAGATTCTTCAACTCGGACTTCTGCCAGTTAATCCGCAGGCCCGACACCTCCCCAAAATCGGTCAGCAGATCTATGCATGCCCTGACGGATTCCTTCAGATGCGTCAACATAAGAAGCATATTGTCTGCGAAGGCCGCAACCTTATGCTGGTATCCCCCAAAAGATATACCCTGAATCCCACCTGCCTCTCTTATAGCTATTAACAGGGGTTCCAGGTAAATAGCATAAAGCAGTGGGGACAAGGGACACCCCTGCTTAGTTCCCCGTCGCAGGCTAATTGAGTGTGACACCTCCCCGTTCACTGGGATCCATGAGCTAGGGTTCTTATAGTTTGCCGCCACCCTGTTGTTGAATTTTGCTCCGAGGCCCATTGTTTCCATAATCAGAAACAGGAACACCCACTCCACCCGATCAAACGCTTTTTCGGCGTTGAGCGCCAATAAGATTGCCGGAGTGGTCGTCTTCCGTGCCTTCTCAACATGGGCTACCCTTCTGATGTTGTCAGCCGTCTGCCTCCCGGCCACAAACCCCGTCTGGTCTTGATGTACCAGCGGTGGCAGATACTTTTCCAGCCGACCGGCTAGTATTTTAATATATATTTTTGCCTCCGTATTTATGAGGGCTATAGACTCCTCAGGGTCTTTCCCTGTCTTGTGTATACGTGTTATTTTAGCCTCCTCCATCGATGGGGTTATCCCGCCTCTAAGCTCAAATGAGTTAAATAATTGTGTTAAGTGTGGGACCAGCAGGTGGGAGTAAGCCTTATAAAACGATGCATGGTAGCCGTCCGGGCCTGGAGCTTTCCCCCGAGGGAGAGCCGCTATAGTAGCTCTGACCTCAACTTCCGTGATGTCTCTGCCTAACTCGCACCTCTCGTCCCTGGATAGTCGCGGGAGGGGAAGAGCCTCAATAAATTCCCTTTGTGGACTTGGCGCTACATTCTGCGAAGAGTAGAGTTCTTTATAGAACTCCGCCAACCTCCTCTTAATCTCTTCCGTCCCAGTGAGCCTTGCCCCATTCTTGTCCTTTAAGGCCACAATAACATTCCGCTCTCTATCCCCCCTCAATAGACGTGCCAGGAGTGAGTCCGCCTTGTCGGCCTTAGCATAACATTTTTGTCTGACTCTTAACATGGCCACCTCCGCCTTCTTAGTCCTAAGTATTCTCAGCTGGCCCTCCGCCACCCTATACTCCTTGAAGAGTCTTCTAGTGGGGTTCACCTCCAATCGTACTCTGGCAGCCTCAAGCTCATCCTCCAACTGCGTTTCTAACTCCCTTAGTAACCTGTTCCTTTCCGCCTGAAGGGCAATCAGTTCCCCCTTCAAAGTCGCTTTGAAAGCGTCCCACCACATTTCTAAGCTCGTGTCCACGCTGTTGTTCCGCATAAAGAAATCCCGAATCTTACCATCGATTTCCTCCCTCATCGCCTGATCCCTCAGGAGCGTCTCTAGGAATTTCCAGCTCCACACGCCCTGCCTACGGAGTTCCATTTGGACAACTTTATGATCGGCGATCCCCATGGGGCCCACCTCTACCGATTTCACCCCTGCAATCAGACTTCCCGACACCCAGATGTAATCAATTTGTGACTGAGTTCTATGTACTTCTGAAACAAAGGTAAATCCCTCCTCCTCTCCCCTTAGGGCCCTCCACACATCCCGCAAGCCCGCCTCCTCCCACCGTTCTTTTAACTGGGGAGAGGCCACCGCTCCTCCTCTACTACTCCCCCGCATCGTGCGGTCACCCCCCCCCTGTCCCAGGCCAGGTTAAGATCACCCATCAAAGCCACCTGTCCTCTAGCAAATCGCTGCAGGGTACCCAAGGTCTCTCGGAGGAATTGATCCTGGCCCCTATTTGGGCCATACACCGAGGCTACCGTGTATGGAGTGCCCCTATACTCGCCCCTAACCATGAGGAACCTGCCATTCTTGTCCCGGGGGGTATCGTTCACACGAATGTCCATCCCCCCTCCCAAAGGCCAAGGCCACCCCTCCTCTCTTCGTGGGACCCGATGCAAACAATATTTGCGAGTAGCCCCTCAACCGCAGGCGATGCTGATCTTTTCGCAGAAGGTGGGTCTCCTGAATCGCCAGAACATCTGGTTTCTGAGCCCTGGTAAACTGCTCTAGTTTCGTACGCTTAAGCGGGGAATTCAAGCCCCTAACATTATGCGTTAACCACTTGAATACTAAGATGGAAACTCATGCTCACATCCTGTCTGAGCCCTGCCGGCTGCACCAGATCCCCTCGTACCCCCCACCTGTCCTCTCCCTTGCCAGTTACTTGAGAACCTCCGATACCCCCTTGCCCCTTATCTCCGCGGCTTACTCCCCTGAAATCCGAACCTACCCACTGAATGCTACAACCCCCACCCCCTTTCCCCCCTTACTTCTCCCACCCTGAACCCCCAACTTAGGGTGGGAATCCCCCCACGTCCCTCCCTTCCCACTCACCAACTCCCCAGAGCAGCCACTTCTCCTGCTCCTTCCCTCTCCCCCCTATCGGGCGACATCGCCCTTCCTGATCCCAATCTGTTGCACCCCCAGCCCCCTTGCCCAACTGTCGCCTTTATGGGTCCACCACCCCGCGTCCCTCAAGTTGTAGCACATGACACTCCCCTTATCAGCATTGCCCACTCTACCCAGGTGCCTTCTCGCCCTCCCTGGATGATCCACCATTCCCTCGCGCTCCCTTCCGCCTGCCGGCCCCCACCATTGACCATTCCCAAACCTTCTGCCTCGGCCTGCTACTTGCCACCGGGCCCCCACCGCTTTAAGACCCCCCCTCCAAGTCGATCTGCAACACATCAGCCCCCTCCTGAACAGAAGTTATCCGTTTCTGGTGGCCCTCCCAGTCAAATACAAGGCCAAATGGAAAAGTCCACTTGCATCTCACTCCGCGCTCGCTGAATACCTTCAGCACTGGCGCCATCTGCCTCCTCTTTATCAAGGTGATACTTGCCAGGTCTTGATATAACGCTACTTGTTGGCCTTTGAACACTATTGGCTCCTTTTTCCTCGCAGCCTGGAGGACTGCCTCTTTCTGAGCATATCTGGAGAAGGCAGCGAGAATGTCCCTTGGCCTCGAGGAGGAACCCCTAGGGAGCCCGCCCACTCTGTGAACACGATCCAGCTCAATGCTACTCGGGGCAGCCTCCCCCAGGATCTCCGCAAAGAGGCTCTGTATTTCTAGTTTGAGGTGCGTGTCCAATACCGACTCCGGGAGTGACTTCACCCGTATGTTAATCCTTCGAGATCTGTTCTCCAAGTCTTCCATCTGTACCTCCAGGTTGCGGGTAGCCACATCTAGGCGCTCTATGGCTTCGCTATTAGCAGTAGTATCCTTCTCCGCTTCCTGGAGCCCCTTTTCCAGAAGGTCAGTCCTTTCACCAAGTTGCCTTAGGTCTCGCTTAATTTCCCCCAGCGTTTCGTTTAAAACAGCCCGCATGAGCTGGAACTGCTCCTGGAATGTCTTAGCCAGGCTGGAGTGGAGGGCCTGGATCTCACCCACCAAGTCCTGCCTGTTGACCGGAGATGAGGCCCGCGCTTCCCCCGCTGAACCCGTTCCATCCAGTCCTTCGATGCTACCCTCCAAGCCGTCACCTCTCTCCTGCGTAGACCACAAGGTGCGGAGGGTACTCTGCGGGCCCCGCTGGTCCTGGGGCGGTTTGCCCCCTTTCCCCTTGCTCCGTGCCGCCATCTCTCCAGCTGTTCACACCAGAGTGGTATCCGGCCTCGATCTCCCTCCTCCCCACAGGTCTTCTCCTTATACGACTTCTTCCCCCCTGCTTACTGTACAGGGGACCGCCTGTCCGCTCGCCTCACAGCGAGGCCTCCAGACTTATTTCCCCAGACTCTTGGTGTTCGGCGTTATCTGTGCTCTGAAGGCCCCCACTTCAGCGGGCCCCCCGCTTGATGCCTCCGGAGCAAAAGGTAGCCTCTGGCTCCCGCCACAGGAGCAATATGGGGAGGGCCCTCCCGCCAGGAACAATCCTCAGTTGCTTCTTCAGGGGGGCACCGGGATAAAAAAAAGGGGGGGAATCCGGGCCGCAGCACTCCTTTTATCACCGCTCCTGCCGCCGATCTTCAGCACTCCAGAGAGGGGGGGGGAGGCCAGGGCGGCTCCCTCCACACTCCCCCGTCTCAGTTCTCTCTCGAGTGGCCGGGGAACCGCTCGTTCTATCCTGGGCCCCCCCCCAGGGGACCCCAACTCCCCGCAATGTCTCCCGTGAGCGTCCTTCCCCCGAAGTCGGCAGCCGAGCCCGCTCTGCCAACTGGGGGACGGCTAGGTCCTCCTCCTCTTACAGCTGCCGCCGACGTGGCGGAAGCCCGTCCAGAGCGGCAGCGCCCCTCATTCACCGGCACCGCAGCCGCTGGCCTCCACTCTCCTCTCGTTCGCGGCTCACAGGCCGGAGCCCCCCCAACCAGGCAACACCCGGCCGGGAGCGCCGAGCACCCGCCAGGCGCTCCAACTTCAGGGCCCCTCCACCGAAGGCGGGCCCATGGCAGCAGCGCAGGCCGGACCCGCTCGGGAGCTCGCGCCGCAGCTCCGTCCTTCTCCCTGCAATCGTCTGGGCGCCTCGTCCCGCAGGGGTGCCCGGGGGTCTCCTCCAAGCCTGAGGTAGATCTGATTTGCGGTGGGGTGGTGGACCGCACAAATTTCTCCTCGGGGAGCCGGAGCGCGCGACTGATACGTCTACCTCCTACCAGCCGCCATCTTGGAATCGAGACATAATTTATTGGGGGCCTGGCATACCGTCCCACTTTTCACAGACCATCGAAATCTGCAATATTTACGCAATGCAAAGGCTCAATCATCCCGACAACTCCGCTGGGCATTGTTTTTTGTGGAATGCGATTTTGTTATTTCGTACTGCCCAGGAGTAAAGAATGGTAAAGCGGGTGTCTTGTCACAGATTGGAGAGAAAGAAGAGATCCAAGGTACTTTAGATCCAGTTAATATATTTCCAGAAGAAAAGGTGCTGGAAGTCACTGGATCTTCAGAAGAAGACCTAAAGTCACAGATTCAACTCAGCATGACCACTTCAGAATTAGAGGCCGGGAAGTCAAAAGGACCAAAGTTTTGCATTCACGAAGGTTTACTTAGTTTCCAGAGTCGTCTTTAGCTTCCAAATCAGAGGCTACAGAGAAAGGTCATGGCAGATTACCATGGGTCCCCAATAGAAGGCCACCCTGGAATTGCAAAGACCACAGCCAAGATCAAAAGACGTTTCTGGTGGCCAACTTGGCGCAAGGATATCATCGATTTCATCCAAACTTGTTGGATTTGTGCCCAAAACAAAAGCTAAAAGCAGAGACCAGCAGGACTTCTTCAACCATTACCTGTCCCACCAGCGCCATGGCATACCATTTCTATGGATTTTATTACTGAGTTGCCCCCTTGTTCGGGTTATAACACAATCCTCGTAGTGGTGGACTTGTTTTCCAGAATGGCTAATTTCATTGCCCTCAAGGGGCTTCCGTCAGAATGGTCAGTAATATCTTCTTCCTCCACCGAGGACTCCGTTTCTCCCACCTCCCCTTCCACCTCACCTCTGTCTTTCCAACGAAGTGCGGGCTTTTGTCTTACCTTGGATCCGGTCTTCTCCTTTTTTTTATGTAGATAGGGGCGACCTTGGAAGGACGCCACAGTGTCACCTAAAAGGTAACCTGTGGCTATCCTCCGCGGCCACCTGAATGTGGGGAAAAAGCCAGTGGCACAAAAAACCCCAATTAAGTTCACAAGAAGCGGAGTTGAAAGACGTGATCCGGTGTGGTGTTCGAGCTAAAAAACATGGCGCTGGTGCGCAGTGTATTCTGGGGGAACTCAGAGCCATAATGGATATTTATCCATGCCTCAGTGAAAAGCTGCACTTGCTTTGTGAAACAACATGTTTTCAACGTTATTCGCTGATGGGTTTGGAATGCAGGCCTTCTCAGCCAAGGACACGGCGCTGGGAAAGCTAGGTTCCGCAGGTGCCGGCTGGTACCTGATAACGAGGTTTGTTTTGGTTTGCTATGCTTGCGCAAGGTTTTGAGATGAGTTATGGAATTATTTTCCGGGGCGTTTAGGAGAGGGAAGCGCTTTGCTCCTTGAGCTTACTGTCGGTTGACCCAGCTGGCAACCAACGGTCACCCATCAATGCGCAAGCGCATTGCCAGAAGGTTCGAGAAGTTGCCACCCCTTGTTGAGGAGGGCATATATGCGGAAACCCTCAACGGTCAGACGGGATAAGCACAAAGACCTCAGTCGGAGGGGGGACGCCCTGGTCCGACATACCTGTGGGCTGTTGTGCTCTCGGCCTGGCTGTTATCAGGGTCTTTCAGCCGCTTCTGGCGAGATGAGGTTTTGTTAAGTTACGCTCATGGTGATGTATTCTTGCTAATTTACTGTTTTTCCTATGATTTATCTGATCTATGCTTGTATTGTATATATGCCTAACTATGAATAAATAGCCGTATAAGTGCTACTTACTCTCTAAGTGTGCGTGTGGTTGTAAGTCATTGCGTTGTCTACCTGCGTTCAAAGTGTTGGCTCTGCGGCTGTATTGGTGATAAATTACTGTCCGTGCACTATTGGCGAGCAATACATCCGGGAGTTCTTGAAGCAGTTCCGTAAGGTGTATTCTACAGTCCGTCTGTTAGGGAGAATTCTCTGTAAGGCTAATTTCCCAAACCTAGTGAGTCCCCCAGCAGCTTTGCTGGATTTTTGGGGTTTATGTTTTTCTCTCCTGCTAAGAGTGAGATTTTTTTGCTCCCACTCCTAGGCATGATTTGAGGTGTTCCTTTAACTTTCCATGTGTTTTATGGGCTATGGGGTCTTTTACTCCATAGGGTCTCATGTGTTTTTTTGATGTGGGTTACACAGCACCCTCCGTGCCATAACCCAGGGGTGTCGTAGCGACCCCCCCAACATAGACTCCATACCCTGGGACTGACTACTGTCTCCCAGGGCATGTACAGTCACCATTGGCTTTACTAGTCCTAAATTATGAACAGAAACCAGTACAAACCATCATATTGTGGACGTACTGGTCGGGGCAATTTGATTGCCCCGGGGTCTGTTGTTCAAGGGGGCACGTCTCCGTCACCCCTGATCGAGTTTTGGCTGGTGGCAGTGGATACTACTTTTTATATTCGACCGCAAATATATCTCTATGGGATTTTCCCATTGTTCGAGGCTACCAACTTTAATTATTTAATTCTTATAGCCTTGAACATACCGTCGGTTTATTTATTTAATATTAATTCACCGGTTGGTATTTTTTGCCAGCACTCGATTCTAAAATGGTGTTCTCTTCTGTGACTCCAACCCAAGTCGAGCCCTTTGTTCCACTTTTTGGCGGGCTTCTCCAGAGAAGCCTCCAAAAGTGGTGCCACTCTGTCTGGGTACCACAGGGGGTGTGGGAGGGGGTTTAGGCACCCTGGACTGAGTTACCTTGGTAACTCAAGTTGCACTCTTGTGTGAATGGCCCACTTAGCATGATTGATTGACAGCTAGGCTGAGTGAATGGGGGCTTTGGGGACTGGAACTTCAGAAGTCGCCACAAGACCTAAGAATCCGAGGAGGGAGAAGCTGAGCCAACCTGCAACGACGACACCACCGGTGGAGCCCTGCTGAACCGTCTCACCACTTTTCCCGACGACAGAGGAGATCTCCAGTCCGGAGAGTCTTCTTCCTTTGACTGGTGGGGATAACCAGTTTTACCTTCTTTTCACCTTCCTGGAGCATCTCGTGGCTGCCTTGCCCGTGCCAAGCACACCAGCAACCGGAATACCACGGTTTACCACTACCGCGAAGAGAAGGGTAGTGCCTTTTAACCGGAGAACTCCGCGGCTGGTTTCTTCCCTGGCAGTGCAACGACCTTCATCTTTCCTCCACGGCGAAACCTCTTCTTCCTCTGGACGAAACACCGACTTGCACCTACTGCCAGGAACAACTGCCCCCGCTGGAGCTTCCTTCACACTTAAGGTACTGTGTCCCGCCTGGCTTCCCTTGCGACAGATCGTTCGGGGTGACAGTAAAGCCTCAACTTTCTAACCTGGGCTGGCCTCGGGCAACCTAGCTAACGTTTCCTGACTTTACTTTCATCCTTTTTGTGTGAACTATGTACAAAGACTCTTTGGGCATAACCCCCTGGTGAACCTGGACCCCTTCTGGTTGCTCTCTCCAAGAGTGGGCCTTGCAATTGACTTCCTTGCTCTCCAGTGGGACTCTGCCTATCCTGCCTTACTGTGGTTCTTTGAAAAAGTATTGAAACTTGTGTGCTTCTTTAACTCTGCCTTTTTCCCTCCCTTTCATTACAACTTATTAGAGTGTCATCTTAGGTTAAGCGCTCACCTCTGTCTGAAAATAAGTGGTGTTTCTCACTAAGACTTGTATAATAAGTGAATAGGGTTGTATATATATGATAGTGACTGTGTGTTGAATTTACTTACCTTGTTTTTGCTAGTGTAAATCACAAGTGTGTTTTTAAATAAATAATTATATACTTTTACACCAAAGCTCTGGTCAGTGTTTGTGCTACTGTGTCTCTGTACCTATTGTGTATACTCTGCATACTGCCTAACTCTTCTTGAGGGAAGTCTGACTGCTCAGCCACAGCTACCAAGTGAATCTGTGTGGTACAGACTGCTACCAAGTGGGTTTGCTGCCAAACACCTGTAGTCTTAAATCTCTTGCAGTGGTCCCTAAGGGAACTGCACAGGTTTCTGCCTAACACCGTCCGATAGTAGAACAGGATGGAGAGTGGGACGGGAACTCCGTAAAAACTCCTCGGAAAGGTAAGTAGTAGAATGAAGTCTCAATGAGGACAGATTCGAGGCAGCACAGGGATGAAGAAAGGCAGTCCGGGTACAGGTTAGGGTCAGGAGCCAAACAAGACACTGGGCGAGAGCGAGCAATCCAAAAGCAGACAAAGTCGGTACATGGGAATCCACACGAAGAAACAGGAGAAAGGAAGAAGTAAACAAGAAGGCGAAAAGAGCGAGCAGAAGAAAACAACAGGAGACGGGCGGAAGGGGAGGTAGAAGAAGAGAAGGAATGGTACGAGCAGGGATAGGGGCAGAGTAAAAGGCAAGGAAGGAAACGGTCGAGCAGGACCGAAAAAAGAAGCTAAGGAGTGAAAAACTAGGAGCACTAGGAAGTAAGTGAAACGCAGGCTAACGCAGACGAACTGGAACACAGGACGTTGCAACGTACCCGAATGCCGGAAGTGCAGAAAGAAAACTACAGGCGTCGGACGTGCTGCAACAAAAGATTAGACTGGCACTCTGCGTTGTACAGAATGTGATGGCAACTATAATGGAGGACGCCATTTCCAACGGTACCACAGTCACCAGATACCAAAAGGTGTGACAGTTTCCCACGTCATCAGTTTTAGCAAAGGTGTTCCTAGAACAAATTGTGCATCTTCATGGATTTCTATCTGCGGTGATCTCAGATAGAGGGAGTCAGTTTGCCTCTCAATTCTGGAGGAAATGTTGTGAGTTGGCTAAATTTGAAGTACGTTTATCTACTAGCCAACACCGACAAACTGACGGTTAAACTGAGAGAACCAATCAAACTCTAGAACAATACCTTCAATGTCTTCTCCACCAGATAGATAGTTCTTGGGTGGATGTCCTTTGGATAGCACAGTAGGCGTATAATAACTCTGAACACACTTCCACAGGTTACACCCCTTTTTACGTCCTTAACGGTTCGCATCCTTGAACCTCTACCTTCGATCCAACAGAATCCTTTGAGATGCCAGCAGTACAGAATCCTCTTGAAAACATTACCAGGTACAAAAAGAGGTTCTGAGACATTTGACTACAGCAAAGGAAAGCCAAAATAAATTTGCAGATAAACTTCGAAGAAAATCTCCAGAGTATAAAGTGGGAGACAAGGTATGGTTGTCTTCTAAACACATTGCACTTAAGGGCCCATGTAAATCCCAGCCTAGATTTCTGGGCCCATTCTCTGTGGAAGCCATTGTTAACCCTGTAGTGGTAAGATTGAACCTACCCTCTCACATGAGAATTCATCCTGTGTTCCATGTTTCCTTGTTAAAACCAATGAATCCGGGGACCAGACTACAACATCTCCAAAACCCCTGATCATAGAAGTACAACCAGAATTATTAGTGAAAGACATTTTAGATTTCAAGATTGTCAAAAGAAAATTATTCTACCTTGTGGATTGGAAAGGGATTGGCCCACAGGACAGGACTTGGGAACCAATTGCTTCAGACGTTTCATCAGAATCACCCCACTAAACCAGGGCCGGAGGGTCCATCATAGGGAGGGGTCTTGGGGGGGAAATCTGTCGTGATCCCAGTCACTTGGCATAGCCCTCATTCAGGCCTTCGGGCTAGGCAGAGAACATTATGTACAACAGCAGGTCAAAGGTGGGTTTTAGCCTGGCACAGATGGCATTTACATCATTCTCAGCATACACTTCCAAAGACTTTTGTGATGATTTACAGTAATTCCATACACTTAACATGGCCGCTGCAAGGTCCATTCATAAGTTTCAGCACATACTACTCATATTGCTGATGGAGCTATTTAAGCCCCGCCTCCGCTGGAACAAGCTGACAGCATGTAACGCTACCGGCGTTTCTCCTCACAGAACCTGTAAAAGGAGATAATATAGACATTAGTTTTACAGCAAACTACAGAGTTCAATAGTTAACTTCAGACATGTAAGTCTATTCTATTATCTCCGGAGCAATTATCTTCAGTCAGATGTTTCACTCACCGCTGCAGCATCTTCAGTCAGCAGTCTTCTCTCGTAGTCGCAGCATCTTCCGTCAGAGGTTTCTTCCGCAGCCACTGCATCTTCCAAAGGTATTTTTCCTCAGCTTTCCGAAAACCTGCAGACAAGACAAGAGGTATTTAAAATAACATTAAACAAATTTAATAGTTTAAGAAAGAAGACGTTTACTAAGCATTTTACATACCTGAAGGTTCTTCAAGTTTTCACCTCACAGTTGTTTCTGTGCGCTTCCCTGAAGGCTGCAGTTACTCCGTATAGGCAAACTTACGTTTAAAAGATGTTTTCTCATCCTGAGTAACTCCGCAGCCATAATTCTTTTTCCTAAATCCAGAGAACCTGCAACAGAAGGGGAAAAAAGAGCAAGTTATTAGAAAGAGAGATCTCTCCAACATAGGAATTAATCTAAACCCTAATAGATTACAGTATTTTCACCAGCTACTTTATCCAAGACTCATTCTTTAAACAAAAGTAAAAACATTTGGTGACAAGAGACTATAGAAAGCTTCAACTACCCAAGTTACCATTGTTTCTTCATCTCAACGTGCCCCTGTAGAAAAGGAGGATGGAGAGCTCCACACAAAATGAACACAGGCGAGAAGGGAGGGATTAAAAGAGTACACATGTCATGCAGAAGTATCTTAGTCAATAGATGTTATAGAGTTCTATTATTGTTACTGATGTTTAAACAGAAAGAGAATCCAAAAAGTGTCAAGCACCAGGTCCACAGGGTGATAAGGCATTATGCTCCCGAGGAGTCCAGGTAAGCGTTACAGAGCGTTACAGAATATTGGCCCTTACCCCATTGAATCCATTATCAATCCTGTAGCTGTAAAATTGGTGTTGCCTCCCACATTCTGCATACATCCAGTCTTCCATGTATCAATTATTGAAACCTATGCACCTAGGCACCAGAGATTCCCTAAAACAGCCCCCTCCGGTTGAGGTACAGGGAGAGGAAGCTGAATACGAGGTCAGGGAAATCTTAGATTCTAAGGTCATGCAGAGAAAACTGTACTATCTGGTTGATTGGAAAGGGTATGGGGTATTAGACCAGACCTGGGAACCAGTTGAGAATATACATGCACCACGTTTATTGGCCCGTTACCACCATAAACCCCCAGAACGCCCAGGGCCAGGTGTAGCTCTCCTAGGGGGGGCCTTTGGGGAGAGTGCCATCACGATCCCTAGCCAGATCCCTAAAACCCAGATCACCACAGGCAATGCCTAGACCCTTAAGGTTGCTGGCTGGCGTAAGAATAGGCTGCAGACTGCTTATGTGGCCCAGCACCACCTCCAAGATGGCTCCTGGAGCTGGCCACCAGGTGGGAAGCAAGATGGCCCCCGGCTATCCAACTCAGCAATATCCTTGGTGGTCTAGTTGTGCTGGGTGCAGTCCAGGGCTATATGAGCCACGCCCTGGGCCACACCGAGCACTTCCCGTTTTCTTCGGCTGCACATACAGGCAGTGTAACGCTTGCCTCTGGCTCCAGCATCCATGTGCATTGGAACCGGATCATCTCGCATTGGCTCGTGCTTTGGATCCTGCTCCTGTCATCCAGCCTAACGTGTATCCTGTTATCGAAGGTACATATACGTTCCCCTGCTACTCCAAGGATTACGGCTCTTCGGTCCTTCGTTTCCTCATTTCTTCCTGCAGGGCTCTTCATGTTCCAGCGCGGCTCCTCTCAGCACCTGCAAGACAAAAAAACAGACTCTGATAAATCAGACTGCTATGCTTCCCCACCGCCCCTCCCTCTGCAGTCATACTCACTTTGGAACTACAATCCAATGTTCCGGACACACCAGTGTAACCCTCCTGTGGTGGAGAATCCTACAGCTAATGCAGCACAGCGGATGCAACGTGGCAGCAGCTCCGGACCTGAAAGTAAGAAAGACATCATTGCAAAAAGACATTTAACCCGAACTTTCATTTTAACGCATGCAACATAACGCGCTTCAGCACACCTTGCTTCTCTCAGTTGAACAAGCACAATCAACGTGGAACAAGCTGTGTAAGACTTTAAAGCAGCACAGGGATATTGCTAGGCGCAGATTGGACCCCCTCTCTACACGCCTATAAAGATTTTTACCCAAAGGCACCTAGTGCTCCGCAGCAGGACTGGGCCACTAAATCCAGTGAAGGAACTGGAGAAGACTGCATCTTCAAGGTGTTATTACGGCGAGCAGGGGTTTGTTGTGCTAGTTAGGACATTCTGCAGCAGGGAAGGTGGTGGGGCAGAGTGGCTACACAGTGGTTTATGATCCCAGTTGTTCCCCTGTCCTTAGATTCATCCTGAGGGGTCTTGAATCATACCAGCAACCCAAGAACCATATCAAGGTCCACACCAAATCACTCCCAAACATACTGTCCACTGGGCATTTAGCCTCACAGTGTACAGAGGGGAGGTAGTGTTTTGGGACGAGCAGCATAAGGCAAGTCCTGTACCACACATCAACAGTCCAGACCAGGCACTCCTACAGGGCCCCACAGGTAAGCGTTACAGAATGGCAGTGTCCAGTCTCAGCAAGAAAAGGTAAAAGCCGCCCTAGATGCCCCCAAGACCAAGAGAGACCTCAGGGCATTCCTAGGATTGGTTTGTTATTACCGTAGGTTTAGCCCAAATTTCTCAGATAGAACAGCCAGGTTACTAGACAAACTAAGGAATGCTGAATCCCAGAAGGTTTGTTGGACTGATCAGGATGATGCATGTTACGACAACCTAAAACAAACCTTGTGTCACAACCCAATCCTAAAAGTAGTAGACTTTTCAAAAGAATTTGTTTTACAAACTGATGCCTCCCTCACAGGTTTAGGAGCTGTTTTATCACAAATATACGATGGATTAGAATACCTCATCCTATAAACTAGTCGTAAACTCTTCCCACATGAGAAGAACTACTCTGTGCTGAAATTAGGGGCCCTTGCCATCAAATGGGCAATCGTCCTTCTAAGGTACTATCTTCTATGGAGGAAGTTCAGACTTGTCATCGACCACACACCTTTAGTATGGATAAGCCAACGAAAGGATTCTAACCCTCAAGTCATGCAATGGTTCTTAGACCTGCAACCCTACTGTTTCACTGTGGAACACCAAAAAGGTAAAGAACAGGGGATCATCGATTTTTCTTTCCCGGTTTCCATGTGGAACAGATGTGGCTACATCGCATAGGGGAAGGGTATGTGATAAACCACCGGGTGTCTCACCCGCTAGTCCCCAGGGGAGCTCTCTCTTAGGTGGCCAGGGCACAGCCATCGCCTTTGGATCCAGACCCTGGTGGTGGACCAGTGCGGCAGGATCACTTGGGTAAGGGGTGTTCGGGGCGTGAGTAATACCATTGTGTGAAGTGAATCAAATGGTCCTGCGACGGTTCAACCGAAACCCATTGCACATTCGAAAGTCTTTGATTTTGATTTTAAGAGGAAAACGTAGAAAGTGAGATTGCATGGTCTGATCCCGAACGAGGGAGACCAAATGTGAATATTTTGATAACGGGATCCAAGCCCAAACAAGGGAGATCCATGGTTCGAGCCCGAACGAGGGAGACCAGTTGTGAACATTGTGGTAAAAAGGGGGTCTAAGCCTGAAGGAGGGAGACCCATGATGAATATTGGAAACGAGAACTTGTAGTGTGACAATCCTGATAAGAAAGGAACTTTGGTGCTTGTTAGTTACGATACGCCCTTTACAGTAAGAGACTGTTATTGGAAAGGAGACTTTGGCAAAAGGCCCTCATGCCTATGCTTTGAACTGTATCCTTGTGGCAGAGAAGCCAGAGTGTGTGCGAATCTCGAATGTGCCACCTTGCCCCGTGCTGAAAACATGGGAAGAGAAGCCAACTACAGAACTATCCTGACATATATTTTTTTTAACAGTTTTCTTTTTGCATACACTATTGTCCCACATCATTTTGTATTTAGAAGTAAGGATGGGCAATAGATTTATTAGTTTAAGCCGTTTTATTTTGACGGACTCGACTAGGACTGCATTATTATTATTTGATGGTCGTAGCTTGCTCCCATCTTTAGATTTAGGTTTAGATAGGCGTTCAACCAACCCATTGAAGTTAAATAAACACCCTTGAACTATGGTCACTTGTGTCTGTCTTCACTGTTTGTTAGCATGCCTTCCTTACAACCGCCACCCAGTCAACCATGATTATGGCACCCACAACTGTCCCAGTCCAAGACCCCTGAATTCCACAATAGTACGTGACCCCAGACCACCAACCATAAACCCATTGGCCACAAAAGATCTAAAAGAACACGAGCACTCCACTTTATTTCATAATGGCAGGATTTCTAATGCGAGGTACAGGGTGGAATAAATTATAGTTCAAAGGGAGTGTGGAAGCCTTGGGTGCGGATAGTATAATACAGAATGAGTACAGAATGTATGGGTCAGTGTGATCTTAAGCCTCTGCCTGTGCAAGTCCCCGATCCTCCCAGGTGCACGCCATAATGATGGACTAGCATTGTCTCACATACTAACTAATTGTGAACTTGACCTTGGTTTCCTGGAGATGATGAGCCCAGCAGACCCCACGTGATGGACGACGGATGGACAGACAGACAGGGCTGGGGCCAATGGCCTGGCATCTCCTATGGAGTAGGCTGACCATGTGTAGGGTCTCACCAACCAGCCACGCAGGTTTTTACTGTATATTGTTTATGTCACGGATGACGATTTGTTTCCTTATAACATTCTGCTCGTACCATTTTTCGGCAGAACGTTCATGAGCAGCAGAGTTCTTTGCTGGCATACCTATTTTATGTGTGATTAAAACTTGCTATCCTTGCAAGAATCTCTTGGCCTTTCTTCTCTAGCGGGTTGTATTTTTTCTGGCGTGAGCGTTTTTGAGTGTGCCTTCATTTGGTGACCCCAATGTGATCCCAGTGCCCCGCGTACCTGCGGAGGAGTCCAGGAATTCTCTCTGAAGGGGCCGCGCCCACCTACAGTGACCAGCCCCTAAAACGCGTACTTCCCAGTGGCCATACAGAAGCCGTCTTTCCAGAATTCCTGTCTGCTCTTTGGAGCGGGGCGCGGCTCCGAGGAGAAGTGCAGGTCGGTGTTGTTGGAACCCTGTGACGGAGGAGAAGGGTGAACATGCGCACGTGAGTCAAGCCTTGCAAGGGATAACATGTAGGGGATAGATGTATGGGAGAGTGTAAACACGCAGATATTAAAATTGTGGGTGTCGCATGTATGTGGTTCGTTTAGTTTTTGGCAATTATTAACTTTTTGAGGAGACTATTAAGGAAAGGAAAATGGAATGGTAGGGAGCCTCTCCGAGTGAGGGGAGAAGGTGGCACCACTTGCACTGTGTAGTGGAGGAAAAGGAAATACATAGGAGCTATGTATAATGAGAGGGCTCGGGAATAGTATTGGGTGGAGGCCCAGGAGGGGCACTGTTTGATACGTGGTTTAGTTTTGAACGAATGGAGTGTGTGAACGACAGCGTGGAGAGAAATGGGGGGGGAGAGCATTTTTTGAAGTGACGGGTAAAAATTGACTATGTTTTTTGACAACTACAACGGTGTGTGCAACACGTTCGTACCAGCATAAGGACAGCAAGGCTGTGACCACCATTACCATAGGAGGAGAAACTCCAATAGAGTATATATGTAAGGCCCTACCACTGTACCGAGACCGACTTGAGAAGTATCATAAGCAGTGGGTGACAGAAACAAGAGGAGGGGGGATGCCCCGCTCGTGGCCAGAGCTGGGCTCCCATAATAAGAGTATGCTAGAACATATGTCGATATTCCTAACAGCCAAATATAAGGGGAAACAATTACATAGAAGGAAGGAAACATTAGACCTTTGGGAGATGTTCAAAGACTCAGAAGAGTGTAAGGAAGAGGACGGACAGGACTGTAGCAAGGGCGATTGCCCACAAAGAGAGGCCGGGCAGTGACAGAGCGCAGAGGGATATAGCAACTGACAGCCCACCCCGCTGTGGGCTATACTAACCCAACATATGCATCCACAGCAAAGACAGCCCCACTGCCCCATATGTGTCCCCACTGCACCTCCTAGGACATGCCAGTGTCAATAAGAGAGATCTAGAGTTGGCACTGGCCTCAGCAAGAGCAGAATTGAATAGATTGCAAACAGTACAAAACAAAGTGAAAGCTGACGGACAGGTAGAGCAGGCACCAGATGGATGGAAAGCAGTAGATGTCCTATTCAGGATAGATAATACTCCCATAAAAAAACGTCCATGTGGAAAAGAAGGGTGAAGGAAGTGAGCAGGCGGACAGCCTAGGTTATGACAATGCTGACGGGTGGAGTACATTCAATGAGTTTGAGGATGATGAGGATGAGGAAGCAGAACAGGCACCCAAACAAACTCCTTGGGTGCAAAGTTTATAGGATGGGAGGTTAAGGAGTAGGTTTGGCTGGGTGGCAGTAGTAAGGAAGAAAGGAAGTGGGAAGAGGGGAACAAAGCAGAACTCTCATACATAAGGGGACTGGTAGGCCTCATTATGTGCCATGGGCACAGGTGGACAAAAATGATCTAATAAATGCGCTCCTGGCCCTTACGGTGGGTGCAGGGAGTGGATCTATGCATTTGAGAAACAGATGGCGGCAGTGCCCCTAGCAGTACAAGACATAAAAAACCTTTTGGGAGCTAGTATCGGAGATCATGCTGCTGATGTGTGGATAAAAGCAGGGTACCCAGGAGTAAATCTGGGAAACGATGCATATGATGGGGCATCCTTTAATAAGATTCGAGCGAAAATATGGGATGCGCTGCGTGCAAGCATTTCCTGACACACCCAACTTACAGTCGATAATGCAATGTACTATGGGCGATGATGAAGATGCTGCTCAATTCATTCTTAAAGTTCAGGAGATGTGGAGAGCAGAAACTGGTAACGCCTGGGTTCAGTCAATACCCTTTTTCTACTTCATTGTTAAACAGGGCCTGCCCAAAGAATTGCATAAGGCACTAGACAAATTTGTAAGGGTTGAAGCAAAGGGGTGGCCGGAAATACAGAGCATAATAGTACACCATTGCTGAAGAATAAAGGAGTGTGACAAGGAAACGACTCTGAGGCGACAAGTAGAGGAAGCGAAACTAATACAAAACAAACTAGATAAGGTTGCTGTGGAGGGGTCAGTATCGATGCCAGCACAGACAGAAGTGGCAGGATACACCCCTACTTTTGAGAATGCCAGAATAGCCACAGTGTGGTCAGAAGGAGGACAAGGACAGTGGGGAGGGAACACACACAACCCCGGCCTGCAGTGGCAAGGAGGACAACAGCGAGGAAGAGGTGGGTTCTGAGGATCAAGGGGAGGGGGGTTTGGAGGGATAGGACCCTGGGAGGGGGAATGGGGCCCTTGCAATGTTGGAACTGTGGAAACTGGGGACATTTTTCAAGAGAGTGTAGAAGCAGACAGGGGATGGGGTACAGTTACGGTCAACAAAATTATGGTATGCCACCTCAAGGGGCCCCTCAAGGGCCGACTCCCAGGATTACCTCCATACCCCACAAAATACACCAAGCATACAAGCAGTTACCCCCGCAGGTACCTGGCCCTCCTCCACAACAGCAGCCAAAGCAAATGATGCAACAATACGTGCCCCACAACACTTTCCAACAGACAGGCAACACAAACCCCTATAATGGAATGCCCAATGGCACAGTTTCCCTGTTCCAAGGAGCAACCGTGTTGGGGGGGAAAATCCCTTCTCTTTTCTGGGAACAAATACATACCCTGATTACTACATCCCACAGAGAGCTCTTGCGTGTCCCGACCTATCGATGACCCTCAACCCTGAAGAGTAACCCTTGGTGGGGGCAAAGATAGGAAACAAGCAATTCATTTTTATGGTTGATTAGGGCGCTGAGAAATCATGCACCAGTGAAGGGGACTTCCCATTAACAGACAGGCAAGGGTGCGAGTGGCGTACTGTACTATGCATCAATCCCACCATACCCCTCAAAAAAGGAACAGAGGCAGAAAGTTGGAGCAGTATTACCTCGAGTAAAACAGTACTTGTTATCTAGAGAAGCAGAGGAGGGAATAAAAGACACAATTCAGGCCCTACTCAAACAAGGAATAATAGTACCATCCACCTTACCATGTAACACTGCGATTTACCCTGTCAAAAAGGCCACAGGGGGCAATTGGAGAATGACCCAGGATTTACGCCCCCTAAATGACGTAGTACAAAAAGAATTTCCTGTAGTTCCGAACCCTGCACCATTTTATGTAGTATCCCTAAAGAAGCGACGTACTTCACAGTGGTTGATTTAAAGAACGCATTATTTTCGATACCCTTGCACCCTGACTCACAGTACCTCACCGCCTTTACACATGGCAGGAAGCACTACCAACAAACTAATTTGCCGCAAGGGTACTGCAAAAGCCCAAACATCTTCAACAGAATATTACACGCAGACCTAGGTAACATCCAAGTGCCCAGCATGGTCATTCAGTACGTAGACAATTTACTTGTGTTTAGTGACAACAAACAAAACTGCTGAAGGGGCTCCATTACCCTCCAACAACTCTTGGCCCACAAGGGGTACAAGGTTGACCAGGCCAAACTCCAATATTGCCAACTGGAAGCACTGTACCTGGGCCAGTTGACATAAGAGAATGACAAGAGAATAATACCAGACAGATCGGCATCCGTGCTGCCCACGCCCAAACCTGTTACAGTAAAACAAATGCACAAATTCCTAGGGTTGTTTAATAACTGCAGAGCATGGATCCTAGACTATGCAGTGTGCACAAAGCCACTTCTACAGGGTCTCAAGCAAAACATGGTACACAATTTCATTTTATTTGAAACAAGTAATTTCCACAGCCCCAGTTCTCGCCACCCCAGATTACATACATATATGTTTTGCATTCAAACGGCACACATATGACCGCTGTACTGACTTAGAAAAGTACAATGGACCATTGGCCTACTACAGCGGAACGCTTGATTCAGTTATGCAAGGGCAGTTCTCAAGCAAACAAGCACTTGCTACAGCTGCCTTTGCAATTGAAAAAAGCTCCACAATTGTAATGGGATGCTCAGTGACACTGTACATCGAGCATTCAGTATTCGCCATCTTAGAAAGATCGAAGTCTACCCTGACCACACATGGAGCATCGGCATACGAGATTATCATCTCAAGCCCACCCAAACATTCATATTGTGCAATGCAAAACAGTAAATCCTGCCACGTTCCTAACAGAAGTGTGCGCAGACGAGGACATGCAACAACACAACTGTGCCACATATGAAGGGGAAGAGGATGACATCTCCAAAGCAAAAGATAGCCCATTAGAGGAAGGGGATGTACTCTTTGTTGACGGTTCATCAATAATTGACCAGGACACAGGACAAAGGCATACGGGCGCAGCAGTTGTGCGCCTTGAGGGAGGCGAATATGAAACACTGGTGATGAAAAGATTATCCATGCACTATTCAGCACAAGCAGCAGAGCTTGTGGCACTTATCAAGGTGCTACATGCATCACAAGGATGCCACGTGACCATTTATTCGGACTTGCCATGCATCACTACAACAGTGCATGCCAGGTTGTCACAGTGGAAAAGAAGAGGGTTCCGTAGAGCAGACGGTTTCCCACTACAACACGCTGCACTACGAGATACACTCCTTTCCGAACTGTCACAACCCTCTGTGGGAGCGGTCGTTAAATGCACACCCCACAACGGTAACACTGATGAAATGGCGCGGCCGGCGCTGCAGCCAAAATGGCGACCTATCTACTGTCCCAGTAATTTCAGAGTATGTCATAACTACACCATCACATGATCAACAAAGCACCCCATACACAGCGCTCGCCATTACACAGCTCATCAAGCTGCAGAGCAAGGCACCAAACAAAGAAAAAGAACTATGGTTAAAGAGAGGGTGTAAACAGTCCCCTACGGATTTACTATGGAGACAAGAATGCACTGGCAAGGCAGGTATGCAATCGCATTGGATTAGCTACACCACCCATCCCTGAGCTCTAAACAGCACTTTGCAGCAGACATACAAGAAGACTGGTTTATACCAAACCTTCAAGAACATCTCATGAACATGATCATACACTGCATCACCTGCCAAACTTTCAGCACTGGCATGATGCTCCGGACAATATGAGGCACTCTACCTCGTCCCATTGGGCCATTCGGTGAGCTACACATAGACTATGCAGACATGGGGGAAAGATGCAATGGTTCCCGGTATTTAATAGTTGTGGTTTGTCCTTTTTCATGATGGGTTGAAGCTCGAGCTTGTGCACATCTGGAAGCCAAATGCGCAGCTACATTTTTATTGCACAAGGCTTTCCCACGATGGGATGTGTGCGATGTACTGAAATCTGACAGCGGTACCCACTTCTGTAATGAACTCTTCAAGGAGATCACAGCACTACTTGGCATGTACTCAATTTACCACCCCCAAGCAAATGGCGTTGTTGAGAGGATCAATGGCCTCCTTAAAAGCAAACTCTCCAAGCTCTACACCACATTAAGAAAAACTGGGTGCATTGCTTGCCCTTGGCTCTGTTTAGTTTAAGCACTCAACCAAGTAAAGACTGCCACCTTTCACCCCACGAAATAGTAATTGGTAGACGCATGCTATTAGGAAAGATTTCCCTTAAGTGCTATTTTCTCTCCATTTGTGAACCCCCAAACCTTTTGCTTTTGTTTGACTTACCCAACTTGACTTTTTCCAGTGGAGCACAGCCTTCAGCTGCACTCCTCTGAGCTTTCGCTCATTTGTTATGGGGAAACTGACACGTCCTTCAGACTATCAGTACTGGGAAACTATGTTTCCCTTTGTCTTCGACTATGTTTCCATTTCTTGGTAACTTTTTATCTATGTGCCAAGTACCTTACAGTACCGCGCATAGGGATCCTTTTGTTTTATGGCCCTAGCCACCCCCTAAGGATTTTTTTGGGGTTTGTACAAGTATGCCTAGGATTAATTGGTGGCAGCAGTTTACTTTTAAAGTATTTGTACTTTGTTTTTATGGACCATACCGCGTTTACAGCATTTGGCCCAAGTCTGTGGGTAGTGCGGAAAATGGCCTGTCCTTTGGCCATTTTGCCCCTTTGCCTTCCCTCAGGTCAAGAGACCTGGGTAGTCCTTTTTTGGGCATGCAGCCTTCCACAAAAACTGCATCTTTCGCTGGCTCCTGCATGTCCTATTTGCTAGTGCCTAGGAAGAGGGTTGGGACTGTCTGTTCCCAATCCACATTACTGTTGCCAGTATGTCTGGTAGGCATGAATGACTGGAACCATCATGAGCCACGATGGGCCCATGGCTGGCGTGCATGCCACAGAGCAGATCTTCCATTGGCTATCTGAGATTTGGGCGTGAAACACATCTTAGATAAGAGAAGGGACTCTGCATCCATTCCAGGCCAATCTACTGAGGTTCACACCAAACTTCAGAAAGCAGACTCGAGGAACTGCCAGTGACATGCTAGGAAGGTTTGGCACCCTGACCCCGCTGTTGTCCCTTCAGACCCCTGATTTTTCATCAAACCAAGAAGGCCTGCAAGGGCGCTTTGCCCCTTTGGAGTAGTGGGAACAACTACTCTCGGCACCTCCTACTTATCATTGCAAAGAGTCTCTTCGGAAGTGTTCCTGGACCATCCAGTCAACTGTCCAGCTCGAATCTAGGGTATTGCACAGGAATGGTGCCCTCCCGAGTTGAGACTCAACACTTTGGGAATCGCTAGCCTGTGGTCCTGGGCCCTCTCCCGTTGTCCTAGCTCCTCTGGGTCGCGATTTGTGACAGGGCGCCACGCCACGAGCATTTCTAGTCCCTGTGGTGACCATCGCTTAAAGTGGCTGCAGCTCTGCCGTACCATGTCCTGAGACGTGCTGCACCGGAACTATCCTTCTCCTTTCTTCGAGAGCTGAGTAAAGGCTACTGTCCCACCACGGACGATTGTACCGCCCTGCAGCCGCTGAGAAACGGAGCGTACGGAAACTGCAGGGTTAACACCCACGGGCGACGTGGACTAGACTGTCAAAGTTTGGTCCAGACTGTGTCGAGGGTTGGTGTGTACTTTCCTAACTTACCAGTGACCCCCTGGCACATCCATCCCTTTTTACGCACAAAAAACCCTAAAAATATACTCACCTTGGGTGGAATAGCCTGCGCTCCCCAGCTATTCCTGAACTCCGAAAGTAGCTCTATCTGCAAGGGTAGACCCTCCTCTCGTAATAGGAACTTATTCTTCATGACCTCAAGACCCTTCCTGAGCAGCTACAGCCCCCTGAAGAGAATCCGCTTTTCGTTTTACGCACAACAGTATTTTGAGTGCTAGGCTCCTCACTTCGTATGGCTGGACTACATAAGTAAGGGTTTGTTGATGAAAGACTGCCTAGATTGATATATGTGCCAAACTAACCCCTTTCTGTTGCAGGTTGTGGTTATTTTCTCCCCTATCATCAGCATTAGGCTAATCGCATTATTGTATATATGTTACATAGTGAATAGGCGTGTGTGGTAATTGTTTTCTTGAAAATTGTGGTGTAATCTTGTTTTTGTTATAAAGGCCTATAATAAATGTATTTATTATATATATCTGTCTAAGGGTAATCTGTGGAGTTTTACTGTGTT
Organism: Ambystoma mexicanum; assembly: GCF_040938575.1. NCBI lineage: Eukaryota > Metazoa > Chordata > Amphibia > Caudata > Ambystomatidae > Ambystoma > Ambystoma mexicanum. The sequence continues at coordinate 1,158,410,486 of NC_090932.1, read as the reverse complement.
TGCTCATTGTGGGCTTCCGATCACTCCCACCCCTCGTGAGACTTAGTCTTGACCGCCTGCCAAGCTACCGTAGATTGGTCTGGTTTGTTCTGAAGGTTCCCCTGTTCCACTAAACTAGGGTGGCTTCCTAAATTTCTGCCCACCAGGTCAGAGTTTAGAAATCCATCTTAACAAATTGGTATACAGCGGTGGGATAACGTCGGAGGTACCCAGTGTTGCACACTGGTGAAATACCCAGGTTGTACTTACACAGAAAACACAGTGACCTTAGTTTAATTTTAACTGTAAAGGCCACCTGCCTCACTTATAACATGGAAGCAATTCCAAACATAACTTTGAGTGCTTTAAAACAGAAACGCTAAGAAAGATCTGTGCTAAAAGAAGCTTGTCAGCCTCTGGCACAAAAGCTGAAATGATCCAAAAGATCATGGAATGGCAGGAACGCCAGATCTCAGTTTGTCCCTCTGATGACAGTGCCGAAGGTGCTGGGACTGCTCCCAGTAACAGTGCTGACAGGACTGTTGCTGCCTTCATTGAAGAGACAGGTGATGATCAGGATGATTTAGAGTCACATGCTTCTTTTGCTGGCTCTGAGGCAGAGGCCATGCTGGAATTCAAAAGACAAGAGCTGCTGTTTAAGCAGAAGGAACTTGAATACCACATGGCTAAGCTAGAACTGGAGAAAGCAGAGAAACAGAAGTACAGGGATCACCAGTTGGAGCTTGCTAGGTTACAAGCTGCCAATGTCTCCTCTAGAGGATCTGGTAATGGGTCTAGCTGCTCCTCTCATACACGGTTCCCAAAAGATCTGCTTAGTGTGTATGATGACAAGAATGACATCATGGATTGGTTGACTGCATATGAATATGAATGTGAAGTGCAAGAAGTTGTAGATGCAGATAAGATCGCATGGTTGCTTAGTCGACTACCCCATTCTGGCTGCAGTGCCATTATGGAAATGCCTAAGGCTGACAGAAAAGACTTTGCGAAATTGAAGCAAACTCTGCTCATAAAGTTTGGGAAGACTCCTGCCCAATACTTGGAACGATTCAGAGATTACAAAAAGAAAGAAGGTAATACATGGGTCTCATACGTAACTGATTCCTTGAACAACTTGACTGGCTGGGTGGAAGGTTACAAAGTCACCACCTTTGATGGTATGATTTGTTTAGTCATGCTTGAACATATTTTTGCTCCTTGTTCCCCAGAGCTTAAGCAGCACTTGGCTGATTCTAAGGAGATAGATCCTAAGAAACTAGCCAGTGCAGCAGATTTATGGGTGTCACACAGAGTGTCCCATAAGGACAAGCCTGCTCCTGGTAAGCAGGAGGAGGGGGAAAAAGCACAAAGATGAGGAGGGTGGGGGTTCTGATAAAACTTCCTCCCATAAGGGCCACAAAAAGCATAACAAAGGTAAGTCACATGAGAATGTTCAGAATAGTGGGAATCATCCTCCCAAGCATAGGTCTGGTTACAGTAAGCCTCCCTAAGTCCCAAGACGCAGTGGATCTTGTGTGGCTTGCGCAGCAAGTGACCATGTGAGGGGGAACCCCAGATGTAAGGTCAAAACCTTGGCGGTCCACTCTGTGAGTCTGGCCTTCCCCCTCATATGAGGAGGAAGAAATTATCAGAGACTCCTTCCCCAGTGGGATATAATCTGAAGTAGTTTTAGTATCAGTGGGTTCCTGGGAGCCTAGAGTCTCAGACTCTAGGCTCCCAGGTATTCCGGATAATACCAAGCACTAATTTAAGGACAGTGTGCTAATGAATGGAGTTGACACTCCTGCCCTTAGGGATAGTAGGGTCAGCAGAACTGTGGTGGATTCCACATTGGTAAACTAAGAAGAGCTTGCCCGAGCTCCCTTGATGCCCACCAAGTTAGCTGATGCCCCCCCCTCTCAAGTTCCCAGTAATGCCTGTGAATCTAACCATTAATGGTACAGTAGTAAGGATACCTGTGAGTGTACAGAGGCAAGTCCCTGCAAAGGTCCTGCTGGGAAATTACCTTAGAGATTTAGGTCTCATGGGGGGCACAGCAGAAAGACCATGCACAAGGTCACAAACAAAGGCTGCCCTGGCCAAGTCCAAGGCTGGCCCAAAGCCAAAGGGGAAACCCAAGGCAAAGGGAGTCAAGAAACTCAGAAGAGGGAGAGAAAATATTCCCCCTAACTCATCTATCACTGAGGTGGAGGTAGTTGGCCAAGCACCTGAACCTGGCGAGTAAGAGGTGCTGCCTGAAATTCTTAACCCACGTGACCATCCTGAACTCCAAAGTTTATTGGTTGAAGGTGGTTCTGATAGGGGAAGAGTTTAGCAAGGGCCAACGTGAGTGACATCCCAGTACTCCTCAAGCACAGATCCAAATATTATTGGGTAACTGTTTCCATGACGTCTCATTTCAGTAAAGTTCAGGTCTATATGAGCTGAACTCTTTCCTGCATTTCTGTTTCAAATAAATACTTTCCCTTTAATTCCCGAAAATCATATTTGTTTGTGGTTGGAACATCTTGCCCAATAATATCTACGCTGTGCAAGGAGACTGTATTGAGTTTTCTATAGGTAATATCTTGGTCTGAAGTTTTTACCTCAACAAACCTATCACATGCATCGTCCGCCTCAGTCATTATACTCGGTTCAGTATTGCTTATGAAATGATTAACAGGCTTTCTTCGAGCTAGCGCTTATTGTAATTACATCTCCTTGAATCATGGGAATATTAGCTTTGTATTGTTCTCTGATCTTTGTAACATTTAGGATTCTCCTAAGAAATTTCCTAGAACCTTTATTCTTTGGTTTTAAGTTACCTTTAAAATTCTTTGTTTTTTCCATTGTAGAATTGTTTGCAATCTTACTTTTCACCAAGGTGTGTTCATTCAGCATCTCTAATTGCCCGTTCTTCAAGGGACAGTCCTCTGATCCATCACAAGTGATTTCCTGTGGTATAGTAGCCACTGCGACTTCTCCTGGACAGGATATATCTATAAAACTTGTCCTGTCATTCTCATGTGCAATAATCACATATCTGTGTAATAGATGATGCTTAATTGTGTTTAAAGTGTTTGTGTTGGCCCTTACTTCTAATGCCACTGTGTCATACAGCCGGATAAAAGATTGCAATACTAAGTTCAGTGTTGCCAGAGTACTCATTCCACCGTCCGACATGTCTCGACTGATTGTGTCATCTCCTTGAAAAGGAAGGGAAGATCTAGCCACCACATTAAAATGTTAATTCTCTCTATGTTCTACCGAGTTCATCAGACTTCTTCCGGAGAATCAAACAATCCCGGCGACATGAACAGCCTTTCTCTGGGAGCCTCAAGTGCTTGTATTTCATTTTCCAGGCTAATACACACATTTAGCATTAAAGCACTTGCATGTTTTTCGACTTTACTGAGGACTGATCCCGACATTTCACTATCTTTGTTATTGTCAGGCACAGCTCCCACCATTACGGAGTCTGAAATTGTTCCATCTGGCTTTAATGCTTTGCTATACATTTTCGGCTGTGCATGCTGAAAAAAGGTTGTAATCTTCCAATGAGCACGTGTAGATTTAGGTTTCTTTCCATCTCCTCGTCTAAGGGCGTAATCTCTGCACTCCTTAGATTGCACCTTTTGTTTTGACCTCTCATGTTCTGGGGGGGAGAACCAGTTCACTTGTCTAAGTTTGCAGAGCTGACACAGAATTAAAACTTTTAACACGTCTGTAATGAACACACCGTAACACACTGCCACTAAATGCCGACCTGGAATCCAAAGAACTTCGGGCCTCACACCTTGGCGCTCCACTGGAAATCGACTCGACACAAGCAGCTCAACGGGACTAGCCCAGCAGTCTCTGCTTGTGTCCAAGCACTGTTGCTTCAGACCACATAAAGTAACTTTACACCAGACCGCTTTAACAGAGGAGCTTGGGCAGTCACAGTCGTAACAACAGTACAGATACCGCTCGTCTAAAGTGTGTATCGTGGGAGGCAAGACAAGCTTTAAAGGGATTTTCAAAGGGCGCTACTAAGACTTGGACTTATCTTCTTGTCATCGTTACAGAGGTATGTTTATATGCTCACAGTTGGTAGAGTCATGGTCGGATTGTTCTTACCCCAAAACAGTCACTGGACGATACCTGCCACTCGTCACACACAGCAGACTGCCGACTGCCTCCACACTTTCCGACACACTTCGCGGTCCACTTGTAGACACCCAGGTTTTAACTGATAGGTGGTGAAGCCTCAGAAGCCACTCCACTTGTTCTCATAGCCGCTCTCTACACCAGACAAAAGAGCGGATCCTCTGCCCACTGCCTCCACACTTTCCGACACACTTTGCGCAAACTTTTTGCATCCAAGCTGGGGAAGCCGACGAGGTTACGAGAACCTGAGAAACCTGAGCGGGCAAGTGCCCTATGTAAAGAACGTGGAATGAAAGTAAGCAAGTTTGCCAGAGAGCCATAGGACTTCAGGGAGTCCAAGAGCCGCAGACTTGTTATCCAGAGACTTTTGTTAAGAGACTTTTGAATATCGATATCTGTAAGAATGGCGAACTGTTGTAGACTTTTGGTAGGAGGAAACGTACTGAGGAACATTTTCTTTTGAACAAACATCTGCAAAAAAGATGTGAACTGTTGTCAGACTTTATGAACTATCGAGAGTGTTGGGCCAGGAACAAGTCTAACCCAGAGGCCGTCTCCTGGTCTCCTTCTTTTTGTTTGTTTTGTCTAAAGCGTAGAGCCAGTTAGTTGGTTAGGTTTCTGATGGCAAACTTCTATTTTGGACTTTTACAAGCACCCTTAGTTTTGATAGGTAGGGAACTTCCCTCATAGAACTAGGGCAAGTTAGGAGTTTTTCTTTTCTTTTAATAAAACCAATTTTGACCATGTCATTCAGTCGTCGTTCTGGGTAGCCAACAATACTCAAACAAGGGCTACATTTGTAGAAAAAGTGGGGCTGCTCAAAAGGGTGGTTAACAATGTCAAGGAGAACTGTCAGGCTTGTTGCCAACGTCTAGTCCTTTCCCAGTACTGTAGATCATTCCTGGATTTGGCCAGTGGTCAAAGTGGGCGGGAGAGCTGGGGAGCAGTGCTCCTCTACGTAAAAAATAAATAGGTTTTACTGTTCCTATACTTTTATTTTAAAAAGAAACCGTTCCGGAACTGGGAGACCACTAGGGGGCACGGACGGCAATGGCTGCCTGACACGAAGCTCCACCAGCCGAGAGGCTAAAAGAGACGAGAAAGAGCGACTCCCAGATCAGGAAAAGGGTGAAACCGAGGGCTGAGGCACCGGAGCCCATCACATTGAGAGAAGTGCCGAGAGAGACTCGTAATTCGCCACAGAGAGGAGCCTGCATATCGGCCTGACTGAACCCTATGGGCTGTGGCAGGCGGGAAGCAAGGAGGAGGTGGGGAAGGTGCGGCAGCCTTCAAGTGGAGGTCCCCAAAAGAGAGGAAGGCTCGCACCCCGTAGCCTGGAGAGAATGGGGAGAGTGGTGCCAGGAAAACACAGCACGCTCCGGAGGAAAGAGAGAGCCGGTGGAGGGTCAACAGGCCAAGCAGGACGGACCCGACAGTGAGTGAGCAGATACTAATGGTCCGCCACAGGTGGAATATAAAGAAAAGGTGGGGGAAAGCGGCAGCATTAAGAGCGAGGCCGGGGAGCTAAGACATGCAGCGCTGGTACCGAGGAAAGAGGGGGCAGAAACAAGGCTCCTCACAGCAGAGTCTCGCGACTCGAGTCCGCACTGAAAAAGGGAAAGCAAGAAGAAGCAGCCTCAGAGGGAGCACAGAGGACCAGTGAGCAGTGGCAGCCGACTGCAATAAGAAGGTGAGAGGAGCCACAGCACCCCAAGCCACACAGAGCCCAGCAGGTGCAGGGAGGGAGGCACCCTCCCACGTACAGGGGCCCACCACGGGAACAGTGCCTAGGGGGCAGCACGAGCAAGGGAAGGAGCTCTGAAACACAGATTGACTCCCCCCTCAATAAAAGGCTGTTATTAACCACACAGACACCTTAGGGGGGGGGGGGGGGGGTGGAAAGAAATTAGGCCTGATTTCCCCTGCTTCACAGCGGGGTCCAGCGGGCACCTGCTCCTCCCCACACAACCAACTCCCCTTGTGCGGCAGTGGGAATGGGACTCGCCTGAGCTGGGACCAACTGAGGCGGTGTAGCCCACCCCGTAGGGCAACAGTGTGGGGCAAACACAACAAAAGATCCATTGAGGACAACGAGAGTGGGAAACCTCCCGCTCCGGGGAGTGAGAAGAGCCAAAGACAAGGCCCTGCCGGGGACTGGGCGTGCAAAGCCAAACCTAAGGAGCGGGGGCAAGGAGAAGAGAGGCAAGCAACTAAAGAGGGCCGAAGGGCCCCACCGGTGAAGGGGTCCCCCGCATAGAATACAGCAATAAGGAGAGAGGGGCGCCCCCGCGCAGGACCAACCTATAGCAACAACAGGATCACCAAGATCAGCAGGATAACAAACTAACCTACGAAATAAGCATCACCAAAGAGGAGGACTAAGCAGAAGAACTCCCCATGGGGACGATCAAGGAGAGAACACCAGGCTCCCCTTTGCCCAAAGAGCAAAAGACAGCACCCAGAGAAGCAAGTCTCAATGGGTCAGGGGTGGGCCCGCAGCAAAGTTCCTATGGTAGAACAAATAGAACATCAACAAGAGAGGTGGCCGACGCAAGAACCTCCCGCCCACCCAAGAGGACTGGAAGTGCTACAACAATATAGAAGGAAGGAGAGCCATCAAACGAGGGTCCCCCCCCCCCAAATTGGTCCCAAAAATGAATGCCTTGTCTATAAAGGAGGACATGGGGGGGGTGATGGCGGAAATAAGAGCCTTGAGCTCGGACATTCAAACATCCATTGCAGAACTGCGAGGAAAAGTGGGGAAAATAGAGGAAAAGGTGGAGAACCTGGAGAACAACCAGATCGACATCGACCTGGTTGAGATAAAACTGAATGCCAGATTGACAGACATTGAGTTGAGGGAGGAAAAGTTTGCGCTAAAGCTAGACGACCCGGAGAATAGAGAACGGAGATCGAACATTCGGATGGTCGGACTGGCAGAGACAGACAGAGAAACCCCAGCCCAGGTCGAGAAGAAAGTGCAGGACATTGTGAACCTCCTCTATCAAGCGGAAGGAGGGAAAAAAGTGCAGATTGAAAGGGCCCATACTGGAGGGAGTTTAGCACCGGTCCATGCTCCATAGTGGTGAAATTCCTCCAATACAAAGAAAAAGCAGAAGTCCTCCTCAAGGCAAAACAGGCACACAAAATTGACTATCAGGGATAGAAGGTCAAAGTATTCCAAGACCTGTCTGACTTTACCTTAGGGCGCAGGAGGGAATGCAGACCACTCACCACATGGCTCACGGACTAAGGAATACGGTACAGGTGGGGGTACCCCTTTGCTCTGCTGTTTGAGGTTAAAGGAGAAGAAGATAGAGTCACCTCAGCAGAAGAATCGAAGCAAGTCCTGCAACACCTAACAGAGAATAAAGAAACAAGAGCATAAGCAGGTCCACAGGGGGCACACTCTCCCAGGACAATGCAAGCGGAAGTAATGCCCCAGAGGTGCAAAAGGAGTAAAGTGGGAAGGAAGTATGTGAAATTGAGCTCCCCGACGCCGTCAAAGCTGCCCTGAACCAGAAAGGGCACCAAGGCAGCCTTAAAAAAGGACTCAGGAGGTAATTGGGAAAGGCGAAGGGAAGCAATCAAATGGCCCCAGGCAATGGGGAGCACCTAACCTAGTGGACCTCAGTTAAAAGAAGGCATCTCCATACAAGACACCATGGGTTGGATACACAACCGTTGGTATGTTTCGTCAGTTTTGTTATTAGTTAACAGGGGGGAAGATGGGAGACAGATGGACTTCAAACTAAGAGTAGATGAGGGATCGGGGAGAGGCGGGCGGGGAAACAGAGAGCCCAAGAAACGGGGACTTAATTGAGAGGAACTAACCCAGGTATGGAGGGAAAATTGACAGCAGTGAAGGAAAGCAGCCCCCAGAGAGTGGGATCACTAAATATCAAAGGAATTAACTCCCCACCAAAAGGTCGGTGGTACAGGAGTTTGAGAGAGAAGCGCTTGATGCCCCCTTCATTCAGGAGACCAGGCTGAAAGCCTCGGAGGAAAGACCACTGAGGGGAACGGGGTGGAGCAGACCTACTGGGCCTCAGCCATGCAGAAAAAAAGATGGGTGGGGCTGATATTATATCGGCGGATCCGACTGCTGAATCCTGGGGTACACGCCATGATGGGGGGCAGGCTCTTGGTGGTCCAGAGGAACTGGGAGGGAATCTGGCTAACCCTAGCAGGAGTATACACCTCCCCAGGGACAGAGTGCTTTTAACGATGAGGCCTTCACCACCATACTGGCCATGAGTAGAGGGGTTACTATAATAGGAGGAGACTTTAACACATGGGCGGTCCCACAAATGGACAGACCAGTAACTAGAGCAGAGCATAAGGCACCACCTCTTGGTGGGGGAGACAAATTCAAAAAGAACCTGGAAGACAGGGGCCGACTAAATGTCTGGAGGACCCGACACCCGGACCAGAGGGGATACACATTCCTATCAAGTGTGCACACAACCTTCACTAGAATTGACAATTCAATAAGTAAAGAGCATAAATCACAAATAGGAGATAGCATAATCCGTGCAGTGGCCTGGTTGGACCACGACATGGTTATCATGGACCTCGAGATGGAGGGTGTAATTAGAGGGGATTCCAAGTGGTGCAGCAATACTGTGGCGCGACAAGCTATTTACCGAGGAACTCACCGCCGTGATAGAGGAATATTTCCAAAACAATGATAACTGGGAAATAGACGACACAACACTCTGGGAGGCAGGAAAAGCTATGTGGAGGGGGGCCCTAATAAGGGAAGGAGCAAAGAAGAAACTAGTGTGAAGGTTGCAGGGGGAGAAACTCAGCAGAGAAATTAAGCAATTAGAGGACAGACTACATTCCCAGGGGACCTACCGGGATGAAGACCTGAGAGTACTAAGACCTGAGAGTACTAAGTACTAAGGGCTGACCTGAATGCGTTGGGAACAGGAGACACAATACGGAAATAAAAGTTCCTAAAGCAAAAATGTTACAAAAAAGGAGACAAGGCGGACAAGATGTTGGCCGCCAGGTTGAGGTCTCAGAGGGCAGAGAGATGTGTGGAACGCGTACAGGGGGAAAAGGAACAATGGGCCACCTCCCCGGGAGAGGTAGCGGACCAGTTTGCTAAATACTACGAGGAGCATTATATAAGTGAAGGCTCCAGGGACAGAACGGGAATGCACAAATACATAACCGTGGCAGGGGTAACACACCTGACTCCAGCTGAAAGAGGCCTCTTTTAGTCCCCATTCACCCACGAACAAATAAAGGTGGCGATAAACAGGCTACCAACGGGAGGGGCGCCAGGGGAAGATGGCTACACAATGGGATTTTACAAGCAGTTTGCAAATACCCCCCCCCTAATGGCCAGATTATTTAATCACATACAGGATTCAGGTCAAGCCCGCCCTCCTTCACAAAAGCAAACATAGTAGTCATCCCCAAAAGTAGCAAAGACCCCACCAATTGCAAATCATACCTCCCAATATCCCTCTTGAATACAGACACGAAGGTTTACATGAGAGCTCTGGCCTCCCGCATGGAGGGAATCCTGCCCCGCCTGATCCACCCAGATCAGGTGGGCTTTATGAAAGGCAGACAGGGAGCAGATGCCATGCGCAAAACCCTAAACATAATGGAACACTCAAGGGGGATGGAGGGGAATCATGCCCTGCTCAGCCTAGACTCAGAGAAAGCATTCCCCCGGGTGGAGTGGTAGTTCCTCTGGGCCACACTGAGAGCTTCGGATTTGGGGAACGGTTCATGACAGGGGTCTGAGCGATATATAACGCCCCGACGGGAAGGGTGGTAGTCAATGGAAAAACTTCAAGGGAATTCAATCCCACAAGAGGAACCAGACAAGGCGGCCCGCTCTCGCCACTCCTGTACATCCTCTCCATAGAACCCCTAGGGAACAAGATCAGGAAGGATCCCACCATAGAGGGAATCAAGGTGGGGGCCATGAATACAAGTTGGGAATGTTTGCCGATGACATGCTTGTCTACATGGCAAACCCATCCTCCTCCATACCGAGAATCCTTCAAACCATAAGGGACTATGGCAGATGGGCCGGGTTGAGGGTCAACATAGAGAAATCCACTCTTTTCCCATACAACAGCCCCAGGGACACGACAGAGGAGAACTCACTCAGCTTGGGAATCCCTGTCGCCCTGAAAACGCTTAAATACCTGGGAATTAACATCACGAAAGACACAAGGGACCTCTATGAAGCAAACCTCCCCCGCTTACGTCAGAGCTAAGTGCCGAGCTGGATAGGTGGACGAAATTGACGATCTCTTGGTTGGGTCGCCTCAAAATGGCAATCCTCCCCAGAATCCTTTACCATTACTAGATGCTGCCAATAGAGATCACGGGGGACCACTTCACCGAGCTGAAAGGCAAAATCAGAAAGTTCCTATGGCAAGGAAAGAAGCAAAGGATAGCATACAGTACCCTGATTCGGGACAAGGAGGAGGGAGGCGTAGGTCTACCGGACCATTACACATACTATCGTGCAGCTCAGTTCAGGGCTGTGGTGCCACATCTCAGAGGAGGCAAAGATAAGCAATGGGTGGAAATAGAGAACTTCCTACTGAGACCAGTGACACTGGGGGAATGACTCTGGGCGCCGAAATCAGCATAACCAAAAAAGGCTATAAATCACAGGATACTAGGCCCGCTCCTTAAATTGTGGTGGAATAAATCTGAAACGAAGGGACATACAACATGGCCTTCACCCTTGAGCCACATCTGGGCTCCCACAATCAGAAATGAGATACAAGACAGGCTGCGCTTCCAAGAATGGCACAAAGAAGGGCTGGCAAGAGTTGGTCAGATGCTGAAAGGCAAATCATGCATTTCACTCCAAGAATTAGAAGCAGGGCTAAAAATGTAACTTATTGCGACCTTCCACTTTCTGCAACTGAAGGGGGTCCTGACATCCCCGAAATGGAAGGCCAAACTACAAAGAGACCTGTCTCCGTTAGAGAAGATCTTGAGCGGGGCCATGTCATCAAGGGGCCTCATCTCCCAAATTTACAAAGCCCTCTTGAACAAAGAGTCAAATACGGACGAGGCCCTAAGGAAAAGGTGGGGAAAGGATCTGGGCGGTCGAATACACAAAGACCTGTGGAGACGCCTCTGCAAATGCACCCATAAAACCTCTATCTCATGCCAATACAGATTGCATGGACTAAAGCTCCTCCATAGGTGGCAATACCACCCCAAACGCCTCTCCGAAATGTTCTGAGGAGTGAGCCCGCTGTGCTGGAGAGGATGTGGCGAGCAAGCGGACTACTGGCATGTGTGGTGGACGTGTCCGAGAGCGCAAGCATTCTGGAAGGAGGTTCTGGCATGGATTAAAAACATAGATGGGGTGGAGCGCAGCTGCAACACCTGGCTAGTACTGTTTGGGCTGGAGGAATTGGTGAGCCGAAGGTCACGACTCCCGCACATGCCACATTTCCTACTTCTGGTGGCAAGGGTATGCCTCATGATAGGATGGAAAGCGCAGACCCTCTCGTCAGAAAGAAGATGGGCCCAGAAGGCCATAGAGATATACGATATGGAGAACATTACAGGTGCGCTCCATGACCTTACCCCTGGAAAAGAAATGGAATGATTACCCTTCCTCAATGTCTACAAATAAACCATTTCCAGGTTCCGACCCAGGCTCCTCACCGACCTGTCTGAACTCCTCGATCGCCAACTGATATCTCTGATCCATCACGTCTCCGGGGCAGGGGGAATAAGGAGATACACAACCTAAGCGGACACGTGCAGAAGTTAGATTATTTGTTCAGCATTCGTCCAAATGTACTTATGTGGGAAGGAAATGCATATTACGATGTGGATGATACTTTACTGTTGTGTCTTGTAAATCTCAAAAATGCTTAATAAAGAAAGAATACAAAAAAAACAGAAACCGTTCCAGCATGGTTTTAGTTTTCATATAAATATTAAATAGCAAATGTGTTTGGGGGTTTGGATTGTACGTGGGTTGGGGCGTGGCAATGGGGTTTGTGAAGAGTGGGGGCAGGCCAGCAGGGAACATAGTTCCAATACTTCTTTTTGTACACTTCGACCACTGGATCTGGCCCATTCAACATCGTTTTGCAGGACATCAGAGAATGTACAAAATACAAGCGCATCATTACCTGATGCAACTCCTAATCCCTTTCCTCCAAATCCTTTTCTCTTTGTAGCCACCTCTCATTGTTGTATTCTCCTTTTCACTCTTTTATCTCTTCCTTGCCATCTTTGTTCCTCTGGGCACCTCCATTTTCCCAGTCTCAGATATCCAAATACTCACAATCTCCCCCAGCTTTCTCACCCATTGGAACACCTTCTTCTTTACAATCAATGTTTTTCACGTCTTTATTATCTCTTTCACTTTTTTCACACTTGTGGGCACTAACCTTCTTCTTAATGCCTCTCACTAATGCCTATGTTTCTCTGGCTTGTTCTTCTCTCCTCGTGTGAGCTATGAAAACTCCCCATCTTGTTGAGTGAAGTGGGGAGCCACTAGGGACTGTGTTGGTCCAGACCCTATCCGATGCGCCTCCCAAAGTGTGGAAGAAGTGGGATCCCAAAGTCTCACCATTTCCAACAAGGTAGTACCTGTTATATCCGCCTTGCGTCCCGCTACGCCTTGAACAACCTTGAACAAAGGCCTGGCCACAGTCGCTAATCCAGTCGTGCAGTTACCTCAGGAATATCAAGAATTCCAGGATCTTTTCCAAAAAGAACAGGCAAACAACTTACCACCTCACAGATCATACGATTGTCAAATCGACCTCATACCCGTTGCATAACCTCCATGTAGTAGGATCTACGCCCTTACGGAACCCGAAAACCTTCACCTACGACAATACTTGGACCAATACCTTGCTAATGGCTTAATTCGTCCATCCAAGTCCCCTGCATCCTCAGCTTTGTTCTTCGTGCCTAAAAAGGAAGGTGACCTCAGAACGTGCATAGACTACCGCGCATTAAATCAGATCACGGTGAAGAACCTATACCCATTGCCTCTGATCCCCGAATTACTAGACCTAAAGGATGCTTGCATCTACACTAAATTAGATCTCCGAGGGGCATATCATCTGGTACGTGTAAAGAAAGGCGACGAATGGAAGACTGCCTTTCGCACCAAGTACGGATTATTTGAATATCAGGTGATGCCCTTCGGGTTGTGCAATGCACCAGCAGCCTTCCAGTATTTTATGAACGATGTCCTTCGTGAACTCATTGACGTCTGTGTTGTTGTATACATAGACGATATTCTAGTGTACTCCTCCTAAGAATCAGACCATGTTAAGCATGTTCGTGCAGTCCTCAAGAAACTACGCCAGCACAAGTTATATGCAAAATTGGAAAATGTGTTTTTCATGCTACCGAAGTTGAATTCCTTGGATTTATCCTGACTCCAAAAGGAGTCCGAATGGACTCTCGAAAGGTGGACGCAATTTTCAAGTGGCCATCACCCAGTTCAGTTATAGGGGTACAAAGCATGCTTGGATTTGCTAATTTCTACCGCAGATTTATTCCTGACTTCTCACATGTTGTACACCCCATCACAGCACTTTTGCGAAAAAACAAACGCTTCTTGTGGACCGAAGAGGCTGAAAAGGCCAAGAGCTGAAATTGAAATTCACGTCGGCACCTGTCTTAAAGCATCCACGCCCGAGCTCCCATACATGGTTGAAACCGATGCATCCAGTTTAGCCATGGGGGCTGTCCTGTCCCAAAAGGATCCTGAAACCGGTCAACTTCATCCAGTAGCCTTTTGGTCCAGAAAGTTCTCGGCCCCCGAGTTAAACTATGCGGTTACTGATAAAGAGTTGTTAGCCATCAAATCCGCCTTCAAGGCTTGGCGGCATTATCTTCTCGGTGCCAGGCACACCATTACTGTAATCACCGATCACAGGAACTTGCAGTATTTAAAAACAGCCAAGGCCCAATCATCGCGTCAACTTCGATGGGCATTATTCCTTGCCGAATTCGATTTCGTGATCATTTATCGACCAGGTTGTAAGAATGGTAAGGCAGATGCCTTATCACGAATAGGGATGGGAGAAGCATATTCGAACCCAGAACCGGTGCCTATAATTCCAGAACAAAGAATTCTTGGCATAACTACTCTACAGACTTTAGAAGATATTCATTTAAAATTCCACCAACTTTTCGATTCAGCAGCCCTGCAGGACTGGGTGAAAAAGGGCCAAGATTATTCAGTCATCAATGACTTACCTTACTATCAAGGGCGTCTATTTCTACCACACAAGGAACTACAAGAACTAGTCATCTCCAATTACCATGATGCTCTGATGGAAGGGCACCCAGGTATTGCAAAGACTGAAGCTAAAATTAAAAAGACAATTCTGGTGGCCCACCTAGCGGAAAGACGTAAAGTCATTTGTACTGTCTTGAAGACAGTCAGAAGAAAAAACCAGCTGGTCTTTGACAACCTTTAGATATTTCACCCACACCATGGCACACTTTGTCTTTAGACTTTATTACAGATTTACTGCCATGTAATGAATTCAACACCATTCTAGTTATTGTGGATCTTTTTTTACAAGATGGCCCACTTTATTCCTTTGAAAGGATTACCTTCCGCTTCAATTTTGGCCAAGGAATTTCTTGAAAACATTGTTCGAATACATGGATTTCCTTCCGTATTAATTTCTGACCGAGGTAGTCAGTTCATTTCGCAATTTTGGAAGAAATGTTGTCAATTGGCGCAAATCGACGTAAGGTTATCAACCAGTCACCACCCCCAAATTGATGGTCAGACGGAGAGGACCAAACAGACTCTTGAACAATACCTACATTGTATGCTTCATCAAACCGAAGGTAATTGGAAGGATATTTTATGGATTTCTGAATATGCATACAATAACTCTGTACATTCAGGAACCGGACAAAGCCCCTTTTATACCATATATGGACATCATCCTCGAACCTCAGAACTCGATTCACCCCAGCACTTAGAAATGCCGGCAGTGACCCATCTGCACTCTACTATTACACAAGCCTTTAAGGAGGCAACAGAACATTTGAAACAGGCAAAAGAAAAATACAAGAAAAATGCTGATCAACATAGAAGTGAGAATCCACCATATCAGATTGGAGATCAAGTTTGGCTGGCTACAAGACACATACCTCTGAAAGGAACTCAGACTTTTAATCCTAGATATTTGGGACCTTACACCATTAAGGCCATTATCAACCCGGTGGCCGTCAAATTAGAATTACCCTCTAATATGCAAATTCATCCTGTCTTTCATGTCTCACTTCTAAAACCAGTTCAACCCGGGACAAGATTAACCAAACCACCTGACCCCATCTTGATAGATGGAGAACCAGAATTCAAGATAAAACACATCCTGGACTCTAAAAGGGTGAAATGAAGACTTTTTTTATTTAATTGACTGGAAAGGTTACAGACCAGCACGTCTCCGAGCCTGGAAATGACATTATTCCAGCACGCGTCGCATCGCCAGCAGCAGCGCCGCGTTATACTCACCAGTCCACAGCATCTTTCGACTCGGCGCTGCCTCCATCATTTTCTTCGTCGAACTCCAGCACCTGGGGGAAAACAAAAGAAACAACAAGGTGAGCCAAGAGAGCCGACAAATACAATCTCTTACCACCGGAGGCATTACCCTTTAATACGCCTCACCTTCATATGCGGCACCTATAAAGGGAGAGAAAACAACAAGTTAAACTCATGCAACTTTTACCCAACACTGTCCGGTAATACAGACTCTTACCTGAACGCCATCAGCTGCCTCCAGGCAACATTCTTTTGAACCAGCCGCAATTCAACAAGGGAATGGAACAAGAGTGAACATCGGACATATTCAACTCTTTGAACTTTATAAACCCCGGAGTCAATATTCCTCCGGAACTCCTCCAGTACCTTCCAACCAGTGAAGTAACTGGTATCTACGCGCCCCTGCATGCCATGCAGGATGGAGAGCTCATCATTTAAAAACATAAGGTGAGGTTACTAAAAGGGGATATCGGAGGTGACAAGTGGAGAGAACGAGAACAGTGGGAGGGGCCATCACTAAAATCCACGGGTGGCTAAATACCTTTCTCCACTTGCAGGAGAATACTTCTATGGATCAAGCAGACGAGATTAGGCGGGCAGTCCAGACAGTCATCTCGGCACTACGCATGAACGTGGAGACCGCAGCTGTCCGGGTCCAATCGACACCCCTGTGGGAACCAGGTGAGCGTAACACCTTCAGAAACTGCAGCCAGCCCTCACATCGGCCACTGTGGCCCAGATCACGAATCGACAACCCACGAGGGATGAAACCAGTGGAAACTACACGCACCCCAGATGGCAGCCCCGAACACCGTGTCCCACGGAACATGGGTGGTGCGGAGGGCCTCGCCACGGAAGACGCAACTGCCCGGCTCAGGGAACAACATGCGGTGCATGTGGCAGGAAAGACCACTATGCCAAGGCATGCAGGTCATCAGGCGTGCAACAACAGACACCACAAACATCCCAGGACAGGAGTGGGGGAAAGAAGAAAAACAGGCCAACGACCGGCGGATCGAAACCACAAACTCTTCCACAGAGGAGGAAGGAGATGACGCAGCACAGCTCCAACAGGACTCCGCGAAGGAGCAGTGGAAGAAAGGAAGGAAAGTTTACCTGGTGTCTGCCCTCAACCACAGGAACACCACGCCAAAGAGGAAACTGAGAAGACGAAAATGGCAGGTAGCGATCCAGGGCGAAAACATACTGATGACCATAGACACCGGGGCTTCTGTAAACATGATGCCACTGACCACGTTCAAGACACTAGTGCCCCCACCGGACATGAAAGCAACAGACACGCTACTATTTGCATACGGGTGCAAGACCCCACTGCCCATAGTAGGCAGGTTCCGAACCACCATCAGCCACGTGAAAAGTCACTGCAATCAAAAATCTACGTGGTAAATGCGGGCACTGAATGCCTCCTAAGTGGAGATGCAGCAGTAGACTTAGGGCTGGGAAGCTTCATCTGTGAAGTGAACGACTCGCAAGAAGTCAAGAACGTGTGGGAGAAATATCCGAACTTACTCAAGGGCATAGGATGCCTGAAAGGCAAATCGATCAAATTACACATAGATGAGTCAGTCCAACCAAGAGCTGTGCGACACAGAAGGACGCCGTTTCAACTCTGCAACCAAGTGGAAAAGGAACTAAGGGCACTGGAGAAAGCAGGCATCCTCGAGGAAGTGACGGGGCCCACGCCATGGGTCTCTCCCATGGTCGTCACAAAAAACCCAAAACAACCTGGGAAGGTCAGAATATGCATAGACATGCGCCTACCCAACGAAGCAATCAAGCGGGAGCGCCATATCACCCCGACCCTGGATGAGATAGTGGCAGACCTCACCGGGTCCAAGATATTCTCTAAGGTCGACCTGAACGGCGGTTATCACCAGCTGAAGCTGCACCGGCACTCCCGGTACATAACGACATTTTCTATTTTTTAATTTTTTTTTATCAACTGTGTTTATTTTTCTGCAGAATGAATTACAAATGATCATATATCAAGAGAAAAGAAAAAGGTGTATATCAAATGATAATGCCGCTAGGGTCCTTCTTGCCAAATACCCTCATCTGGGGTGCAATTGCTGCTGAAATTTAACTAGTACAACAAAACAACCCCCCATCCCCTCCCCAACCCCCCCCCCCCCCGCTTCAATAACTATTGAACATTTGTGTGGAATATAGCGTCTATAATCAACCTCCTAGGAGAACCCTCCACCCCCCCAACCTTCTCGCTGCTCAGGTGTCCCCGGTTATAGGATAGAGACATTGCGAAGCAACCTGGGTTTAAAGTACATTTGATCCCTATCGTCCATGAAGTCATGTAACGGTGCCCAAGTATTGATGTATTTCGAGTAGGAGCCATTGGCAATTGCTGTCACTTTCTCCATGGCCATCACCCCCCAGAGTCTTACCCACCATGCAGCCACCACAGGCCCTTGTTTGTTCTTCCATGCCTGCGCTATGGTGATTCTTGCTGCGCTCAGCATGTGAGTGATGAGGCCAGCCCTGCATCCTGAGTTGGCGTAGCTCCCCTCCACTGCATCGCCTAAGAGGACGACCACCGGGTCAAATGGCAATTGGGTCTCGGTTATATCCTTTATATGACTTAGGACCTCCTTCCAATAGGTCTCCACCACCGGGCACCTCCACCACATATGAATTAAATCCCCGGGTTGCCCACAGCCCCTCCAACAAAGGATGGAATAGTCCACATTGATGGAATGTATTCGTTGTGGTGTCATGTACCAACGAAGGCAAAGCTTGTAAGCCCCCTCTTTAATTGATGTGCATTTAGAACCCTTAGCAACGTGATGCCATATACGGCCCCATGACTCCCCCGAAATAGGTCCACCCACATCCTCAGCCCATTTTTGCTTGTATGGAAGGATCTCCTCCGGGTCCACGCCCCCCATCAGCCGATATAGTCTTGACACCCCTTTCTCGTCCTTTCCCTCTTGCATCGTAAGCTCCAATCCTGTGGGAGCCCTTACAGCTCTCTCTCGTACCTTCCCATTGGTAATCCAGTGTCGGAGTTGGGCGTAATGAAAGCGTTCCGTCTCCGGTATCTGGAATTTAGCTTTACAACATTCAAAGGTCAAAGGCTCACCCTCCGAGTACATATCCCCCAATGCTAGAGTCAGTTCCTTCCCTCCCCAATGCTTCCAAAAAATGTTTTCCAAACCTGGCGTAAAATCTGGATTATGAGCTACCGGGGTAAGCGGACCTCCTCCCACCCTCACCTTATTCCCCCGTAGTGCTTTGTCCCAGTACCACAGGGTGGCCTTGGAAGACTCCAATAGTGTGCCCCCTTTATTTCTATGTCTACTTGCGAGGAAGCCCAAGTGTTCCAGAGGTATCTTCGAAGCTGCTTTCTCCAGAATCACCCACCTATTTTGATTGTCCCTAGGTGACCATTGCAACATGGGGGCCACCTGTACTGCCCATAAATACCTACGGAAATCTGGAACCCCCAATCCCCCCAGAATTTGCAGCCTAAATAGGACTTTCTTGGGAACCCTTGGTTTCTTCCCCTTCCAGATGAAGGACATCACCTCTGCCTGCAGCTTTTTAATTGCTGGGTTTGGTATACGTATCGGCAGGGCACCAGTCACATATAAAAACCTAGGAAGCAGGATCATCTTGACCGCCGCTATACGTGCCAGCCATGACAGCTCCTGCGAATCCCAACGTTTGAGGTCTTGTGACAAGGTGGTCAAAAGGTCCGGGATATTAGCCCCATATAGCCTATTGTAAGTGGGGGTCAAATGGACACCTAGGTATTTTATAGCTTTCTGTTCCCACTTCAAGGGATATCGGTTCCCCACTCTGATACCTTTTCGACCGCCTCTGTAATATTTAGTGCCTTAGATTTAGGGTAGTTAATGTGAAACCCCGAAACTTCAGCAAATTTATCCAGCAATTCTATAGAGATCGGGAGGGAATTTGTCGCGTCTTTCATAAACAAAAGGATATCATCTGCATAGAGGGCCACCTTCTGAGGACCACCCATCCCAACCTCTACCCCTGGGATACCCTGGTCAGCCCGGATTTGTTGTGCCAGCGGCTCCATGGCCATGGCAAAGATCAATGGGGACAATGGGCAGCCCTGCCTCGTGCCCCTACGGACAGGAATGCTGTCTGTGAGCCGTCCGTTGATCATCAGCCGTGTTGACGGGTTTGCAAAATTGGCCATTACCATGCGTATAAGTGCCGGTCCGCAACCAAACCTCTCAAGGACAAGCTGCAGATATCCCCAATGCAAGCTGTCAAAAGCCTTGGAGGCATCCAATGCCAACACTGAGAACCCCTGCCCCGTCCTCCGCCCCCACTCTATCGTATCCACGGCCCTGCGTATATTGTCATACGTATGCCGCCCTTTTACAAAGCCTGCCTGGTCCGGGTGTATTATTTTTAGGAGGATTCTTGCTAACCTACGGGCCAATACAGTAGAGTATATTTTTGCATCCCCATTCAATAGTGAGATGGGGCGGTAGCTGGCGCAATCTAAGGGGGTCCCTATCCGGCTTCAGCAGGAGGACCATGGTAGCTGGGCCCATATCCCCTGAGATTCGCCCCGAGTCCCTGATGAAATTGAACAAATTCGTTAAAGGGCCTACCAAGATCGATCTGAAGGTTTTATAGTACGCGTTACTTAATCCGTCCGGGCCTGGAGATTTATGACCCTTTAATGCCCCTATTGCTTCCCCCACTTCCTCTGCTGATATGGGTTCTTCCAACATTAATCTATCTGCCTCACTAAGTTGTGGCAGAGTTATCCGGTCCAAAAAGGCCGCCTGTGCTTCCTCTTCTAGGTTCTCCCCCTTTAGGATGTTGGTATAATAAGAAAGCATGACCCCTTCCAATTCCTTCTCCCCCCTCACCGGGTTCCCATCTCGGCTCCTGAGCTGTACAATATGATTCTGGGCTTTCTGCCACCTCAGTTTAGCCGCTAAAAAATGATTGGCTTTGTCCCCATGTATATAATGAGATTGCTTACTCCGTAAGAGGAGTTGTGCAGATTCGTCAGCGAGTAACGTTTCTAGGGCAGCTCTGGCCTTTTTCAAGTCCCTTCCGGTCCTTTGTGAGCCTTTGTTCTTATACTCCACCTCTGCTTCCTTAATCTTGGCTTCCAACTCCCGCCTCACGCCCTCTTTTCTTTTAACATATCCCACTGTATGCGCTATGAACTCGCCCTAAATCTTTTAAGATCACCTCATTAGGCGCCAAGGCCTACGAGTTGGCGGCTGTGGGGTGAGAGGCTCCATCTTTAGGGAAACTGGGGCATGATCTGAGAGACACTGCACCCCAATATCCAGGCCCGTGACCTGCGGAACCAGGGAATCTGAGACCATATCGATTCTAGAATGCCCTCTGTGTACTGCCGAGTAGTGGGTGTACACTCTTTCAAAGGGGTGAAAGAATCGCCACGTTTCTATCAAGTGCAAATCTCTAAGGAATTTAGCTAAGGCCTGTCAAAACACTGAATCACTGGAGGTGGCAGGAAGAGTTTTGTCCAGTGTCGCGTCCATTACCCCATTAAAATTGCCTCCAATCATGATCTGTCCCACTCCCACCTTTGCAATTTTGGGTAACATCTCCAATAGAAAGCGATCTTGCCTCTCATTGGGGGCATAAACCACCACCAGCGTGACCTGTTGGCCCATCAATAATCCCCCTAGCATCAGATAACGGCCCTCTGGATCCCTCCTTACAAACTGTTTCTCAAAATGGATCCCTTTAGCCAAGAGGATGCCCACACCCCTTCTTTTTGTAACACTAGAGGCAAAAAATTGCACCGGGAAGGCCCTGCACCGCAACCTGTGTTCATCCTCCGGGAGCAAATGTGTCTCCTGTAGCCAAACAACCGAGGCCTGCATGTCCCCGAGCCTAGTCAAAATCGATTTCCTTTTAACCGGGGAATTAAGCCCCTGGACATTTAATGTGACGAAGGTTAGTTCAGCCATTCATATACCATAACAACATGCCCAAAGCAATATTCTCCAACTGGATCAATCTCCTAGGCCTCACAATCTTCCCATATGGAAATTCCACCACAAAAGGGTACCCAACCGTCCCCCCTCAACACCCCAACATGATTTAACCCCTCGAACATTAACAAACCCAAACCCCATAATTGTACCTTGAAATGTCACCGGTTGTATCACCCCCCCCGGGAAATGTAGGGTCTGGTCTCCGCCCCCGTCCCACCCCTCCCCCCCCCTTTTCGCAAGCTTATACAACCATTGCTTCGATCTCCAATACCCTCAAAACCATATAGAGTCAAAACACGGCTCTGCCAGGGCTCAATCTAAAATGTTCCAGTCAGCCTGTGGGGCAGCAATGCCCTCCCCACTCAGACCGGGTCCCCGACCTTAGGATCCCTCTTGTGACCTCTTTGGCGGGAGCACACTGATTTCCATTGTTCCTTTGCTAAAGGATCTTCTGTGTCCCCACTCCTTTGCGGGGAACTTGCTTGGTCCGTGCCCTCGCTGCTTTCTGTCTCTCCTATAAGCTCGTCCATCTCCTCCTCCTTCGCGAACGTATGTCTTTGTCCCTTCCACTCGAAGCGCAGACCAGTCGGGAATACCCAATGATAGCGAACCTTCCTTGTCCGTAGCCAGTCCGTGACAACCCGCAGCCGTTTCCGCTTGTTCAAGGTGGCTTGGGAGAGATCTTGAAACAGAAGAATAGGCGTAGAGCGGAAGCTTATAGGTTCTTTCTCCCTTGCGGCTCACATGATGAGCTCTTTCAGCTGAAACATATGCACTCGGGTTAACACATCTGGGACCAAATTCTTCTTTAGCTGAAGCGATGAGTAGACCCTATGAGTCCGATCAAGGACAATATCCCTCTCAGTATCTGGGCCCAGGATGTGACGGAACAACTCCGTCACATATTGGTGCAGGTCTCCATCGGGAACAGATTTCGGAATCCCCCGAATACATATATTATTCCGCCGAGATCTATTTTCTGCATCCTCCTGTCTGTCCTGGACCCGCTCCATTTGCTGTTCGAGGATCCGGACCCTTTGTGCTAGCTCCTCATGCTCATGGCTGTGTTCAGCTACTGTTGTCTCCATCTCGTCTACCCTCCTTTTGACCGCCACAATTCCCTTATTAAGATCAGAAATCGACTTGGCTAAGTCAGTGGCACTGTCCTTGATGTCCTTCTTCAACTCTTGTAACATTGCTAATAAGTCCGATAAGCGAAGTGATGGATCTAAGTCGTCCTCAAGGACTCCGAGGGGGGTGAATGGATCTTAGCCTGCGCCTGAAGTTGATTGCCCTTCTGAGCCTCCACAGATTGCATCATGGATTTAATATCTCCGGATCCCGAGCCTTTGGGCTTTCCCGCCTGCCTAGACATTCTGCCACCAGTAGTAAATAGGGTGGGTTGCCAAAGATCCGTGCTGGCCCTATGTGTAAGGGAGGCACTCCACCACTACAGTGCTGAGTCTGGCCCCATGATGCCCACCATCACAGCCAAATGGGATCCTCAAGTTGTGCTCCTCCACTCCACCTCCCCGCTCCAGTGCAGCTGAACGCTATTTCTGGAATCAAGTCTCCCGCTCCTCGGGAACCTCCAGACGTGTCCCCCTTGTGGGCCGCCGAGCGTTGTAGCGGGGAGGGGAAAGGGGCGCCACCCGCACAAGGCGACCCCAGACTTTCTCTTCAGGTTGTCTCCACCCCGACTCCTGTGCCTGCAGCACCAGTCCAGGGGGAAACCCTCTGTGTGCCTCGGGGGTCTCCTCACTCCAGCCCCAGCACCGCACAGTCAGCACCAGTGCCTCTGCCTCCCTGCTCCGCAACATACAAGTCCAGGGCACTCTCCGCTCACCTCTTGCCTTCGCCGCCGTTTCACTCCTCCAGCTGCTCAGGCCCCGACCGAAATGGAAAGGCAGAGACCAGGGCGCTGTCCACCTCGCCCCTCCACCAGCATACGCGCTCTGGGCCGTGCCGCTCAGTACCGCCAGTCCTCCACAATGCATTCCGGTCAGCGGGCCCCCGCGCCTCGCCACCTCCTCACCCACGGACCCGCAGAAGCAGGGGGGTGGGAGGGAGAGGCAGCCCAGCAGCGCAAGCCCCCCGGCGGTCACCTCGCCTCTTCCTCAGGCAGACAGTCACCGGAGCACTACGCTCGCGCTCACCTCCTCTGGGCACACCGCGTAATGGGCTCCCGTCCTGCGTCGCTCCTCCAACGCGGCGGCCGAAACCAAGCCTGGCTACGGGAGATGGACAGAGGCACTCAGCTTGCCGACACTCGTCTCCGGAACCCAAGGCCCCTTGGCGAGGCTCCTCGTAGTCTTCATTGCTCTAGGAGCAGGCCGACGAGCCCCCGGGCCTCTCCAAATATTGCGCCCGCCATCTTGGGAACTCCCGGGACCTCGAGTCGCCTGCAATTTCTCCTCGTTAAGTGGTTCCACAAGCCCGCCTGCTGTACCAGGTGCGCCCGACACTTGCGGGGACCCGAAGAGCCGTTTTCCTGGGTTCTCCACGTATTTTAGGGGGCTTTAGGGCATTAGGACGGGGAAGGAGTCCCAGAGCTCACCAAGGAGACATCCTTTGGTGTCCTCGACTGGCCACACCCCCCCAACGATATTTTCAACTCACATTGGCCTACACAGGTACAAGCGCCTGAGTTTTGGAATCTCCTCAGCCGCCGAGGTCTTCCAGCAAACAATACAGGAGGTGATCCGAGACATACCGGGAGTCTTAAATGTTAGTGACGACATTCTGATCCATGCCAGCAACAAAGAGGAACACATGAGAAGGCTGCATATGCTACTCAACAGGTTGGAAAGCGCAGGCCTGACAATACACAAAGAAAAATGTGAATTCCTGAAGGATGAAATCTCATTTTTTGGGCACACGTTCAATGGCACAGGCATCTCAGCGGACCTCCAAAAAGTGGCTGACCTCCAAGCTGCCACACCCCCCACCACACCAACAGAGGTGCGCAGTTTCTTAGGTATGGCCACCTACTGTGGGAGGTTTATCATGAATCTGGCCACGCTCTCGGAACCTCTGCGAGAACTCACAAAGGCCAACACGAAGTGGGAGTGGGGACCCGCCTGCCAAGAGGCGTTTCAACCCATCAAAACGTCACTGTCAGCTGATACCACAATGGCCTATGACCCAGCACTTCCCACTGAACTGTACGTGGACGCCAGCCCCGTGAGCCTAGGGGCCATTCTCATACAGGTGACAAACACGGGAGAGCAAATGCTGATTGCCTATGCCTCCAGGGCATTAACACCGATGGAGCAGCGATATTCCCATATCGAAAAAGAGGCTATAGCCGTACTATGGGGTTGCCGCCACTTCCACCTATATCTGTACGGTCTGAAATTTAAAACGTACACAGATCACAAACCGCTGATCCCCATCTTCATGGGCACATCATCTCACCCCCCTGCCCGGATTGCCAAGTGGTTATTGCACCTCCAGCAATATGACTTCGCTCTGGCGTACCAGCCAGGCAGCGGCAACCCAGCAGACTTCCTCTCAAGACACCCGAGAGCGGCAACACCAAAGGAGATCCACATAGCAGAAGAGACGGAAGAGCATATCTGCCAGATTGTACACGCTATGATGCCTCGAGCAATCAACCTAGAGGATATAAGAGAAGCCACGCAAAGAGACCCATGCTGCGATCGGATAAAGGACACGATCATCTCAGGGGAATGGAGGTCGTTCCTGCGAAACATCCACAACAAAACAGCAGAAGCCAAAGAATTCCTCACAGGGATTTTCGCGGTCCGGCAGGACCTCTCCATCACGGAAGAAGGACTAATCCTACGAGGAACCCGAATCATAATCCCCCTGAGCCTACAGGACAAGATTGTGGCCTTGGCACACGAGGGCCACCTGGGGGTGGTACGGACCAAAGCCCGTATAAGGCACTGGGTGTGGTTCCCCCAGATTGACGGAAAAGTCGAAAGGCTGGTCAGCACATGCCTCCCATGCCAAATAACAGGGCCTCTGCCCAATACGGAGCCCATCCAGGCGGCTGTGCGAGGGTCCACCAGATGGGACGCCATAAGCATAGACTTTTGCAAAATAAAGGAAGGCACACACCTACTGGTGGCAATTGACGACCACTCCAGGTACCCGGAGGTCGAGATCGTCAACTCCACGGCAGCGGATGTCGTCATACCCGCGATCGAGAAAATGTTCGTGACGCATGGACTACCAAGAAGAATCAGGAGCGACAATGGTCCACCCTTCACTGGAGAAGAGTTAAAAAAATACCTTAAGGAACTCAACATACAATATCACCACATCATGCCGAGATGGCCGCAGGCAAACGCGATATGGAACGCTTCATGCGGCCATTAACAAGGTATTGCGCCTGTCGTGCGCCAATGCCAGCCCATGGCAGGTGGACTTATACCGATTCCTATGGAATTACAGGGTCACACCCCACAGCATGACAGGGATACCGCCGGCAGACCTGATGTACGGCACATTCATCAACTCCTCCATACCACATCACCCGAGCCGGAGCCCAGACACGTTCAACCACGAGAGCACCGAATCAAGGAGGACAGGAGCCAACGCCCACATGAGCAACAAAAGGTGTGCCAAGAAGTCCGATCACTGAGTTGGTGATCAAGTGGTCATGGTGAGGAACCCTTCCAAATCCAAACTAGACACCCGCTATGATGCAGCCCCGTGGAAAATCAGTAGACGGCAGGGCACCATGCTAACTGTATGATAACTGGGGGCAAAGACAAGTGACGAGAAATATGTCATGGTTCAAGGCAGTGCCAAGGAACTTGTGGACAGACGGCGAGTGCCCCCCAGAAGAAGAAGATAATCCGTCGAGAGAGGATCCGTCGAGGGACGAGGGACAGGAAATCCCACACGATGGAGAAAGCATGGACAAAGGAGCCGAGGAACCATGGAGTGAAACAGAACCGGGTGAGCAGGACAATGAAGGTGAGCAACCCGAGGTGAAACAGGGGGCCATGCCCAGGGGTGGAAGATATGGGTTAAGAACCGCCACCCGGCCTCCAACCATACTCAGAGACTATGAGTGGTAGAGAATCCCCATGAGAGACTTGATGAGAAGGGGTTAGCCCGTTGGCTGAGAAATGCACATTTGTTTGTTGTTCAGTTATAATAAAGGAGGAATGTTATATCCGCCTTGCGTCCCGCTACGTGGTGACGCAAGGCGCTCAATAAAGGCCCCACCCCTGCGCCACGGAGGCAGTTCCGGGGCAAGGCAGCTACACAAAGGTTTCCGTGTCTTTCATGCTCCTGCAGGAGCTGCGCAGCGAGACCCACCCACATGGCCCTACCTCTCCCTGATCCCCGCCGACGCCTCGGCCGGGACCAGGGACACAACAGTACCTAAGATATTACAGAAACCTGCCTCTGAAGATCCCAAGGAAATAATATCAGTGATTTCTGCATATCAAGTAAAGCCTAACTCTCTGGAAACTTGTGTCATGGTTCGACCCTCTTGGTCTGTGTAGAACAGATGGCATTTTCCAACTATTACTCCCTGTTAAAATGGTCACTGCTGTACATGGCAATTGGGGCTTGCCATTGTCTTCCTGCTGCAGTTCCCATTTTCACAGGATCCCGCATTTCCATGGCAACGCTGTGTGGCGGCTTCAAAACATACTGCAGCGGAGCTCACATTGCGTCTCAACGTGGTAATGCTGCCTAGCCTTAGCTCAGTGCTCCTGTAGCTTCCCTGCTTTTCTTGTCCTTCTGTGCCTTTCTGTTTTTCTTGTCTTCTTCCTGGATTCCTTGCTTTGTCCTTGCTCTTGCAGTCCTGCCCCTTATTACATTCCATCTCGGCTGCGAGACTCCCTTTCTGCTGTGTCTTACCTTCTACGGACTCCTGCTCCAATCTTGCATCCTCTGCGATCCTCTGGATCACTTTTACCGCACTACCTGTTACCTTTTTGCACTTGACATTTCTATTGCTTGTTACCCGGCATTTGAAAATATCTTGGACTCGACCATCAGTAGCACTTCTGGGATTTGACAGTTACACCTCAACAGTGTTTTTTTCCCTGCAATAGGTTTCTTATCCCACTTTCAACAGAGTCCTACTCCGGTTGTTACATGGTCCGGGATTCAGTTACTGGTCAGCGTGGCATCCAGAGAGGGACTTCCATTTCTTCAGGACTCTAACCTTTACCAGAAACATCGCGAGAGACGAGTCTCATCACCTTCGACTAAGGTGTGCAAAAAACCTTACAGTTTGAGATGCTCATCATCTCCTGAAGAGATTAAAGACATAATTTGTGCGATGCAGGAATTGTCAGCAGAAGCCCAAACATTGAATGCTGAGATTGTTGCTCTTAAGCAAATGGTGTTGGCATGAGACGCATTGTCTATGGAAACCCCACTTTGGGAATGGCCCTAGAGAAATATGCCAGAAAACCAAAGAAGTGCAGTCAGTTTTTGGATTCCTGTACCGTACATTTTACATTCAAGCCCTTATTGTATACATCAGACATGGCAAAAGTGGGTTTTGTGATATCACACCTCACTTGAAATGCCCTATCTAGGGCCACGCCATTGGTTACATCTAATGATCCCGTACTGGATAGCTATTCAGCTTTCCTTGCTGCCTTCAGGGCCATTTTTAATCGCCTCCACTTCCCAGGAAAGGCTTTTGGACTGCAGACAAGGCTCACAGGATGTTATGACTTATACCGCCAGGTTCCGAAAGTTGGCCAAAGAATCTGGATGGTTGGATGACACCTGCAGCATTTTGTATGGACAAGGACTGACTGAAGAACTTAAGGACGGATTAGCCGGGATTCCTAGACCCGATAATCTGAACGCCCTAGTTTCTCTTGCCCTTCAGATTGATTTCAGGCTCCAAGAAAGACATCAGGAACGAAGGAGGAACTGCTCATTCATTCCCAGAGATCAACCCACACAGACCTCTCCTGGAAGCTTTGCCTCTACAGAGCCTGAACCTATGCAGTTGGGTATTGCTAGAGGACCTTTAACCCCTGAAGAAAGAGCAAGAAGAATGTCACAAGGGCTATGCATGTATTGTGCCTCAAGATCGCATTTAGTGAAGGATTGTCCTATAGCCCCTCATAGAAGTTTGGGAAATGTTTCCCCCTGTTCTTAGACAGAGCACAGGACAGGGAGAGGGCTCCGAAATCTCAGTTCTGTCAGCCGTGGCAAAAAGATCTCTGGTAGTATTGGGAATCTCTATTGGTACCTCTAACTTGGAGCCTATATTAGCAGTAGCTCTAGTTGACTGTGGAGCGGTCAGGAACTTCATGGACATATCATGGGCCAACAACATAACATCCCTACTTGACTAAAGTAATCGGTTTAGCCTCTGGAAGGCATCGATAGAACTCCTCTATCATCTGGACCCATAGTGCACAACACTCTGCCTCTACTTATGATAGTCGCTCCGTATTCAGAGAATATCAGTTTTGATCTTATTAAGGCTGCCCATTTTCCTGTGGTCCTGGGGATCCCATGTTTATTTATTTATTTATTTATTTTAACAATTTTATTGATTTATTCAAACAAAAAACAATACAAACCAAACACGCAGTGCATATATCAACAGCTCAATTGTACATTGCTTAATTTCAGTCACTAATCCCCTTATCCCACCCCCCATTACGAGCCTATTTATTCCCACACTCTGTTTCTGCCTCTCGTGGTGGGGTCTCCCTTTCCGTGGGTTCTGTCAGATCTTGTATCGTTCCAAACAATTCCGCTATTAATGATTTCCATGCCATCAGGGTTCCCGCCTCCTCCTCTCCCCCTACATTGCTCGCCTCTTGCCATACCATGGTTTCTGCCTCCGCCCATTTCTGCAACTCTTTCACCACACCTCCACCCGCGGCCTGTGACATGTCTTTCATCCCATGGCAATCCTTCTTTTTGCGAGCACATATGCTAGATCTTTCAATTTACTAACATGCTTAAGTTTCTGCGATCTGGGGCACCCCCCAGCAAGCAGGCCCAGGCTGTATCCATAATAATCGTGACCCCCTTTTCTGCTAGTTTCTGTGCTACTTCACCCCAGAAACGCTCAATTACCGGGCATGACCAAAACATGTGTACCATGCCAGCCTTTTCTTCATCGCATTTGGGACATACTTGTCGTCCAGCATTTTCAAGCCCAGATATCCTCTGGGGTGTCATATATGCCCTGTGCGTAATATATAGTTGTATCTGTTTTAGTCTTGCATTCCTTGACACCTTCTTGTGGTACCCCAGGGCACGTTCCCACATCGCGTCTTCTATCGGGGCTCCTACTTCCGCTTCCCAGTCTAGTCTCAATTGTGTTCATTCCTTCCCGACCTTACACATCATCATCTTGTACAGTCTAGAGATCTCGTGCCCCCCTTCCGTCATGTCATATATGGCATCTATAGTAGCACCTGGTTCTTCTTCCAGTACCGTTTCGGGCCACGTTCTCCTAATCCTCTGCACCATTCTGTGATCCGTAATATATTGGCCCGTATGTAACCCCATTTCCTCCCTCAGCGCTTCAAAATCTGCGATGGTCCCCTCTAGCCAGATATGTCCCATCGTAACTAACCCCACCGATTCCCAGTGGTTCCTGATTATCATCCTTAGCTGCTTATGTCCCCCTGCCAATGCAACTAGTGGTACCTGCGGGGAGCATGGGAATGGGTTCTCCATCATCCGGCATGCCCGGCGCAACATCTTCCACCCAAGCATCATCATCTTAGGGCGCTCTTCCATTTCTATCTTGGGCAGCCAGATCATCTCTCTTAAATAAAATGGGGTACAATCATGTCCAAACAACCTGGATTCGGGGGTCACTTCATCTGACAGCCATTTGGTGATATACTGCAGTTGGCTCGCTACATAATAGACCTAATAATTAGGCAGTTTTATCCCCCCCTTTTTCATGAAAGTTCTGCAGCTTCCATAGTGCCAACCCTATTCCGCGTACCATGCCACAGGAAATCCCTACACATGCTGTTCAGTTTAGTGAAAAACTTTTTGGGTATCAGGTATGGACTATTCCCAAAATAGTGCAGGAGCCTAGGTAGGACCACCATCTTAAGCATTGCCCCACGTCCCATCATTGCTAGGGGCAACTTCACCCAGAATTTCATACAATTCTCGATTTTCTTAATGGCTACCTCGGTATTGTGCCTGTGCTCCTATTCCACTGTGTGGTACACGTCTATCCCAAGATACCGGAAAGTACTAACCGCCCATGGTATTTGTAACACCGGTAACCGTCCCACAGGGATACCCTTATAACGGGAAAATAGTAGATTTTTGAGGATTCACCACCATACCAGACAGCCCTGCATATCTCTCCATTACTTCCAGGATGTACTGGAGATTTTCCTCCGGGTGCCTCAAGTACAGCAGAAAGTCATCCGCATATAAGGAGATCAAGTGTCGTTCCCCTCCCACCTGGATGCCTATAGTATCGTATTGTTGTCTAAGCTATATTGCCAGGGGCTCCACGGGTAGTATATAGAGCATTGGGGACAATGGGCATCCCTGTCTGGTGCCTCTACAAAGTTGCCATCTTTTGGATATCACTGATCCTGTTCTAACCCTGGCCAACGGTTCACTATATAGCATCTTCGCCCACCTTATGTATCCAGGCCCCATTCCATAGCCCGCCAGGGCCACCAGCAGCCATGACCACTTGACCGAATCGAAAGCCTTCACCGCGTCCAAGGACACAGTTGCCATTTCGCCCTCGTTCCTGCTCCCCGATTCAACAACCCGTTGGAGTCGTCTATGATTATGAGTTATATTCCTATTCGGGACATAGCTCGTCTGGTCGGGGTGTATTAGTTTGCCAATAACTCTCCGAAGTCTGTTTGCCAAGACAGCCGTCAATATCTTGCTGCCTTGGTTCAACATCGACAAAGGTCTGTAGGAGCCACAGCTATGCCCAGGCTTGTTGGGTTTGGGAAGCGGTATTATGATCGCTTCTCTAAGTGACTTTGGCAGCCGACCCACCTCAAACGCTTCATTTAACATTTCTAACATTGGGGGGAGCACTTCTTCCTTATATACTTTATAAAAGTCACTTGGGAACCCATACACCCCCAGAGTCTTACTAGTGGGCAGCTGCCTCACCACTTCTTCTAACTCCTCCAAAGTAATCGGTGCATCCAGCTCCTCTCTTTCCTCAGCACTTATCTTAGGCAGTCCTATGTCCTCCAGTGTTTCTGTTATCGTCCCATAGCTACTTCCCTCCTCATCCTCATATAGTCACCTATAATAGTATGCAAACTCCTGATTAACTCCCTCTTGGGTGTCAGCTACACTACCATCTTCTCTCGTTATCATTCTAATCGTGGGTCTGGGGGTTTCGCTCTTGTATAACCATGACAAAAGCCTTCCTGTTTTATACCCTCCCGCATGCTGTCTCTCTATATATTTTTTATAGTTGAGGTTACACAGTCTTTCCCATTGCCTCGCACATTTCTGCTGCAGTTCAAGTATCAGCTCCATGTCTCCCTTCATGTCACTTCCACCCCTCAATGCCTTTTCCAGTTCCCTTTCTGTTTCTTGTAGGTCAGCCAAGATCCCACCTTGCAGGCCTTTAGATTTTGCGATGGCTATGCTGCTCATCACCACCTTAAAGGCTTCCCATAATGTGCCCGCCGAGTCCACGCTACCCGTGTTCATCTCAAAGTAGTTTATAATCTCCTCCCTCATATCTTCCTTAAAAAGGGGATCCTTAAGTGCCTCTGCCCGGAGGCGCTATGTCGGAATCCTTGCTCTCGGGGGGCTTTATTGCCATCCGAGGACCAGGGGCGAGTGGTCCGAGAGGACCCTCCCTTTATATCGTGCCTGTGTAATCTCTGTTATTACCTCCGACGTAGCAAAGACATAGTCCAGCCTCATATGTAACTGCTGCGGGGCGGAATAGTGTGAGTATTGCCTTTCTTGAGGGTGTCTCGTTATCCACACATCTGCCAGACCAAAGTCGTCTAGTAGTGTCTGCAACGCTTTAGCCGCTGGGGCGGGTCTATCAATCTTTCCATCTGATCTATCCACCCCGGGGTTTAATACACAGTTAAAATCCCCACCCCAGATCACTGCACTCCCCATACGCATGCTAAGGTTAGTACAGAGTTCTGAAATATGCTGCCGTATTCTGATTGGGGGCGTATGTATTTACAATGCATATCTCCCTATTCTCCACCAATCCCCTCATTATGACCATCCTCCCATCCGTTTCCGCCATTTCCTGCATCAGTTGAAACAGGACATGCGGCGCCACCCAGTTTAGCACTCCCCTAGCATAAGCAGAATATGTCGAGCCCGCCACAACCCCTTTCCATTTCTTCACAACCATCTCCATCTTTTCCCGTGTCAGGTGTGTCTCCTGCAACAGTGCAATGTCTATCTTTTGTCTGTGCAGGTACAACATGACCTTGTTTCTCTTTAGATAACGATTAAGTCCCCTGACATTCCACGTAATTATTTTAAGGTCCCCCATGGCCCATTAGAATTCCCCTTCCCATCCCACCGGTGCAGTCCAGAACCAACTTCCATCTCAGTCTATATAGGCTTGTTCCCCATTTCAAACTTCCCTTAACTACAAACAGCCCAAACACCCCTTCACCTCTTCCTCCCCCCTCCCTTCCCTTCCCCAACTTTACCCCCCCAACTGTTGCCCTGCTCCATCCCTGGATCTCAGGCACCCCCGCATCTAGCTCTTTCTGGCAATAGCCTGTACTCGAAGCTCAGCAGGGTGAGGTCGCCCTAATGGCTATCCTGCTACTTCTACTGCCACTTGGGGGGGTAAGGTGCCTGTGTTCTGCCGCTCCTATTTGCTGCATTTAGCCACATACTACTATCCAATTTGCTCATATATGCAATACTCTATATTCCAGTCCGTTACACATCAGAAGAATACGGGATATCCTAACCTGGCTTCAACACTACCCATCCCTACACATCTATCAATGTCTTTATCAAGTCTCCACTGGGATACCTCGGAGTGTGATATACCAGTATGCATAGAGTGGCTCAGTCACTTATCTTGCTCTCCTTGGGCCTATTCAACATCTTTTTCCGGGCAGCCCTGTAGGTCCAGCCATGTAGCAGCTTCCTCTGGGGTGTCAAAGAAGAACATTCTACTTTTGTGCAACACTTTCAATCTTGCAGAGTACAGAAGCATATATTTGATGCCAGCCGTGCGCAGCTTCCTCTTCACCGCAACATAGCTATACCTCTGCCTCTGGACCAGCATTGTATAATCAGAATAAGCTGTAATAGTAGCCGAGGCTCTTTCAATCGTTCCCCCTTTTCTGAAGTACTCCAAGATCTTCTTACGATCTTTATAGTTCAGTATCTTGGCAATTATTGCACGGGGAGGGGCTCCAGGCTTTGGTTTCCTCATGAGGGCTCTATGCGCTCGCTCCACTGTGAATCCTTGCGAGAGTTTATCGGCCCCTATTTCCTGCAGGATCATATTCTCCACATAATCCGTAGGGTCCTGACCTTCTTCTCCTTCTGGCAGACCAACCACACGAATGTTATTCCGTCTCGCTCTTCCTTCGGCCTCCTCTGCGCGATTCTCCAGGTTAGCCACTTGCTGAACTTCCTTTGCATTATCAGTGCTGGTGGTCGTGTTAGTTTTGACCGCACTCTCCAGGCTGCTCGCCCTGTCTGCCAGCGCCCTGGCATCTTGTCACAGCAGGTTGACATCTATCCCCACCGCGTCTATTTTAGCCTCCAGGGAGGTCCTTAGATCCGCCATTGCTATCCCCAAGAGTCTCTTAGTTCCGTTATGGCCGTCAATATCTGGTGGTTGTCAGTCCCCAGGGAGCTTTCCGTGGGTAAACTTGCGCCCGTGTGTGTCGACATCGTTGGAGACTGCTGTGTCTTAGCAAATGCATCCATCCTGGGTTGTTTGCTTTTGCTCTTGACCACTCTCCCCGTCATCTTGTGATCTGGATTGAGTGTCCCAGGCTGCTCTGTCCGTGGCGTAGCAATTCTATTACTCTGTTTCGCTGTGATGCCAATGAGTCACCACAGGCCCTGGCTGTTATCTTGGGGTGCCCAGTGTGGATCTGTGAGAGCTGAGCTATGTACTCGGGTGGGTTATGTCCTCCCACATTTCCAATTGGCCTATCTGCCACCCAGCGCAGTTTTATACCTTGTGCTTTTCAATATCGACACTTGATGTGCAGCCCTTGCACTCTTCGGGGCCATCTGCCTTTACTTGGCGCCTCGGGGATCGTGTGGCAGAGGAGCCACACAGACATATGCTCCAGACAGAGCGGGAAGGCCTTCTCTTTCCCTTGGCGTCCGGCACTTTTATTTCGTGTGCCCGATGGTATAGTTCCATTTGTAATAGGTGCTCAATGGGCATCCTCCATAGCTGATAGCTGCCACAGTCAGTATTTCGCCTCCGGTCCCAGGTCCCATATGTGCTTATAGGCAAGGGTATCTCCAATGGATCTCGCTAATTTCCCTCCCTCAGTGCGGTTCCTACGTCGCTTTCACTCTGCAAAATCCTGTATTTCTTTCCTCAGTTTTGCTTTGGAGTGCTACTCGTATTTGCCGGAATTTCACTCAGTGTGAACAGCACTGTGCAGCTCCTCTGGATCTCGCACCGCATGAATCGCCCCACAGCGGTTGTATGTAGTGGCTGTGGTCTGCTTGGCAGCACTCTACGGGTGGTTGCAGCCGCGGGCCCGAGGGACTCACGGCATTCCTTCAGGGCTTTGCCCTTGTTTAACAGCTCCTACACCTAGCTGTTATTCACTGCGTGCGCCTCCTCGTCCCAGTCAAACCAATATTCAGCGTTGGGTACACGGAGCAAGGGGCGAGTCGTTGTATGGCTCGTGCCGTTGTGCTCTCACTCGTGTGCTGGCATCGCTTCGTTTCAGCTGTTTTTAACCGATCTCGCCTGCCTCGTGGGAGAAGTGCCCGGCAAGCAGCGCCGGTCCCTCTCTCAGTTCGGTTTAACTGTTGCTGATCATTCGAGGCAGCAAGCCTCTGTGCCCCGGTCTCGCCCGCACGGGTGCCTTTATATCCGTAGAGCGCTTGATGCGCTATCTTGGAACCTCTGTTCCTTGTTGATCCTGCGACCCGTAGCCGCTCTTGCACGGGTCATCCACGCCCCTCCGCCTCTCACATGCAGTCCCCGTATCCAGGAGCCCACTCACCCGCGGGTGCAGGGAGCCACGTGCACGACAATCCTGTACAGCCGGGGGGGCCGCACGGTCTCCGGATGCCGGTCCTCCCCTTTCCGCATATGCGGTCACCGTACTCGCGACCTGGGTCCGCCAATTGCACCGAGCCTCACATGATGGCTCTGCGCCCTCGCCGGTGGTCCCCGCTCACCGTTCTAGGCGCAAAGATCCTCACGAACTCCAATGGGCAGTGCTCCCTTATCCGCGTCGCGCTCGGGTCTGCAACGTTGTCCTCACTGCCGCGGCTGCACCTTCTTTGTTCTCTGCCAGTTTAGATACTTTGTTCCGCTTTGCTTTTGTAGTTGTGGCAGGGGACCCTTTCAGACACCCGTGTCTCTATTCCTGAAGCAGCTTGTCCATATTTAGTGCATGTTTTCACAAATCAATGTCGGATCCACGGAGCAGCTCTCTCAGGCACGTCCTATTCCATGGCCAGTTAACCACACCCCCGGGGATCCCATGGTTACAGTTACACAACTCCTTC
Organism: Ambystoma mexicanum; assembly: GCF_040938575.1. Taxonomy (NCBI): domain Eukaryota; kingdom Metazoa; phylum Chordata; class Amphibia; order Caudata; family Ambystomatidae; genus Ambystoma; species Ambystoma mexicanum. The sequence continues at coordinate 1,158,374,156 of NC_090932.1, read as the reverse complement.
ATTAATTGGGGCACTGGAACTTTGTTCCTCGGATTTGAATATCGTGTTGAACATTGTACTGTAGCATCTTGTACTGAGCCCGTCCCTTGTTTCACTGACATTCCTCCTGAAATACCTCCTATAGTGGCTCACATTCAGAGTTTCAAGACGTTTTTTTCTGAAGCTCTTCTAAAGGTCTTGCCACTTAATCATCAAGAGGACTATGGTATTGATGCCTTACAAAATGCCATTGCCCCCTTTGGACGGATGTTCATTTTGTCGGCTCTGGAACAATTGTGGCTCTAAAGACCTATTTGGACATCAATCTTGAAAATAGTCTTATTCGTAAAAGTTGCCTGCTGTTTCTTTGTTTTTTGTCCCAAAAAAGGACACCTGTCCATGTTTGGATTATAGGGGTTTAAACAGCGTCACTCTGAAGGATAAAGACCCCTTAGCTCTAATCTCTGATATAGTTGAGGTCTTACAAGGAGCCCAGGTTTTCCCCAATGTGGAGCTAAGGGCAGATTATCATTCGGTCAGAATACACAAGGGTGACGAATGGAAGAAGAGCTCCAGGACACCTTTTGGCCATTTTGAGTATCTCCTGATGCCATATGGTCTCATGAATGCCCTGGCAGTCTTCCAACGGTTTATGGACCAAGTGTTTTCAAACATGCTTTTTCACTTCGTGATCGTCTCTTTAGATGACATCTTAATTTACTTCCTGGATGAACAATAGCATCAAGATCACGTATGACAAGTTCTGGCTAGACTATGTGAAAATCATCTTTTGGTTAAGCCAGAAAAGTGTCTTTTCAATCAACAATCGATATCATATTTGGGCTATGTGATTTCACCTAGGGAGATTGCCATGTATCCATTGAAAGTTAGAGCTGTCCTAAATTGGCATACTCCCACTAGTTTGAAAAAGATTCAACCATTTTTGGGTATAGCTAACCTTTATAGAAAGTTCATACCGAACTTCTCTGAAATTGTTTTGCCTATAACCCATCTACTGAAAAGGTGTTTCTTTTCTGTGGAATGATGAAACTGAAACAGCCCTTCGTTCCCTGAAACATCTCTTCACAAAGTCACACTCTGACTCTTGTCTCACCTGTTTGTCCTTTGATGTCTTCTTTCTTGGGTTTGGAGGTCTCTTTTTTCCTGGTCATTGGAGACTTGTACAAGAACGGACGAGTCTCCTCTGTCGCCAGTATGCAGGTGTATGTATGCAGTCCGGATACTTGCCTCGATGAGATGGTAAGGTAAGACGTTCAGTGTTCCTGGAAGGGTCAGGTGAGTATTGGGCAAATGTCCAGGAAGGGTCCTGGAGCCAGGAAGGAGCAGGGAACTCGCACAGTTCCATGAGACGGAACTGCGAGGAAAGGTTTCGGATCAGAGTCCAGGGTCCGGGAGGAGTAGGAGACTCGCACGATTCCACAAGCAGAGTATGCGCAGAGCGGTACTGACTGGATACCGGGAAGGAACCAAAGGGAAGAAGGAAGCGGGTGTGAGTCGAAAACACGTTAATGTACTTGCCGGTAACTCGGAAAGTTAGCGTTGAGACGTGCAGAGCCGCGGGGGCGTGTCTGTTTTCTAGGAAGTGGAAGACATAGCTGGTACACTAGACAGCGGTCTGCTTAACAGCGCCGGCCATGTTGGTAGTATAATGCACATGATATTACAGCGCTTAATATACCACATATTCCAGAAGGAGCGGAAACAGTGAATCATGACAGCATGGTCCCTCTTAAACTTCGATCCACCAGGTTTACCTGGATGAGTCAAATGGAACCTCTTCATCAAACGGGGGGCGTTCATGTTGGACAGTTTCCCATGTTCGTTCGCTTGGAGGATCACCTTTCCATTCCACCAGGTATTGAAGACGACCTCTCCTAAATCTTGAATCACATATCCTGGAAAGCTCAAATCCGACCTGATCGTTGACAAGAACAGAGGGAGATCGAAGAGCCGTCCTGGTTGACTGAGAGTAGGGTTTGAGTAAGGAAGTGTGAAAAACGGGATGAATTCTCTTCTAAGACTCTGGTAATTGGAGTCGAAACACCACAGGGTTAATGATTTCCTTCACTGTAAAAGGCCCATAGAATCGAGGGGCCAGCTTATTGGGCTGTAGGTGTTGAGGCAAAAGTCTAGAAAAAAGCCAGACATTTTTCACCGATGGCATAGATAGGACCAGGTCTCCTCCTGGTATCAGCATGTCTTTTAATGTCTATCCTGGCTCTTTCTAGATGTCTTTTTACGTCCTTATGTACAGTGACTAAATGCTCTATCCAGGAGTCAACTGAGGGAACCGGGGTGGAGTGAGGCAGGAAAGTAGGCAAAACAGACGAATGGAAACCTTGACTGCAAAATAAAGGGCTTGTCTTGATTGCGGAGTGGTCAGAATTATTGTACGCAAATTCAGCTACTGGGATTAGAACCGACCAATCGTTCTGGACTTTGGAAGCGAAGCATCGTAAGTGTCAGGACCCTCGCCCAAAACCCCCTCTGGCAAACCCATTGGCCAGGTGAAGTCAGGACTCGGGCCTCTAGAGCCTGGCATCCTCTTCAAAAGCCCTCAAGGGGCCAGTCCTGGCGCCTATGGCGCTAGGCTCATACACCATGAAAAACAATGGGCTTGGGAACTACTTTATTGTATTGTCAGCCAACATGGAGGCATCCACATAGCTTGGTTCCTAAGAACCAAGCTATGCGGTCTAGTTTTTTGGGTGTGGCAGCCTAGGGACTACTTTACCTGGACTATTTTGTTGGGGCTATTTAAACCACACCCGAGCAAGCCAACACGCTTTGCGTTACTTTGCAGCTTGCAACGTGACGCTCACCATGTCCAGCTATTCCCTCGAACCTCGGAGAAGCAGAACCTGCAAGGAGACAAAAGGAACATCATTAGCAGCAGCATCTTACCTGCAGTCTTCATCTTTAAACACTCGCAGCTACTGAGAACAGCTTCCTCGAATCTGCAGCCTCCCGGACAGAAAGACCTGAAAGAGGAAGATAGAGGCAACATTAAAGAAAGCAGTAGAGACATTTACAAATTACGAACTGCTCAAAAGGCTTACCTGGCTGGTCGCCTCTCGGCTGGCACCACTCTGGACATTCCATTCGTGCTGAAGAACACCGCGACCTACAAGGAAGGAAAACACAGGTTAGCAAAGGCAAGACTTTGCAGCGCTGCGCATAGCGCTTACTTACCGCATTATAGCGCTCTTAATGCGCCATCATTTACCAGCTGGGCTCAACCAAGCCAGTTCGCCGCGCGGAAGCTCCTGTTAGGGAGAATTCTCTGTTAAGGCTAATTTCCCAAACCTAGTGAGTCCCCCAGCAGCTTTGCTGGATTTGTTGGGTTTATTTATTTCTCCTGCTAAGAGTGAGACTCTTTTTCTCTCACTCTTAGACATGATTTGAGATATCCTTTGACTTTGTAATGTGTTTTATGGGCTATGGGGTCTTTTACTCCATAGGGTTTCATTTATTTTTGGTGTGTTACACAGCACCCTCAGTGCAGTAACACAGGGGTGTCATAGTGACCCCCAAACATAGACTCCATACCCTGGGACTGACTACTGTCTCCCAGGGCATGTAAAGTCACCATTGACTTTACTAGTCTTAAATTGTGAACAGAACCAGTACAAACCATCATAGTGTGGAAGTACTGGTAGGGGTAATTATATTGCCCCTGTGTCTGTTTTTTGAGGGGGCACCGTGCAGTCCGACCTCGTCGAGTTTCTGGCTGGTGGCAGGGGTTACCACGCAAAATATTCCACCAGAATATTTCCTAAGGGATTTTCCCATTCATTTTAAATGCACCACTTTTTTTGGTGCAATGTTAAAGATACCGCTGGGTTATTTATTTAATATTTATTCCCCGGTTGGGTCTTTTTGCCAGGACTCTGTTTTAAAATGGCGTTTGTGTTCATCTCTGTAACTCCAACCCAAGTCGAGCCCTTTGTTCCACTTTTTGGCGGGCTTCTGCACAGAAACCTCCAAAAGTGGTGCCACTCTGTCTGGGTCTACAGGATGTGTGGGAGGGGGGTTTAGGCACCCTGTACTGAGTTGGCTCGGCAACTCAAGTCGCACTCTTGTGTGATTGGCCCAGTAGTGAGCCGCCCGACTCACCACTTAGCATGTTTGAGTGACAGCTAGGACTGATGAATGGGGGTTTTCTGCATAAAAGCAGGGATTTGGGGACTGGAACTTCAGAAGTCGCCACAGGACCAAAGAATCCAAAGGGGGGGAAGCTGAGCCAACTTGCAACGACGACACCACCGGTGGAGCCCTGCTGAACCGCCTCACCACTTCCCGACGACAGAGAAGTTCTTAATCGCGGAGGGTCTTCTTCCTCTGAACTGGTGGGGATAACCAGTTCGCCATCTTTTCGCCTTCCTGGATCGTCTCGTGGTCGAATCGCCCGTGCCAAGCACCCCGGTGGCCGGATAGCCACGCTTCACCACTACCGCGAATAAAAGGGTAGTACCTTTTAACCGGGAAACTCCGTGGCTGGTTTCTTCCCTGGCAGTGCAACGACCTCCAGCTTTCCTCCACGTTGAGATCTTCTCTTCCCCTGGACGAAGCACTGACTTGCACCCGCTGCCAGGAACAACTGCCCCCGCTCGAGCTTTCTCACTATTTCAGGTACTGTGTCCCGCCTGGTCTCCCTTGCAACAGACTGTTCAAGGTGTCCCGTAAATCCTTGACTCTCTATCCTGGGGTGACTTGGGACCTGCTAACTAACTTTTTCTGAACTGATCCAACCCTTTTTGAACTATCTGCAAAGACATTTTAAAGTATTATTCAACTGGGTTATTGTGGACACATTCCGCCTTGCTCTCTCCAAGAGTGGGCCTGGCCTATGAACTTTCTTTCTCTAACAGTAGACTCTGCCTTTTCTGACTTGCTGTGGTTCTTTTTAAAGTGTTGGTATTGTGTACTTTCCTAATTCTTCCTTTTTCCCTCCCTTTTTTAACTAACTTATTGGAGTGCCATCTTAGGTTAAGCGCTCACCTCTGTCTGCAAATAAGTGGTGTTTTAACTAAGACTTGTTCAATAAGTAATCAGGGATGTATATATATTGATAGTGACAGTGTTTGAACTTGCTTGCCATATTAGTGTTAGTGTATTTTACAAGTGTGTTTTTAAATAAATAATTATATACTTTTATACCAAAGCTCTGGTCAGTGTTTGCTTGTGCTACTGTATCTCTGTACCTATTTTGTATACTCTATATACTGTCTAACTCTTCTTGGGAGAAGTCTGGCTGCTCAGCCACAGCTACCAGGTAAATATGGGTGGTACAGACTGCTACCAATTGGGTTTACTGCCAACACCTGTAGTCCTAAGCCTTTTGCAGTGGTCTCTAAGGGAACTGCACAGGTTTCTGCCTAACACTGGTGTACAGCGGTGGGATTTGTATTGAGTATACATTTTAGTGTGCTTATAGATACCTTAGTGCAACTTACTGCAAAGCTTAGCACTAAAAAGTTTATTTTCTAACCTGTCAACTATGGAAAGTTATAGTCAAGAGTCCCTTGCTACAAAAACTGCTGATTGTTTAAGAGTTCTCTGTAAACATAAGAATCTCCTGACTAAAGGCAAGAAAATTGAGCTAATAGAAAGGTTGTTAGCAAACCAAAGTCTGGGTGGTGGTTCAGAGGAACCTACCACCCCAGCAAATGTAGATAACAGTCATGGTATTGATATTGATCAAAGTATTGATAATCTTGGGTCAGAACCAGAAGAGGAGGGTGAGGATGATGTAGTTGTCCCCCCTAGGCCTCTATCTGCTCTGCCAGCTGTACCTACTGGACCTTTGCCAGGTCCCACATTTAGTCCTCAATATCTGGAACTAGAGAAAATGAAACTTGAATTGGAGTTTAAGAAACTTAATACTCAAGCAGAACAAAGACACCAAGAACTGAATCAAGAACTGAGGCTCAGGGAAATGGAGCTCAAGCATGAGCTAGAGATGAAGAAATTGTCTGTTGAAAATGCTTCTCTCTCGGATCCTCTGGGAGTTCCAGTCCCAAAAGACCCCGGAGGCCTAACGAGCTTGTGGGTATGTATGAGCCTAAGTTGGATGTGTTGGATTGGTTGAGTCTGTTTGAGTATAATCATGGGCTCCAGAACATCACAGGAAATGAGTTTCATTCCTGGTTGTTCTCTAGGCTCACCCCTGTTGCAACTGATGTGGTAATGGAGTTGGGGGAGGAGGATAGAAAGGATTCTGAATGTGTGAAGATAGCTTTAATAGCTAGATTTGGGAAGACCCCTTCTCAGTACCTTAAGAGGTTTAGGACCCTCAAAAAGAATGATGGTACCCCTTGGGCTACCTGGGTGAGTGAAAGTTTCAAGAACTTAGAGGGATGGATTACGGGCTACAAGGTGAACACTTATGAGGGAATGAGAAATCTTGTACTATTGGAGTCAATTTATGATGCCTGCTCCCCTGAGCTCAGACAGCACTTGGCTGATTCAAAGTAATTAGATTCCAGGAAGCTAGCTAAGGCTGCTGACTTGTGGATTGCCTACAGGGCCACTCACAAGGATTCAGGGGTCACTCAGAAAAAGGATGAGGGAAAGCAGCCACCAAAAGGGAACCAAGAGACTTCTAATACCTCCCAACCCAAAGAGGGCCCCAAACAACAAAATAACCAGGGTAAGTCCCAGGGTAAACCACAACAGGCCAGTGTACCTTCTGGTCAACAACCAGAAGGGGGTCAGAACAAGCCACCCTTTCAGAGAGCATTTGGAGTATGCTATGTCTGTAAGGCAACTGACCACATCAAAGGAGATCCAAAATGTAAGGGTAAACCTACAGGGATCAGCACAGTCTCCTTAGCCTTCACTCCTGAGGAGGAAGTACAAATGGCTTGTGCTCACTTTGAAGTCTTTGCTAAAGAACCTTTGGGTCTTCAAGCAAGTGTAACAGTAGAGTCCATGGATCTGGTTAGTGATCAGAATAGGAGAGTGTACAACTCCATACCAGAAAACTCTAAAGTTTATTATATGGACAGTGTTCTTGTCAATGGCCAGGATACTCCTGCCAGGCGAGACTCTGGGGCCAGCCGAACAGTAGTGGATGAAAGCTTTGTCAGTCCTGAGGATGTTGCTAAGGCACCCAAAGGTCCCACTAAGATGTCTGGAGGCCCTGTCCAAATGGTTCCAATTCTACCAGCCCTCATTCAGTGTAATAACATGACAGTGAGGATTCCTGTCAGTGTTCAGACTGAGGTGCCTGGGAGAGTCCTGTTGGGGAATGATCTAAGAACTCTAGGAGTAGTATTCAGTACCCCCAGGCCTCCCAGTATGGAGACCCAGAACCAAACCAAATTGGCTAGGGAGGCCACCTTAAGGAACCACTCTAAGTCTGTGGGAACCTCTACTGAGAACCCCACTGCAAGCCCTGGTGTTGGTAAATTGACCTCTGACCCAGGCAAATTTCAGGCTGAAATGTTAGGGACATGGGAGCCCGAACCAAGCTCCATCATTATTCCCCAAGTTCTAGAGTCTGTGACTCCTCCTGCTTCTGAGGAAGAGGTGGTGTTACGCTCACCTGGCTCCCACAGAGGCGTCGATCTGAACTGGACAGCTGCGGTCTCCACCAATGTGATGCGTAGGGCCGAGATGACGGACTGGACTGGCCCACCTAGCTTTGTTTGCTTGGCCCGTAGGAATATTCTTCTGTAAATGGAGAAACTGAATTAACCACCCGTGGGGTTGAGCATAAATCCCCCCACCCCGCTGTTCTCCCCACAGATCACCTTTGATGTCCCCTCTTATAGTCTCACCTGATGGTTTGAAAAGATGAGCTCCCCATCCTGCATTGAGCGCAGGGGCGCGTTGATAACCAGTTGCTTCACTGGCTCGAAGGAATTGGTGAGTTCCAGAACAAAATTGACTCCGAAAAGTATGTAGTTCGTAAGAGTTCACATGTCTGACTTTCACTCTTGTCCGATTCCTTGCAGTTTGCAGCTTGACCCCAGCGAAGAGTTCCTCGTAGTAGCTGACGAAGTTCAGGTAAGGATTTGGCTTATCCTACACAGTTCAATAAAATAAGGCCAGAATGTAACCTGTGGCTTGCTCCCTTATTCAGGTGTGGAGAGAAAATATGAAGTTTGGGGAATAATGCCTCCGGCGGTAAAATTAGGTAAGTCTATTGTGGTGAGAAGAGTTCCCCTTGTTTGTACCTTCGTCTCACCTGTTGTCCTTTTGGTCCCCTTAGGGGCTGGGGTACGGCGAGGATGCAATGGAGACTGCGCCGACCCGTGAAGAGGAATAGTACCCTCGGCGGTAATCAGGTAAGTCTATGGGGGTAGTTACTATTGCCTCTGTTTATTCCTTTGGCTCACCTTTGCTGTTCTTGTGTTCCCCTTAGGTGCCAGAGTGCGGCGGGAACGTGCAGAAGGATGCGGTGGATCGTGAGGATGCTGCGAAGGCCGGTGAGTTCAGGGCGGCGCTGCAGCAGGCGAAGCGGCGCGCGTAAAATGCTTCTTTCTTCCAGCTTGAAGGCGCGGTGGATCTGGAATTCAGGTAAGGATCGAAGGTTTTGCTCTTATTCTAACCTCTTCTACTTCTGTTCCTCCCTTTTTCTAGGAGCTGCAGACTCGAGGCGGGCGTGACAGAAGACTGGATGGAGGCTTTCAGACACGGTGAGCGTTACGCTGCTGGATGCAGAATAACGCGAAGCGTGTGCTGCTCTTCGGGCGTGGTTTAAATAGCCTCCAAAGTAGTCCCAGGTAAGTATTCCTCCCAAGCCCCACCCGAGTAAAAAATAGTCCCTAGGTAAAATAGTCCCTTCCAAGCCTCATTTGGCTTGGAGCTCTGCAGCATGGTCTGCATCAGGTAAGCTTGCAGCATGGTCTGCATCAGGTAAGTTCTACTCTGAGCCTGGCGCCATAGGCGCCAGGACTGACTCTCCATATGAGCCTGGCGCGTAGGCGCCAGGACCGCACACGAACAAGCCCTAGCAGGGGTTTTTGGGCTTGCTCAAAATAACTTGATGCCTGCTTCCGGGGTTGCTGGACCTGGTCTGGTTCCCCGGGGGTAGGCATCATGACAGCACTCCCCCCCCAAGGCCCCTCCTAAAGTCGTTCTTCCCTGTGGTTTTGGTTTGTCTGGGAAATTTCGGTGGAATCTTTTCACCAATCGGGGTGCATGCACGTGGTCACTAGGTTCCCAAGACCCTTCCTGTGGTCCGTAACCCTTCCAGTCGATTAAATAAAAAAGTTTTGACTTCACCATCTTGGAGTCCAGAATGTTCTTAACTTCAATTTCGGGTTCCCCGTCTATAAGGATGGGGTCTGGTGGCTTGGTTAGTCTTGTCCCTGGTTGCACTGGCTTCAAAAGTGACACATGAAAGACGGGGTGAATTCGCATATTAGCAGGTAGGTCCAACTTGACGGCCACCGGGTTGATAATGGCCTTAATAGAGTAAGGTCCCAAATATGTAGGGTTAAAGGTCCGCGTTCCCTTGAGAGGTATGTGTTTTGTGGCCAACCATACTTGGTCCCCTAGCTGGTACTATGGAGTATCACTTCTATGCCGATCAGCATCTTTCTTATATTTCTCCTTCGCCTGTTTTAAATGTGCAGTTGCCTCCTTAAAGGCTTGTGTAATCGTAGCGTGTAGATGGTCCACTGCAGGCATTTCTAAGTGTTAGGGTGAGTCAAGGTCTGAGGTTCGAGGGTGGTGCCCATATAGGGTATAAAAGGGGCTTTGGCTAGTTCCAGAATGTACTGAATTATTGTATGCATATTCGGCGATCCAAAGAATGTCCTTCCAATTACTCTCAGTCTGATGTAACATACAACGCAGGTATTGTTCAAGAGTCTGGTTGGTCCTCTCTGTTTGACCATCGGTCTGGGGGTGGTGACTGGTCGATAATCTCACGTCAATTTGCGCCAGTTGACAACATTTCTTCCAAAAATGTGAAATGAATTGACTGCCCCGGTCAGAGTGCAACACGGATGAAATCCATGTATGCGAACAATGTTTTCGAGGAATTCTTTGGCCAGGATTGAGGCTGAAGGTAGTCCTTTTAAAGGAATAAAGTGGGCCATCTTGGAAAAAAGATCCACAATAACTAGAATGGTGTTAAGCCCATTACAAGGAGGTAGATCGGTAATAAAGTCTAACAATAAGGTGTGCCATGGTGTAGGCGGAATGTCTGAAGGTTGTAAGAGTCCAGCTGGTTTTTTCTTTTGACTTTTGTTTTGGGCGCAAATGCCACAAGACATCACAAATGATTTAATATCCTTTCACCAGGTGGGCCACCAGAATTGTCTTTTAATTTTAGCTTCAGTTTTTGCAATACCTGGGTGCCCCTCCATTAGGGTATCATGATAACGGGAAATGACTACCTCTTGTAGTTCCTTGTGTGGCAGAAATAGCCGCCCTTGGTAATAAGGCAGATCATTGGTGACAGAGTAGTCCAGGCCTTTCTTTACCCAGTCCTGTAGGGCTGTAGGATCAAAGAGTTGCTGGATCTTTACCTGATTGTCCTCTAATATCTGGAGAGTAGTCATGCCAAGAATACTTTGTTCGGAAATTATAGGTACTGGTTCTGGGTTCTGGGTTCTGGGTTCACTTCTGCCTCTCTCGGGATAAGGCGTCTGCTTTACCATTCTTACAACCATTCTTACAACCTGGTCGATAGGTTATCACGAAAACGAACTCGGTAAAGAACAATGCCCATCGGAGTTGACGTGACGATTGGGCATTGGCTGTTTTTAAATACTGTAAGTTCCGGTGATCGGTGATCACAGTAATGGTATGCCTGGCACCGAGAAGATAGTGCCGCCAAGCCTTGAAGGCAGATTTAATGGCTAATAACTCCTTGTCGGTAACTGCATAGTTTAACTCGGGTGCCGAGAACTTTCAGGACCAAAATGCTACTGGGTGAAGCTGGCCAGTTTCAGGGTCCTTTTGAGACAGGACAGCTCCCATGGCTAGACTGGATGCATCAGTTTCCACTATGTATGGAAGTTCAGGGCGTGGGTGCTTTAACACAGGTGCAGACGTGAATTTCGCTTTCAGCACTTGGAAGGCATTTTCAGCTTCTTCTGTCCACATAAAGCGTTTATTTTTTCGCAAGTGTGATGTGATGGGATGTACGACATGTGAAAAATCTGGGATGAATATGCGGTAGAAATTGGCAAAGCCGAGCATGATTTGTACTCCTTTAACTGAACTTGGTGATGGCCACTTAAGGATTGCGTCCACCTTTCGTGAGTCCATTCGGACTCCCTTTGGGGTCAGGATAAACACAAGGAATTCAACTTCTGTGGTATGAAAAACGCATTTTTCTAGTTTTGCATATAGTTTGTGCTGGCGCAATTTCTCAAGGACTGCTCGGACGTGCTTCACATGGTCAGATTCTGAAGAGGAGTATACTAGAATATCATCGATATACACGACAACACAAACGTCAATGAGTTCACGAAGGACATCGTTCATGAAGTATTGGAAGGCTGCTGGTGCATTGCACAACCCGAAAGGCATCACCTGGTATTCGAATAACCCATACTTAGTGCGGAAAGCAGTCTTCCATTCGTCGCCCTCTTTTACACGTACCAGATGGTATGCCCCCCGGAGATCTAATTAAGTGTATATACAAGCGTCCTTCACTTGGTCTAGTAGTTCAGGGATCAGAGGCAATGGGTATTGGTTCTTAACAGTTATCTTGTTCAATGCGCGGTAGTCTATGCACGTTCTGAGGTCACCTTCCTTTTTGGGCACGAAGAACAAAGCTGAAGATGCAGGGGACTTGGATGGGCGAATAAAGGCATTGGCAAGTTACTGGTCTAAGTATTGTCGTAGGTGAAGGTTCTCAGGTTCCGTAAGGGCATAGATCCTGCTACAAGGGGGTTGTGCACCAGGTATGAGATCGATTTGACAATCGTACGATCTGTGAGGAGGTAAGGTGTTTGCCTGTTCCTTTTGGAAGACATCCTGGAATTCTTGGTATTCTGGAGGTAGTTGCCTGACTGCTGTGGTTACTGTGGCCAGGCCTGCATTCTGATTTTTCTTTGGGTAACAGGTTTGTGCACAATCCAGGAAGGTTATTCTCTTCTCTCGCCAATTAATACAAGGATTATGTGTTTCCAACCAAGGTATCCCCAGTATTATTTGGAACTGTGGGGCTTTGATTAGACCAAACACAATAGTCTCTCGATGCCCATCCTGACCCAATAGTGTCATTTCTGCGGTGGAATGAGTTACAGGCCCAGAGGCAATTTCAGTTCCATCGACTGTGGTGATCACATCTGAGGTGGTTTTTCGGCAGAGAGGTAGATTCATCCTGGAAGCCAATTCATAATCCACATAGTTTCCTATGGCCTCGCTATCAATGTATGCCCTTACTGCGTGCATACGCGCGATGGCTGCCCTGGATCTACGAGGACCATTGGTATGATGAAATGCGAGGTCTGAGTATCCTCCTTCAAGCTCGGCAAGCGGACCTCTACGCTTGTCGGGCGTGGTCGTTTCCCGAGTCTGACTCCATATGGCTTTTATCAGCAGCTCCTACCACCTTCTCGGATGGTTTTACAGGGCAATCCCGTAGAAAATGTCCAGAAGTTCCACAATATAGACACAATTGCATTTGCCGTCTCCTTTCTCTTTCCTTCTGGGTTAAGGGTCCTTTAACCCCTCCGATTTGCATGGGTTCTGATGCATCTGCTCCTTTGGGGTTAGTGTGGGTTTTGACCAACACCTGAATCTCAAACTTGGCTCGATCAGCCTTTCTGTTGTGTTCTGGTCTGTGATCTAACTGGACCACTAAGTCTATATATTCAGTGCAGTCTTGAGGTGGGTTCGCAACTTGAGCCAAGACATCCTTGAGTTCTCCGCAAAGCCCTCGATGAAATAACGTGATTCGTTTTACCTCAGGCCATCCAGTTTCCACTATTAACCTATTAAAGTTTGCGATGTAGGATAGAAGGTCCTGGTTACCCTGTCGTAGGGGCAAAAGTTTGTTATCCATGGCCTGTCCTTGGGAGTGCCGGGCAAATAGTCTTTCCATGCTAGTTTGAAAGCCCTGAAAATCCCGAAGAATTGGGTCATCATGAGTAACTAGTGGAATTGACCGATCAGCTGCACTGCCGCTGAGATATGACAATACAAAGGCTACCTTGGCTTGATCGTTTGGGAAGGCTCCAGGTCTGCATAAAAAGTGCAAGCGGCATTGGTTCATAAACACGGCAAACCTTTTGGGATCTCCGGCAAAGCGTTCGTGTGGGGCTAATGGAATATTTCCTGGTAGGTTTATTTGCACAGGGTTATTCGATAACACAGGAGCTGGATTTCCCCCGGAACCAGGTAGGGGTGCTTGTCCAGCCTGGCTTTGCAATAGTTGCCTAGCAAGGTCATCAGTTTGCTCCTTTGACAAAATCAGTTCTCTCCTAAGAGCATTGGTTTCTTGACGGGCGGAATGCACTTCAGCCCTCACTTCCTCTAGTAATTGGGCCAATTGGTCAGTCTCTGAGGTATACATAACGCCCGGGTGGGAATTTGTGGGTAGGCTTCGCGTTCTGTTACGCTCACCTGGCTCCCACAGAGGCGTCGATCTGAACTGGACAGCTGAGGTCTCCACCAATGTGACGCGTAGGGCCGAGATGACGGACTGGACTGGCCCACCTAGCTTCGTTTGCTTGGCCCGTAGGAATATTCTTCTGTAAATGGAGAAAGGGAATTAACCACCCTTGGGGTTCAGCGTAAATCCCCCCACCCCCGCTGTTCTCCCCACAGATCACCTTTGATGTCCCCTCTTATAGTCTCATCTGATGGTTTGAAAAGATGAGCTCTCCATCCTGCATTGAGCGCAGGGGCGCGTTGATAACCAGTTGCTTCACTGGCTCGAAGGAATTGGTGAGTTCCAGAACAAAATTGACTCCGAAAAGTATGTAGTTCGTAAGAGTTCACATGTCTGACTGTCACTCTTATCCGATTCCTTGCAGTTTGCAGCTTGACCCCAGCGAAGAGTTCCTCGTGGTAGCTGACAAAGTTCAGGTAAGGATTTGGCTTATACTACACAGTTCAATAAAATAAGGCCAGAATGTAACCTGTGGCTTGCTCCCTTATTCAGGTGTGGAGAGAAAATATGAAGTTCGGGGAATAATGCCTCCAGCGGTAAAATTAGGTAAGTCTATTGAGGTGAGAAGAGTTCCCCTTGTTTGTCCCTTCGTCTCACCTTGTTGTCCTTTTGTTCCCCTTAGGGGCCGCAGTACGGCGAGGATGCAATGGAGACTGCGCCGACCCGTGAAGAGGAATAGTACCCCCCGGCGGTAATCAGGTAAGTCTATGGGGGTAGTTACTATTGCCTCTGTTTATTCCCTTGGCTCACCTTTGCTGATCTTGTGTTCCCCTTAGGTGCCAGAGTGCGGCGGGAACGTGCAGAAGAATCTTCTCCTTCTGTTCCTCCCTTTTTCTAGGAGCTGCAGACTCGAGGCGGGCGTGGCAGAAGACTGGATGCAGGCTTGCAGACACGGTGAGCGTTACGCTGCTGGATGCAGAATAACGCGAAGCGTGTGCTGCTCTTCGGGCGTGGTTTAAATAGCCTCCAAAGTAGTCCCAGGTAAGTATTCCTCCCCAGCCCCACCCGAGTAAAAAATAGTCCCTAGGTAAAAAAGTCCCTTCCAAACCTCATTTGGCTTGGAGCTCTGCAGCATGGTCTGCATCAGGTAAGCTTGCAGCATGGTCTGCATCAGGTAAGTTCTACTCTATGAGCCTGGCGCCATAGGCGCCAGGACCGCAACCAAACAGCCCCTAGCAGGGGTTTTTGGGCTTCCTCAAAATAACTTGATGCCTGCTTCCGGGGTTGCTGGACCTGGTCTGGTTCCCCGGGGGTAGGCATCATGACAGGTGGATAGACCAACTGGACCCCTAACTAGGACTAAGAGAACTGGTAATTCTCAGTGCTAGTGGAAAACCAGAAAAGAAAAGTCTAAGGCCAAAAACCTTCAGACTGTTGGACCTTCTACTGAAGACTCCAACTCAAATCCTAGTCTTGGGAGTGAAACTCCTAATGTAGGTAAGGGTAGATCTAAGAGGAAGGAGAAGCATGTACCTTGCTTATCTCCATCCCCTCCAACGAAGAGGCCCAAAACCCAACCTTCTCCCAACAGAGAAGTGGTGAGGAACTCTGGAGGCCCCTCTGGATCTCATGGAATCCTTTATAAGGGCCCCTGGAAAAAGCCTAACACAGGTTCAGAAGTTGTACCAACTTCCGAGGGACTGGTCAACCAGATCCCCTATAGTTTCAAAAAGACTGATGTTCCTCAAAGGGTTTGTAGGTCATATAGCTTACAAAGGAAAACCTTTGATTTGACCATAGAATATAGGTCAGGGTATCACCACCAAAATACTGATGGTCTCTCTAGGATGTATGTCATCGACTAGAGGTATGAGATTCATCCAGGAGTGGATTAAATCCTCCTGTTCCTTAGTGTGGGGGGCGAGTGCTAGGGAGAATTCTCTGTTAAGGCTAATTTCCCAAACCTAGTGACCCGTAATGACCCGGTAATTGCCCATTCGCGGGCGCCGGAAATAAAATGATACCAGCGGCAGCCCTGCCGGTTCTACCGGCACAGCTACCGCCAGTATCATAATGAGGCCCATTGAGTTGTCAACACTGTTACGAGAGAGTTGCATTAATACCTGAATAAAGGATATTTACTTTAAGGCAAACTGTCTCCAGAGCCTGGTCACTTTACAGTGGTGGCAGCGGTGGGATTTGGCAACTCCCCCCCTCACCCCATCATGGAGAACATTATCAAGACACTGACAGAATGCCAGCAACAGCTGCAACAGCTAATTGAGGTGCAAGGACATCAGGCACGGGCAGACCGACAAACTCTGCAGCAGGTGCTCCAAATTCAAGGTGCTGCTCAAGACTACTAGAGGAAGCTGTGGCTGCCAGCAAAACACAACCAATCATACCCCCCACTGTGTTGCAAAAATATCAGACCGGCGATGACTCCAGTTTTTTCTTTGTGAATTGTGAGCGTATTGCCAGAGCCGCCCAGTGGCCCACAGAGAGATGGGGGTTCTTCCTTGCTTCTCTGCTTACTGGTGTGATTCAGGGGGCTTATCAAGCCACCAACTCAACAGGCGACACGCCTTATGCAGACCTCAAGAAAACCATACTTGAAAGACTGGGCATGGATGAAGAAACGTATCGCCTACAGTAACGAGAGACCCGATTGAAACCCAGCGAGAGCCCCATCAGCTCTTCTACAGAATCCAGAACTTGGCTGAGAAATGACTTCAGACCAGTACAGCTACGGTTGCCCAAGTAAGGGACAGTTTGTGGAGGCATTACCTGGACCCATACAGAGATGGGTCCGACAACACCACCACCTGTCGCTATCTGAGGTAATTGATGTAGCCACTGTTTACCAGAAGGCTGGAATACCAAGAGTGTTTGCAGCCAACCCAGGGAGGTCGGGTAATGAAGCACTGACCAACCGTAATGGCCCACCTAGATTGATGCAGAAAGACCCAAATCCCTGATCCTATGTTCGAACCACCCCTGGAGGTCCTATAGCAAGACCCCAACAACCCTTGTGTTTCGATTGCGGCAAGTGGGCACACATTGCACGGTTCTGTCATAGGAAGATCAAAATCGAACCCATGGACATCAGTGCTCTATATACCCCAGAATATCACAGGAAATGTCTCCCATACACCATCACCAAACATCACAAGCTATGATTGACAGCGACAGTCGACAAACTGCCATGCAACCTCAAGTAAGTGACAAACCAAATAGTAGGAACAGGTTGATCCCAGTAAAATGTGTGCACAGTGATGTTAGGACATATCCATCCAGAGGCATTTCATTGGGAATCCATGGCTCCTTACCATTACGAGCCGCTGTGATTCCGTCCTTGCCTGCTCGGCACTTGCCTCCCTGGTTTTTCTAAGATACTATCCGCGACTGAGTGGTTAAAAGAGGCCCCTTTTTCTGACATGTGTTTAACTCCAACTAACCCATCCAGTCTACGTAAATCCCGTTCGGTCAAGAGGCAGTTGAAGGCCAAATGGAGGGAAAACCTTCAGGATGTGGGTTTAGTAGAAACTGGAAGACCACTTACCATCCTTCTGGATGGAAACAGAAACAGATGAAACCCTTAAAAGAGCATGTGAACAGACACAAGACGCTATAACTATCCCTCCTACTCACCCCTACTTCAAAGCAGAACAGGGTCTGTTGTATAGAATTACAGTTGGGGCAAATCAGTCTTAGAAGGAACAGCTGCTAGAACCCCAATCATATCGGATGGGCCTCATCCGGTTGGCAAATGACCACAGCACAGGGGTACACATGGCATAAACCATGACACAAAAAAAACGGCTCCTGAAAGTTTCTACTGGCCTGGCATATACTCCGACGTAGTGAAATACTGTCAAGAATGTTCCATATGCCAGAAAGCAAGTGCCCATATTCCACCTACGGCACCCTTACAAATGATAAGGTCCCCTGGAACCTAGCAGCAGAGGCTACCGATACCTCTTAGTAGTCGTGGACTATGCCACAAGGTATCCAGAGGCCTTCGCTCTACGGGGACCTCAACCAGACAGGTTTGCGATGTGTTATTGCCGTACTTTGCTCGAGTCGGACTGCCACAAGAAATAGTCACAGACCAGGGTAGCAATTTCATGTCCCTGGTGATGAAACGGGCCTTCAAAACCCTGGGAATCCTTCACCTGAAAACTACTATCTATCACCCCAAACAGATGGCCTCGTAGAGAGGTACAATAAGACCATCAAGAAAATGCTCTGATGTGCAGCAGGACCCACAGGATTGGCTGGTAACAAGCTCTCCCCTGGGTACTAATGGTTCTTTGGGATACCCCTCAATCCTCCACCGGATTTTACCCTTTTGAGCTCCTCTTTGGAAGGCAACCAAAAGCCATTCTAGAGATCCTGAAGGAGATGTGGGAAACCCAAGAAGAGAGAAACCTAACTGATTACGTGTGCGACCTTCAAGATCATTTGAGACATTTGAGCGAGTTCACCCAAGACAATTTGGGACGAGTACAAGGACAACAAGAAGAATATTACAACCAAACTACACTGGTACACTCCCTCAAGATAGGCGATAAAGTATTGGTTCCACTCCGTACCAATGAGAACAAATGATTGGCCCAGTGGAGAGGCCTTTATAAGGTGGTTAGAGTACTGGGACAAGTGAATTACGAAATCGAACAATTGGATCGGAAGCAACCACTGCAGAACTACCACATCAACCTGCTAAAATATTGGAAGGAACCACCAATCCCAATACTAAATACTGGCAATGTGGATCTCTCATTACCAGAGCAAATGGTCCCAAGTAGTAACAGCAACATCAATGACGTACTCCTTGGAGACCAATTAAGTGAAACTCAAAAGAAGGAACTGTTCAGGATTCTGGCCCCCATAGCTTCAACTTTTTCCGGCATTCTGGGCAGAACAAACCAGGCAGAACCTTCAATTAGAACTGAAGTGGGAAAAGAGCTAAAGTCACTAAAGAGGGCAATGAGATGTTAAAAATGGGCCCCATAGTACCATCAAGAAGCGAGTAGTGTTCTCCCATCGTATTGGTTCCAAAACCAGACGGCAGTACAAGGTTCTGCATGGACTTTCGACTGCTGAACGCTATATATGTCATGACCCCGTATCAGCGCTGGTCTTGGTTGCGCCAGAGGGGTCTGCACCATGTGTTTCATATACAACATTGCCCTACCAAGATGGTCGCCCGTTCTGTACACTCCTTCAGGTAAATTCACGCACTATGTAATGTCATTTCCACTCCCCGGCTGAATTTGAGTACGGGATATCAACAGTGGAAGCCTGCGGATCTACGCATTGCTACTCTTGTAACAAACGCTCCGAAGTTCGCACCCAGGTACTATCTGTCCTTTTTCTTTCTGATATCTACATTCTGTGCTCCGAGACCTAACCGGCATTTCTCTCACGCTTCCCCCGTCTTCAGAGTCACTGTTCTGCCTGCCATTACGGACCCGACATCTCGCTACCTGAAAACTACCTTTCTCCAATGCGGGGTCACAGGTCATTTCAGAAGGCTTACCATCACCGGCGGTTCAGTGAGCGAACTCTCCATAAAATTACTACACCCCTCCAGGCTTCACTGTCTGTAATCTTTCGTATAGCCTCTACATGAATTCTGTGTGATTTCTCTCCAGCCCAATTCCTTTGTCTCGTAGAATACTCTACAAGCCCATTTCTTGGAAGCCGTTAGCCAAACTTCTCCAGGTTAGGACCCTACAATCTCATAACCTCTCTTTCATTCTATCTCCTTTACTATATTAACCCCCTTTGTCTCCGCCTCAGTGTCTTCAGACCCACCTGTCCTGATACCTGTCTGGTAACATCATCCTGTACCTAAGACGCTGAAGACACCCCAGGCGACCTTCAACTTCCCTGAAGAGCTGCAACACACTTCGCTCTCTAATCCGGACATCAGGGTTTTTTTTACCCCAGAGGGTTTTCCTGGGTCCTCAGCTTCCCTCTGATCCTGTCTATCAGGCGGAGGGATTCTGAGTTTCCGGGGAGACTTGACATACACTGCTGCTGCATTTGACCAGGTTTGTGGCATGTTCCATATGTCAGTGATTTCTTAGTGCATTTATTAATCCACATGACAATATCCCATTACAAAGCATACCCTGTGCTGCGCATAGACGAGCTGTCTAAGGGCTATTGGCAAATCCCTCTCAAACCTGAAGACCAAGAAAATACTTCTTTCTCAACCCCACAGGGTCTTTTCCAGTTCACTGTCCTCCCTTTTGGACCGCATGGAGCACCTGTCCCCTTTCAAACCCTGATGGATAGATTCCTACGACCTCATGAATCCTATGCTGCTGCCTATCTGGGTGACATAGTCATATAAAGTTCCTCCTGGGCTCAACACACATTCGCCATCTCTTGAAAGTTGTAACAGCGCTCAAGGAAGCAGAGCTACATATCAATCCAACAAAAACCCAATTGGCTGCAGAGACAAGCAGGTATCTGGCCCATACGGTTGGACATGGGATGATAACACCACTAACTGATCAAATCTAAGCCATACAGAATTTACAAGTCGCCACCACAAAGAAGGGAATACAGGCCTTCTTAGGCTTCATGGGGTACTACCGCTGTTTTATTCTACACTTTTCTACCATTGCTGCCCCATTAACTGATGCCCTTCGGGCTGATCGTCTTGCAATTCTGCCTGACGAGGCTGTCTGGGCCTTTCACACCCTGGTTTCAGCTATTTCATGCCGCCCAGTGTTTCACTGCCCTGACTACACCAAACTGTTATTTCTGCAGGCCGATGCTACTGGTTGCGGTCTGGAAGCAGTCTTATCTCAGGGTGATGAAATCGACCTTCGCCCTGTTGCGTTTATGAGTAAGAAATTGTTGCCCCATGAACTGCCGTATTCTACCCTTGAGAAGGAGTTGCTTGCAATCAAGTGGGCCATTAAGACCTTGAGGTACTACTTGTTGGGGCACCACTTCACCTTTTATACTGATCACGCCCCTTTTCGGTGGCTCGCCCTCCAGAAGGACTCCAACCACCGGGTCCAGTGTTGGTTTCTTACCCTTCAACCTTTTCACTTTTCTACTGTGCATTAACCGGGTAGTTTCCAGCTAGTGGACGACTATCTGTCCTGGTTGGTGCACCCGCCTGAACGTCCTGGTCCTTTGGTGGGGGTTTGTGAGGGGGCATCTGCCACTCCCCGGGTCCGACCATAAACTGCATTTCTCATAATGCAACATTTACCACGATGTCCCAATGGCCTGGGCGTTTCATGTTTCTGGCCAATGAGACATACATGGCTCTACCCTGTTAGAGTCACTCCATACTCACGGTTCGGATTGAGGGGGCAGTCCCAGTCCTGTACGCGGCCCCATGTGGCAGACTCAACCGTCCTCAGCCCTGTGAAAGTCAGGTGGAGTACCGGGCTGAAGCTTGGCTTGGACAGGGTTACAACCAAGGGGTTGGATGAAATCAGCTGGGAGGCAGAACGCAGCGCAGCGTCCATGGAGCCTGCTGATTGGTTGACAGTCAGAAAGGGCCGGACTCATCAGAGGAGCACTAACGTTTGTTTCTCGTGTTTTCTTTTCCAGTGGATTACAGGCGGAGAAGAACACAGAACACTAGAACAAGGACAACAAAGGTTTCTGCTAGGCGTACTGAGATACCTTTCAGAATAACAAACGGAAGGCATCCATATTCTAGGACCTTATTTTCTGAACTTTGAGAGACATTGAGTTGTCAACACTGCTACGAGCGAGTTGCATTAATACCTGAATAAAGCATATTTACTTTAAGGCAAACCGTCTCCAGCCTGGTCACTTTACAGTACTCTATTGGATGGTTTAAAGTCCCTTCTTGGTTTCACCTGCTTCCCTTCAGTTGTAACGTGTTTAAACGCCTTGGAGTGGGCTTGGGTAATTTGAATAATCGACTCCAGGGAAGGTTAGGGTTTATGGAGTATGGGAAAGATGGAGGTAAAGCATTGACAAATTGCTCCAACGTGATAGCCTCTGACACCTCAGGTAGACTTTTTTTCCCTAACCATTCACCAAGAAGATTTGGAATTTTTCCTGCTAATTCCATGGGGCTTTCATTAGGAAGCATCTGGGTGTTTCAGAATTTCAGATGAAAGAAGCCCTTGGTTTGTCCCCCTTGCTGTAACAGGGCCTGTTTTAACTCTGAGTATGAGGTAGTTCATGGGGGGGGGGGGTTGATGTTCTGATACAAGACCTGTAGATCTCCCCTCAGTAGAGGGGCCAAATAACAGATTTTCATGGCCATGTCCCATTGGAACTGTGCTGCTAACCTTTAAAAACTAGAAAAGAAAATGCAGGTCTTCTCCTTCATGGTATGGTTGTAGGACCCCATGAGGGAGAACCTGGTGGCTTTGTCCTACCCCTAGTCGGTCGAGACTCTCCTGGTGGCACTGGTTGGCCCGGGCCTGATTTTCAATAATCTTTTCTCGGAGGACCTCAAGCTTTGTCATCTCGCTTCTGGATTCAAAGATGTCTTTGGTTGAAAAAGTTTCCAAGGGATGGGACTTGTGGTCTTCTTCCTCCTCGGAATTAGCTGTAAGTTTGGCAGAGAGGGCTGTATGCCCGGGTTTCCCCACCCTCAGATGCCTCGGGGTTGACGCTAACAATGGTTTTATTCCCCAATGTTCTATTGGTGGGGGGCAGTCAATGGGATTGTCATACACTATGGGTGAGGGTCTGACTCTCTATCTGGTCATTTACCTGCCATTCTGAAACCAAATGTGGTGAACCAGAAGAAAGAGTCAGACTAATATATGACATGTTCAAGGGTGTTCATTTAAGTAATAAGAAAATGCCTACCGCTATGAGGGTAATTCCCTACCTAACTAAACTAACAGTGCTTGTCAAATGTCCAAAAGAAATAGTCCTTAGTTCAAAACCTACTTGCTACCTGACCCTACCGCTCAAAAAAACGGAACAAAAATAGACCAGAGCAATAGCCTCATCCTTGGGTTTTGCTTGGTCCAACTACTTGGATCTCTACAAAGAAGATTTTTTAAAAGTTTGTCAATTTCTCACAAAACAGTCCTTCAGCCTCCTTTCAGGTTCTGAATGGCAAGTCTGAAGTCTTCACCCACATCCAGTACTTTCCATTCTTTACATGGCATCTAAAGTATTCATACACATCCAATACCTTTCCTTATTTACATGGAAAAAGATGTTCTTAATGCAATTCCACCATTTCTGACTTGGTATTTGTTAATCTTCTTGTTTTGGGTTTGAGCATTGTAACCCTCCATGTTCTCTCTGTTCCCAGTCTTGCTTGTTATATTTTGTATTTCCAGGGCTCCCCAAAGCCCTCTGGCCCTCGGGTTTTCTTGGCCCCGGCAACCCTTTTGGCTTCCCCATCCTCAGATAAAACTGTTGATCCATCTCAGTGCCGTTACTTCTACGGGAGCAATCTCTGCGCGGCTTGGCCACTGTTGCACTTCTCAGGCGGAGATCAGGGATCTGATATCTCTGCTGCGGTCTGGTCTCGATGTCGATTAATGGGCCCTAGCCCCACCACGACCTCCGTGTGGTCGGCTCACCAGGTGAGATGTTCCCTTTTTCGTCTTCTCTCTCTCTCGACTTCGGCTTCATTGTCATTAGGGACTCCAGCCTTCTGGCATCTTGCTAGCGATCAACTGGCTCTCCGTGCTACCGCAGACTGCATGGTATAGTGTGGCTCTGCCGCTCCAGGGTGTCTTCCCGTCAGAGACTCTTCTCTGCATAGGATTCTCTCTTCTTCCTTCTAGGTTCCTCGCTGTTGTATGTACATCATCACAAACAAGTGGGGTGTGTCGTTCGTCTTTGACTGTGGAGTTCAGGTGGGATACAGTATTACCATAAGCCAAAGAGTTTGAAGACATGTCACCATTTGGTGAATCGAAAACAAGTAACAACAGTCTTTCCGATTCCCATGTAGGCAAACAATGTATTCTGGACAGGGAGTACCTTACATGAATGGGAGTCCTTGCCCCCAAGAGGGGAGTCACTCCCAGTCAAGTCACGCTTTCCCAGACCACTATGGAGGGTCTTGCTTAGCGGGCTCACCCCCCCTCCTAGCCTCAAATGAGGTGTTTCCCCTCTCTGGAGAAGGGGCGAATAGTTCAGATTCGTCACTGTATGAATTTGTTTTAGTCCCATAAAGAATGGGCAGAGCTAAAAAAAATGTAAAGCTGAAGGGCCGGTCATCACATGAGTGCTTAAATACTTATACCATTTTAAATCAACAGACTATGCACAAAGCTTGCAACTTGTACAGCCTGCTACAAAGGCACTTAAAATGCTTTTGATCTCTATAACGTCTAGCATGGCATCTTCGATAATGCTAAAACACACCTTCAAGTGCCATTTACGCAGGCATTTAAATAAAATGAGGAAAATGGTGTAATCCCTGACAATCGGTTAATGGTAGGGCCAACACGTATGCCCCTTCTACTTCTAAAGAGGAAACAGACAAACGTGATAAATGAGACAATGGGCCTCATTCCAATTATGGCGGTCCGGAAATGAGGGTGCCACTTTCCGGACCTCCATACTACAGCGATGCCAGTAGGGGCCACGGATCACCCGGCAGGCCTGAACTGTCGGTTTTCAGGACCCTAGCCCTGGCACTGTTAGCAACGGTGCTGGTGCTTCTGTGTCCCCATTTCCATGGAGTCCTGTCCATGAAAATGTGGAGTAACCATTACTGCCGCCACTTGTGATATCCCGGTGGCACCAGGATATCAGGCGGCGGTACGGCTGTTACAGGGTTGCCGGAAACTCGCTGCCTACTGGCGGGTTTTCCGGCAACCCCGTATTGAGGGTGAAAGTGCAGGAACGTATGTACTACTTAATAACTATCATTTGGAACACTATGCAAATATTTTGCAGTACCAAGACGCAGCACCAATGCACCAACTCAACAGTCATATCAACACATTTGAGTACAGGCTACCCCGCCCTTCCACACATTATGGTACATGTATTACCAACAGCCAGAACGGAGCATTAATTACTGTCACTTTGATCAGTAAACAGTCATAAATTATTAAAACAACATTTATTCACCATTAATATTGCAAAAATGTACATTTTTTTAAAACAACACTTGATAATTATTGTAATAACACAACCTATATAATTGGTGTTATTCTCACGACAACTGTTATATGTACAAGTATCAGTGTAGTTAGTAAACTGTGTGATTAGGTGCATTTTATTTTAATAATTGATGACAGTTTAATGATGAAAGTGACAGAGTAATTAATATTCCGTTCTGGCTGTTGGTTGATACCTGTACCATAATGTGTGGAAGTGTGGGGTAGCCTGTACTCAACTGTGTTTATATGACAATGTATCAGTCCCTCATGAGTCAGCCCCCCCTGTAACAAAAAAAAGGGCTATACCCAAATTTGTATTCGACCAACTCAACAGTGCACTTCAGAAGGTCATACTGCGTGAAACTCACAGGACTATAGCTGCAAAGGGAGTGCAGCAGTGGGTCCGTCAAAAAATTCATCAAGACTTGGTCTGTCTTTCCCTCCATACCTTGTATCCCTGCTTGTAACTTTTGGAATTTTCTCTCTCCATTGTACCCTTCATATTCTATTCTAAATGTGCCGGTATTGTTGTGACCTATCTGATGATGTCTCCTTCCAGGTTCTGGGGACCAGCAAGTTAGTGGCTCCTGAGGTTGGGCCAGTGGGTGTTTGGGAGTGGAGCGATATGCAACCCATTCTCTGGTCGCCCAACTTTGGAACCTATCGCATAGCAGGGGATAATCACAGTGGCACAGAACTGCATAGTGTTGAGCGCCTGGCCTCCTCAAACACTACTAGCCCACCAGGGAAGGCATGACCCTTCAGGGCAATATTTTATCACCACTATTGAGTGAACATGAATGCCTCCATGAACAGGCCCAAGACAATCACACAGAAAAAAAGAAAGCTTTTCATTTAAGGGAAATGATTCCTCTGACCTTCAAAGGAGGAGCATAACACATGTGTAAGGTACCACAATAACCTAAATTAGCACCACCCAGCAGTTTATGTAATCCAGCACCTGACCCTTCATCACAGAATGCTCGGTCCCATTTCACTACTTAAATTAATACAGTGCTGGATATTGAACACTGCGCACATTTGATGTTTGCAATTGGATCCCCAGTTCCCATGTGACCGTACAGGTGTTTATTAATATCACCGAATGTGCCAAAAGATCCAAGCATGATATTGGAGAAAAGAATGCGTGTCTATGTTTGGCTCTTTGGAACAGCAACAGCCTTCTGAAAAAATATCTGGGCATAATCATATCTTGAACTTCTCCTTTTCAATGTCTGCACTGCCTCTTCCTAACCCACCATTTCCAATACAGAGCTCCCGCCATGCTTCCTCTCACGCACAGTGGCCCCCACTGGCCTCGCCAAGCCTGTGCACCCCATTCTCCACTGCATTGCTGTCAGAGGCGTTTCTGGGGGGAGGACGGTCTGAGGGGGCTATAGCCCTGGGTCTTTTGGTTGTAGCTCCGGATAGAAGCTCAGGGGTTACAACCAAAAAGGCTAGCTAGCCCCTGTCCCGACAGCCCCAATATTAGCATAGCCCCGGATCTTTTCCAGACGTAGCAAATTTGCTGTGCTCCTTCCAGTTCCACACTTCTGCCCATTCCTGGGTCTAGATGACTCGAATTGCCAAGTACAGAGCTGAGGTTGAAACTCGCTCTCAAAAGTAAAGCACTGGAAGTCAACTCTATCCATCGATTTCTGGCCTGGACAAGTTGGCACATTAGTCATTAATCTTACATTCTTGTTCCTACTTTTTCTGGAGATCATGCTGCACGCTGAGCCCTTGAACTGTGCCTGAAAGCATTACCTTATATTCAGTATACATGTGAACATGTGCTGTAAAATTCACATTTTCCGTGATTTTCTGCAAAAATGTCTTGGGGAAGAATCCTTCCCCCAATCCCTGTTGGGGTGGTCCCTGTTTAACTGCTCTCCCTTGCTCCGTGTAATAAGGAGGGTGGTTTGACATCATTTTTCCAAGACTTCTTGTGATTTGCCAGTCCAGCCTTGGTGGAAATCCTTGAATTTCGGAACTAGCAGCACCCCATCCCCACACCCTTACCTTGCCCGACCTAGCCCCTTAATGCGTGCCCCTGTGAGGCCTCCTCCCTCTGCCTTTGCCAGCCGTGGCCCTGATGCTGCACACCGCTATAGTGACGTCACCAGCGTAGTCACTCATGCAGGGGCAGAGGCTGCAGGCGATACACGGGCCCAAGACACTCATTCAGCACAGGGCAGGCCAGCCTTCACACGCAGTGGGTAAGGTCGCTCATTTGCATTTCTGCAAATAAGAAATGTATGATTTTATATATTTTTTTAAATTGAAACAATACAAATGGACGTTGATACCAGTAGAAATATAAGAAGCTGTGTTGTGTTAAAACCTGAGGTAGTAGATTTTTTTTAAAAAAATGGCATTTTCATGATGAGTTTTTTTGAATCTATTTAATTAATTGTTTATTTGTTTAGGTGTTGTGGTGCAGAGTAGTTATACATGTGTGGCATAATATGACTAGCCAGGTCCATAGTGAGAGTTTGCATCGGGGAAGTGAGTGAAATAAATGCTTATGTCTCTGTCACACCAGACTTTTCCACAAACGTCAAGGTGGCATGTATTCACCCTCTCAGAGAAGTTCCTTGGACCTAATTTGTTTTGCAGAAGCTTGTCAGGACAGAGGGGTAATTTGTGAAACATTAGGACATCTGAGGCGTCGTGGCCAAGATGGTGCTACAGTTTACTCGATGTCATGTCTATGACGTGGATCAAATGATCAAGCACAGAAAATATACTTTTAAGGTGTTTTATTAGGGAACCTTTACCGTGTTGGTGCAAAGCATAGCTAAAATATCAGGATTGGTTTGATGCCATTGACTAATGGTTCCCTGGTCTTTCTTGCCAGGACAAGATTTTAGAGAAAGTCTTACAACAAAGTCTCTGGGTTCAGAACTTGCTGCCTTCTGGGGTCTTTGGTGATAACCCAGCGAGCACTGATCTCACAGGAGCATCTCACCTTTCTCCTGCTCTTCGGTGCCCTGATCTTACTAGTCAATTGTTGGTTGTCTTTCTCTAGTAGCCCCACTGTCTGCTCCTCGAAACAGTTTCTCTAAGTGGAATGAATCGTCAGTCGCCGTGCCAATGGAGTAACGGTCCCATGTAACAAGTGTGGCACCACCCACAGTCCAGGATGTGGTCCATGTTAGCTTGGAAGGATGTATGGGGGGGCTCCTCTGCCTAAGATCACAGGCCCTAGGCGTAGCAGGTTAGTTACTCTCTCTGCTACCCTTTCAGGCTCCTGCTTCCTTATTCCTCCCACCTTCTCCATTTACCTGGGCACCTCCACCTTTTGGCCACCACTTTTTCACTTCTTGCCTCTTGTTCCAGCTCTCTTGACTCCTTGGTTTGGTCTTCTGGGTCTCTCCTCCAGCTTCAAGGTTGCAGTATTGTCAGGCTACCTGCACCTCTCCTCCATTCCCTTAGCTCTTACTCATTCTCTTGCTCTCTCCAACCTTCTCCCAGTGAGCTCATGTGTCCACTCTCTGGACTTTTTGCTCTGACTCCAAACACCTACACTTTAATGCTGGGCGTATGGGTTTCTATATGGTTTTTGCCATGCCTTCCAGACTCTTTCTGACGAAAGGAGACTTTGGTGTGCTAACTGGCAAAGGATTGGTTTCAGGCTCTGTCAGGCTTTGTCTTTGGGGATGGCTGACAGCCCTGATGTGGGAACCTGGATTTGACTCGTCCCTCCACTTGGGTAGCATTGTCTTGCTTGCCAAACTCTGGCGCAGCTTTCCAGTCCCACGTTGGGTTCATTTGTACACTTTTGTACACCTGCCACCTGCTGGCCGCACTTCATGTTATTGTTTTGTATCCCATGTACAGCACTGCCCCTGCCCCTTTCCCCTGGCACTTTCCCCCTCACCCTTCCCCTGCTCTTGCGCCATCTCAATGTCACTTGGCCTAGTAAGATCGTTGTCTTTGTCCTTCCTCTGTTCCCCCTTCCTTGCCTCGTCGTGCCTTGAAACACTTGTGTATAGGCACGTTACAAATGTCATATCATATCACATCAAGTGTGATTACGTGGCTAGACTAGAATACATTGTGCAGCCACTTTGGACATGTTTTCCTATTGTGGCATGATATTTTTTAAAGACAAAGCCAACAGGAGTGTGTTCTTTTGTTGGGGCATTGCCATACATTGGCAGAGCCAGTTTGAACAGGATTCCTTATAATATCACTACTGGCATTATGTGCGAAGCAAAAATGAGCATGTTCTTAAAAGGAATTCTGGCAAATATTGGTGCATCCAGCATTGAAATGTATGGGCACAGCGGGTGTAACATGTTTTCATACTGGCATATATCATGGGTGTTGTGAAATGCTAATACGCACTGTTGGTGCTTGCAGCTGTTGCACGTTTGGATTGGAGATACCCTACAAGACTAATTGCAAACTGTTTGTCTTTTTGCCCAGTTTTTCCAAAGATAGTGTGCTCTATAACGCAACATTTTAACCCAATATTATTATCCCCTTGGTTGGTACAAGCTTACTCGCTATAGGTAAGGCTATACAGTTTGCCAGTAATGGTAACTTTAAATAATATGCATGAAAAGGCTTCCACAACCTTTCTATGCCACAAATGGTCACTTTAAATCACATGCATGAAGTGCTTCATGCCTGTGATTTAAAGTGACTCTTAATGGTATACATGGGTTGTGGTAGCAGCCTCATGCATGTGATTTAAAGTGACTGTAACTGGCATAGATCGGTTGTGGCTGCAGCCTAATGAAAATAGTAGAAAGTGCTCCTATTTAGTGTACTGTTGTTGGCATGGCATTTCCTGGATTTTTTCATGTGTGTAAAGTGTATGGGGGTCATTATAAGTTTGCCGGTCCGGGAAAAGTGCAGGTAAAAGTGGCAGTAATTCCGTGACCAGCACTTTTCCCGGACCAGAAAACTACAAGTTCACTGATTTATCTCCGGCCAATTGCTGGAGGTAAATCAGGCCCCCACTAATAAAAAACAGCCAGTATTTCCAGCATCGGTATTGCTGGTGCCTGTAATACCAGCAATCTCCTCCATGGTGTCCTATATGACTCCATGGAATGGGGATTTAGCGCCCTTTCCACCGCCTGTAATATCCTGGTAATAACCGGATATCAGGCGGCTGAAACGGTAGGTCAGTTTGCTGGTATCCCGCTGGAATTACCGGCGGGATACCGGCAAATTTATAATGAGGGCCTATGTCTTTTTACTTCTTTTGTAAAAGATTGTGCTGCAAAACGAATTATTTCAGAACATTATTTTAAAAAATCTTATCCACTTAATTATTCTGTGCTCCCTCGCTCGCACTAATTTGAGGAAGTGTTTAGGCCCCTGCACTCAAAATATACACCAGGGATGACTGCCCATGAATCATGAAATGTACTGAATATGTTTTTATTGTATGACTTTTCATGCAATTTTTCTTAGAAATTGTGCTGCAAAATGCATCATTTATTTTATTGTTTAAAGCATGGACCTAGCGCGAGAGCAGCAGAGCGCTGTACAGGTTATGGGGAGCCGGCATTTGGGATGGCATCTTTTAACAGTAGCACAGTACTGTGAGGTCTGTGTGTCAGTATGTGCGTCTATTGGAATAAGTTCTTGGTCAGGTGTTGTTGAAAGAGCCATGTTTTGAGAAATTTGCAAAATTGGAGAATTGCTGGGCATTCCGAGATGACACTGGGAACGAGTTCCAGAGGATCGGTGCATGACAAGAGGATTGTTTTCAGGTCCTCTCTTTGCGGACGAGTTGTGATTCAAGCCAGTTGGTCAATTTGCTGTGTGAGGAGCGTGTGCAGCAGATATGTGTTGCTTAGCCACCAGGTACGCTGGAGTGCTACTCATGACTGCTTTGTAGATAATACAGGCAGTCTTGAACAGTATCGTGGAGTGGAAGCCAATGTAGTTTGCATAGGATTGGGGTAATTTGGTCAAATTTCCGTGCTCCTGTAATAAGACCTGTTGCAGCGTGGTTGACTGCTTTTATGGGAGCCAAGTGACCAGCTGAGAGCCCCGTCCGGAGAGCATTTCCCCCATCAATGTGCGAGATGACAAGGGCCTGCACTACGGTCCAGAAGTCCTGTGGTGGGATGAACGGTTTAAGTTTTTGAAGGGTAGAGATCCTGAGCCATACTATTTGGGCCGTCTAGGCTATGTGTTTCTGGAAGGACAGATTGCTGCCAATGGTGAAGCCTAAGGATTTTGCTAAGACCGAGAGTTGTGATTGAAATCCTTCTAGGCGCACATCATTGAGCCATTTTTGGACAAGTTGTTTTATAGCGCGCGGAGCGATGAGGACGATTTCAGTCTTGGATGGGTTTAGTTTGAGGTAGGCAGTCAACATCCAGGACCGGATGATGGCTAAGTAACCGGAGAGACAAATGATGTCCTGCACAATATTTACTGTCATGTAGAACTGAGTATCATCTGCGTATTGGTGAATGGCTATATTGGGATCTTTGAGGTGAGTGCCCAGAGGCTCCATGTAAAGGTTAAAAAGGATTGGTGAGAGGATGGATCCTTGGGGGACTCCACAGGCGACCTGGAGTCTCTTAGAACGCAACAAGTTCACCTGGACAGCCTGGTGTCTGCCTGAGGTAGGAGGTAAACCAATTCAGGACAGTGCCAGAGAATCCTATTCTGTCAGCAACGAGGGGGAGAAGGATGCGGTGGTCGACGGTGTCGAATGCAGCTGAGAGGTCGAGGACAAGGAGGCATGAGTCATTCTATTTCATGATTTGGAGAGTATCATTCACCAGCTGGATGCTGGCTTTCTCGATGCTGCACTTTGGGCGGTACTCTAATTGATAGTCATTTAGAAGGTGGAGTTGTTCAATTCTGGTGTGTAGTTTTGTAGCAACTATTTTTTCCAAGATTGTTCCAATAAACGGTAGGTTCGTAATATGGCTGTAGTTGTCCCAGTCTGGATCTAAGGTTGGTTTTTTCAAAAGAGGTAGTATGAGATCCGTCTTGAGGGTGTCCGAGTAAAAAGTAGGTTTGAATGAGGCAATCATTTTAGGAGATCCGGGGTAAAGAGAGATAATTGGTCCAGAGGGCCAGTGTGCATATCAGGTTGCAGGAGATGCGAATGCTGTGAGAGGTCAATTCGATGGTCTCTTGGATTTTGTCTATTTTTTCTAATAAAAATGTGTTGATTCAGTCGCATTTTTCCTGAGTTGCTGGTACCTCAGGGTTGGGTGAGGGTTTAGTACAATGCTTTATAACTTCAAAGAGGGCTTTTCTCT
The DNA here is from genome assembly GCF_040938575.1 of Ambystoma mexicanum. NCBI lineage: Eukaryota > Metazoa > Chordata > Amphibia > Caudata > Ambystomatidae > Ambystoma > Ambystoma mexicanum. The sequence goes on along the minus strand of NC_090932.1, from coordinate 1,158,342,276 downwards.
TGTTAGAGGCTGCCGCATTTGTGGTGGAGTAGTAAGCAGCTTTGGCACATTTGGCATCATTTGAGCACATTATTTAAAAACCTTTCAGAGGCACACCTCCCTGTACTTGATATGATATGATATGGCATTTGTAACGCGCCTATACACAAGTGTTTCAAGTCGCGACGAGGCAGGGGGGGGGAACAAGGGGAAGACAGACAGCGATCCTACTAGGCCAGGTGTCATTCAGATCGTGCAAGTGCAGGGGTGGGGGGAAGGGAAAAGTGCAAGGGGAAGGGGAGGGGGGGAAGTGCAGTACAAGGTAAGTAGCGTAAAAAATAATAAATAAGGCCAGCTGGTGGCAAGTGCAAGGTAGATGCAGAACAAGTGCTGGGAAGGGGGGGCTGTAAGGATACAGTGACAGTCCCGCAGTGCAGGGGGGTGCCAGGGAGGCAGTGCAAGTGGAGAGTGGCTGGGCCCTGGACCGAGGTCACTGAGAGTGGCCCAGTTGCAGATTCAGAGCAGATTCAGTGAAGAATTAAAGCTGTTCAGCAGGGGAGAGGGAGAGAGAAGCAGAAGCAAAGAGGAAGGTTTTGAGGTGCTTCCGGAACCGGAGGTGGTTCTCCTCAAGTTTCAGGGAGGCAGGAAGGCTGTTCCAGAGGGAGGCCCCTGCTGCAGAGAGAGATCTACCCCCAGCTCGTTGCTTCGAGAAGCGGCTGACCCTGAGGGAGTTGGAGACGGATGAGCGAAGGGCTCGGGAAGGAAGATATTTAGGAAGAGAGAGTTGAAGGTATTTGGGCCCCAGGCCCCAGAAGGTCTTGTGGACAATGCAGAGGGTTTTGAACTTAATCCTCGCAGCCACTGGGAGCCAGTGTAGAGATTTCAGTCCTGGAGAGATACGGTCCCTGGGCTTGAGGCCAAGGACAAGTCTCGCAGTTCTGTTCTGGATGAGTTGCAGAGGGCGGAGAGTGGAGGCAGGCAGATTAAGATAGAGGCTGTTACAGTAGTCCAGCTTTGAGAGAACCAGGGCTCGGGAGACAGTGAGCTTCTGGGGGAAGGAGAGGAAGGGAAGAATACCTCTGAGGAGGTGCAGCTGGTAGTGTGACTTTTTAGAGTCGTCTGATATATGAGGAGAGAAGGAGAGTGTGGAGTCGAAGATGACCCCGAGGTTTTTTGCCTTGCAGGTAGGAGCAGGAAGGGGGCCAAGGGAGGCCGGCCAGAGAGCTGCAGGGAAGGAGGGAGTGGGTGTGCCGATAAGTAGAATCTCAGTCTTACTGGCATTAAGGCAGAGGTCATTGGCGGGTATTAAGCAGAGGTCATTCCTGGATAGCAGACAGACAGTCAGAGATGAGGGAAGGAGAGGAGGAGGCCGAGGGTAGCCTGAAAATGAGCTGGGTATCGTCCGCATAGCACTGGAAGTTGGGGCAGAGAGCGGCGATGCGGAGGGCAAGGAGTGCCAGATACTGGTTGAAAAGCCAGGGAGAGAGGTTAGATCCCTGGGGAACACCACAGGAGGAGAAAAAGATGTCAGAGTGGAAGGACCCCAGTTGGACCTGGGAGGGTCGATTGGAAAGGAAAGAGGTCAGCCACGCCAGAGCCTGACCAGTGCTACCCAGGTCATCACGGAGACGGTTGAGCAGGATGGCATGGTTGACAGTGTCAAAGGCAGAGGAGAGATCGAGTAGAATGAGAACATACGGAGTGATGGAATCGAGGTTCGAGAGCAGGTCCTCACGGATGTTCAGGAGAGCAGTTTCCGTGCTTCTGGCAGCTCTGAAGCAAGATTGATGGTCATGAAGATTACCAACAGATTCGGCGTGGAGGTTAAGCTGGGAGATGGCCAGTTTCTTCTCTACTTGCCTTAATTATTTAGGGCTCCCTCACTACGCTCAGTCGCTCACGCTAATTAGTTGAAACATTTGGGACCATTCACTGAAAACACTCACCACCCCAAGTGAGGGCTCAACCATGAATCATTTAGAATCTTGGTGCCCCTGAAAGGGGGCAGCCCCTTTGGGGCTGTCCCCACAAGATCACACCGGCGCCAAACATCAAAAGCTGCCTTCGCCACGAGAAGCATCCAATAAGAGCAACATTATCTTCCAAGCTGAGAACCACTGCATCAAGGTGCTGACAAATGTAACACCATCAACAGCTTCTTTATAGACACGATCAGGCAACACATGGACAGCTACAAACACAGCACAGACATCCTACACTTACCAGCTGCAACATATCATGATGGACAAAATTCAGGACAGTTACTCCAGAATATCTGTCCAACACGCTTGCAGCCCTCAACCCCACCAACTACAAATATGACAATCCCCCCACATTGTGACTCATCAAAGAAGAAGCATTCACACTATTTCTCAACTTTATCAACGCATCCCTCAAACACAGCACTTTACCAGATGGACTGAAAATGGGAATGATCCTCCCCCGCTGAAGAAATCCAAACTTGACCCCAATTGCCACGCCAAATATCGCTGTATGACACATCTACTCTTCCCAAGCAAAGTGATTGAGAAGACTGTGGCCTTTGAGTTGTACGAAAGGATCACTCAGCACAATCTTCGTCAGGATTACCAGTCTGGTTACCGACCACGATGCAGCACTGACAACGCTGCCAACCAATTTATCGTTGTTTCTCTACACATCATGGACAAAGGGGATCCATGATTACTCATCCTCCTCAGCCTTTCTGCTTGCTTTGATACCTTTGAACATGAAGCCCTCCACATCTTCACAATGTGCATGTTCTACAACGAAGTCTTGAAGTGGTTTGCTGCATGCCTTTCCAACAGAAACCAACTCATCCAGATGGGCCCAAACAGTTCCTAGCACTGTCCAGTAACCTGAAAAGTTCCACAAGATTTCATCCTTTCCCCTTTCTTCTTCAACCTCTAACTGGAAGCTCTGGGGGGTATTCCTGGCCAACACAGACATCAAGATAAACCAATATGCAGATAACACAGCTGACTTAAAGATCAATTTAATCAATTTAATTAAGCACTGTTTTGTCCCTCATTTAAGCCTAGATGTGAAGTGCGTACCTGAATCTCAACCCTACACACCAAATTCATTCTCCTAAGTAACTTGACCAAACATGCCCAAGTCCAGTATTAGCTGACTGACAAGAAGCTTGATGCATTTACCCCTTCAAGTCTCGCCGAATGCATAATCTCTCAGCTTTACTATCAACTGTGAACACTCATGCAAAACAAAAATCAGTAAGAAGACCCAAGCAGCATTGTACCAGGTTGTGCTCCTCCACACATTGGAGGAGGTTGGTATGGAGGTACAATGAATACCAATAGACACTACACAAGACACTACACAAGAATGCTCAGCACTGGAATACTAAACAAATATACTCTTTATTTCTGAGGTCACACAGAAAATATTTATGATGGTAAAAATAAGTACTCAGGTTACACAGAACATAGCAGAGCATAGTGTAGATATAAACAGTACAAGGCCAGTTATGGCCTTACTCACACTTTACCCTAAAACAAAAGCCCAATACATGGTGGCAGGCACAATACATATAGACTTCCAGAGGCGAGTTGAGGAAAAGACAAGACCCCTCATCAATATTATACAAAGTAATGATCATCAATCAGGATCCAAGGTACTACACATAACTTAGCACAGATTTCCTGCTACATTCTAAATTAAGAATTATACCTAATGCATGTGCACATAACGCAGTTGTAGCATGTAGGTGTAGCAAACAGGGCAACACATTGCTCAACGCAGCCAGGAGGCTCTAAAGTTCATGATATGTTTTAGGAAGACAAGCCCAAGGCCCAGAAGAGCATACTACACATCAAGGAGTGAAACAGCAGTATCATAGTGAAACAATGAATATCCTACGCAGGAGTGTAATACAAACATTTAAAGATCCCTAATAAATCAGGGAAAGCCTCTGAAAATCAGGGCTTAGTGAAGAACTCCAGGACACTAGGGGTGTGAAGGGGGTTGGTGGGGTAGACAAATGGCACAGTCCAGGGAGGTACCTTTCAGTGTTGAAGAATGTGCCCCTAGGAAATCACAGGACAAAGGGCTTCATCACAAGTTTGGGGGTTATCCGGCACAATTACCACAGAGAGCGAAAATAGCGTTACTGCCGGGTCGTGCAGCAGTATTAGCTCTCCATCACAACCTGCTGTGAAAGCGCCCAGCGGTAACGGCGCCAAAATAAGGGCTTCCATTGAGAAAACGATGCTAATAGCGCTACTACCGGCGATCCCAGTGCTATTAGCGCCGGTGGAAATTGCATCACCGCCAGAACGGGAAGCATCGTGATGGCCATTTTGAAAAACACAATCCGTTAAATCCACTTGCTGCAGCCATCTGGTCCTAGTAAGCAGAACAAATGTCCCAGGAGAGGATAAGAGGCAAGGTGGCTGAACAACGCATGCAGAAACCCAAAATTAGCCAGGGGGAACTTGTGGTCCTCACAGATGAGATAGTTTCCCACTGTGAGGAACTGTATGGCAGTCGCCAACGGAAGAGCAATGGGCAGCGCAGGACAGCCATCTGGACTTGCATCTCCCAGAAGGTGACAGCAGCATCCAGCGTACCCCATGACGAAGAGGACTGCTGCAAGCGGTGGAACAACCTGAGGATCTGGATGCAGGGACTGCTGTCCCAACACTGCCAGGAGTTCCTGGCTACTGGAGGAGGCACTGTAGAGACATTGGTCCTCACCGCCCGGAGGAGAAATGAAGCACAGTTCTCGACCTCTAGGAGATAGAGGGAGTTGGCAGTGCAGAGGCAGGTGCCAGCAGCCAGGTGGCAGGTGAGTCAACACCCTCCAACACAAATGCATGCACAAATGACAGCCCAGCATAGGATGCCCCAGTGGATAGGGACACAAGTCAGCAGACCCAGAAGCTGGCATGCCAACAAGACAGAGTAACAGGGTGACACATCAGCCACCCTCCACATCAGCCATGGGGCAGGGCCCCAAGGGGACCCCTGAGCATCACAGCAGCGGGAATGAACCAAAGAAATGCCATGGGCACCACACCTATACTGGCACACCCTGTGCCAGCCGGATTGAAGGCCGTGAGCGACCACAACACTATGCAACAGTCACACCAGCATGTTGCACGCCTAGTAGGTATGCCCTCTGTCGGCATGGCAGACAAGCCACAGGGAAGTACACGTCCCACACACTGACATGTGTCCAGCCTGCCAATCACTGTGCACCACAGCGCAGCCCTGCTGGCTGCACAGCGGTGCCCTATAGAGCCATGACAGTGGCACCCGGGGAGGGGATGTGGGGCCATGAAGGACCACAAGCATGCATGCCAGTTGTAAGCTGCCCCAGCATGGACACCCTTTGCTACCCATACAGAGGCCAAAGACCAACAGGCCATGGGTCACACACCCATCATTACAAGCAACCCCATGACGCTGGACCCACATGCATCCTGCCATGACCAACTATGCCTATTTGCCCATATGTTTGGGGTCACACTCTGTACAATATCAATTGTGCCTTACCTGCTTGGTATTAGGTAACCCACCTTTTGGTTTAGGCCTGTACTACACAGGTTGGTAGTGTGACTGAGCAGCCAGGCCTATCTCAAGAGGGGTACGTGTGAGCTGTAGCAATACAATTCATATTTACAAGTAGCCAAGAAACACACTCAAGGTGTCTGATATACATATTTATTTAGTTAACATCAAGGTTTAAATAAGCATTCTTCGAAAGGGCAATTTATGTAGCAATCAAATATACTTTAAAATGCTTTTCAGGATCAGCACAAAAGTTAGTGGATACTCTTTAGATATGCTTCATACACAATTTCTACACCCTGGGGTGACTTCAATCACAAGGACAGTAATGGCATTTATATATCCCACTGGTTACACTTTGCATATTCTGAGGTTGCAGAAAGGAAAGGTTAAAGGAAGGGAAAAGGTTAAACAGGTTCTCAGTACATGTGAGTATACTAAAATCTTCCGATGAAGTCTAGACAAGCCTTTCCCAGCAGTAACAGTCTAAAACAAGTTACCACCTATGATGGACAGAAATATCAAAGTCAATGGGCTAGAAGAGTCTGCAGGGAGCCAGGACAGCCAAAGTCAATTGGGAGCAGTCTATGGGGATGAGGCACTTCTTAGATTAAAGTCTTGCACAAAGTTAGAGTTTGTAGAAATCACATGTAGACTCACAAGCTGTTAAGCCTGTGGAAAGCAGATTTGGAATCATCTCTGCAGGTAAGCCAATGCAAATCTCAACTTAGAAGAGCACAGCTAAAAAGACACGGAGGTAAATACCCCAAGTCCAAACAGTACCTCTGGTTAGAAGAATAGTGGTCCAGCTGGAGTTGGTCCTGTTGCAGCGAGGCAGACCCGGTGTTACTGAGCCTCAGTTGTGGGGGCAAGAGGGAGGACGCCTGGAGGGTTCCTGCGGTGGCAATTTGGAGGTCGTCGGTAGCTACGGGCTCTTTTCGGTTCACTGGTACTTCACGGTTTCAGCGCTGGGTAAACAGCACCACCGCGGATCTCGGATACCGGTTGGGCTTCCTTCACACCTTGGGTCATGCACTCTGGTGAGGGGACTCAAGCTCTGGTCGTCCTGCTTCTGGAGGGTCCTTAGGAGACTCCAGGAGCTTCTGGCTGGATTTCAGATGTTGCACTCGACTACGGATTTCTCAACCCGCGGCACTCGGTTCTTGCAGCAGCCAAGAAGTACAGCCAATCAGGGAAGATGGTCCAGTGAAGTTCGTTTTGGGGTTAGTTGGTCCCATTAACCCAAGGGAAGAAGTCGTCCCTTCCAGAGCTTTTCTTGTCGATTAGAAAAAGGAGTTTCAGCACAGCAGCAAGGCTTCACCAGACAATTCCAAGGTCCAGGAGGATCAGCAAGCTTCGTTCACGGTTTCTTCTTCAGGTGTTTCTCCCAGTGGTCGACTGTTCTCTAGTCCCAAAACCCTCACCTTTTAAGCAGGTTTTTCCAATTCATGCACATCCTAGGCTGCCAATCACACAGCAGGGTGGCAGCCAATCAGGACTGGTTGCATTCAGGCATTCCTAGAGACAAAGGACAGGGGAGTTTTGGGAACCTCCCTCACATCCTGCCTTTCCAGACACACTGGAGCCAGAGGTGGGCTTCAGGGCTGAAACCTGCCAAAGGCAAAGCTAACAAAGGGCTCAAACCTGGCTCAACGCACAGATTAAAACCAAGAAAGACCTCACAAATAGAAAATGGTGAAAAAAGACTGGGGCCATTTTGACGAAATGGTCACCCATGGGTGCTATACTGCAGCCGAGGATTCAGCCTGCGGTAGAATAGCACAAGGGTAGGAAAATAGAACCACTGCCACCAGCCATTGAAAGTAGTGAGGGCAACATAATTTGTTTTACATGAGAATGTAGGATAAGGGGCTACTAGGTAACCCCCCCAGCACTCCTCATAAGATGGGGTGTGTTGGACCTACAAAGAGAAAAGGTAAGTAAAGTCAATTTCACTTTATTATTCTTGAGAACAGTAGTTCACACAAGAAAAGGTATTTAAACCTGAGAAATCTAAAGGATATGTCTGTGGCACTGCACTGAAGGTGCTGTCTGTCACGTCACCATACAAAAACTAGATGCCTATGGAGTTTGTCAGACTCCAAAAACAGAGGAAATACAATCCAAATCAGGTCAAAACACACAAGGAAGTGAGAAAAAGATCTCACTCACTCCAGAGTTCAAATTAAAAAGTCCTAAAGTCCAGCAAGGTTGAAGGGAATTAGCACAGAAATGAGAATTCTCATTAACACCTTGCATGCCAACACATGTGAGGAACCATAGCTGACAACATTCCCTATGTCCCCTACAGGCACTCGCGCATCGTCAGCGGAGGAGGAGGAGCATGCAGTCCCATCAGGGAGCGCCACCTCCAGGCCCTCAAGGTCTGCCACCACCACTCTGCAAAGGCCTACACAGGCCACACCAAGGCGGTGTCCCAGCCCGTAACGATGCAGCAGGGCAGAGCCAAGGCAACGCCCACACCACAGGCCACCAGGAGCAGTGCAGGGCCCACTGCACCCACACCCGCAGCTAGAGGTACAGACACTGAAGCCACACCTGCTGCCAGGGCGACTGAGGAGCTACAGGAGGACACAAGCCCGGTGCCATCACCTGCCAAAGGACCACATTCCCTGGAGAGCCCTCCACGCTGACAGTGCCAACACTCTCCAGAGAGCCCTCCACGCCACCACCGCCAACACTCCCCAGAGAGCCCACCAGGCCGCCGGTGCACATGGTCATAAGAGCCGGATGTGGATACTCCTACATATGTCTCCCCTGCATACAGCCCTGGGCCAGTGCAGAGCCCCTCACAAACACAGCACACTACAACACGCATCATGATGTTTCCGAGGCTCGAGGACATGGAGTGCAGATAGCGGCAGATGGAGGAGATTGGGCACACCGCACACCTGCAGGCCATCAGGGACAGCATCCAGGGGGCTACCAGCAGGGTTGTGCGTGCTATGGCGCGGAACAGGGCCGAGACGACAGCCAACACGTCTGCCCTTACACTGTATGCCCAACGTGTCAGGGAAATAACAGAAGGTGTCTGCACTGGCAGAGACCATCCAGCAGAGCATGGAGGTGCAACGGCAGCAAAACCTGGGGACAGGCTCTGTCCCATCCACTTCTTCCACACTCACAGAGGGGTCACAGCAGGGCACGCCGCAGCGACAGTCACAGCACCTTCTGTGCCCAAAATCATCAGGGGCCGGCAGGGGTGGAAAGAGGCCACAGTTGTTAAAGACTCTGGGACACTGATTGCCATGAGTGGCCAGGCTGGGGTTTTGGTGATGGGAGAGGGGAGGAGGGATAGGGTGATAGGGTGTTGGTGGTGGGAGGGGGAAGGGGGATAGTATGATGGGGATTTGGTGGTGGGAGGGGTATGGGGGTAATTTGATGGGATGTTGGTGGTGGGGGGGCGATGGAGGATAGTGTGATGGGGTGTTGGTGGGAGAGGGAAGGGGGATAGTGGGGGATAGTGTGATGAGGTGTTGGTGGTGGGGTTGTGTTTATTGATTGGGGTGGTGTCACACAGTGGTGCATGGCTTGTGCCATGTGAAAGTGTCAAAAGAAATTGTCTATCAGTCCCTGGCGTGCCATTCTCCCATCCCTCATGTCATCTCTGGAAATGCGTACGTTTTCCTCTGCCACAGGCACTGCATCCTGATCCTCTGGGGTGGCATGTCCATGTCAGGGGGTCCCGGAACATTTCTCTTCCGGCATATATTGTGCAACATTTCACACAGTTATTTTGCTAACTTTCTCTGGAGTGTACATCAGGGCTCCACCGGTACGAGTGAGGCAGCGTAAATATGCCTTCAGGAGGCTGAAGGTACGCTTGATACACACACTGGTCCTGCTATGATCGTGGTTGTAGGCATTCTCTTGCAATGTTTGTAGATCATGCGCAGGGGTCATTAGTGTCATGAGCACTGCTCCCGAGAAGCCAAGTCAAGCCCAGCATCCCCGGAAGCAGGCTCACGACCTTCGTCCCCGGCTCCAGCAAACCCCTATTGGGGCCCTCTGGACCATGTCCTGGCGCCTCTGGCGCCAGGCTCATAAGGAACCTCAGTCCCGGCGCCAGGGGCGCCGGGCTCATAATTCTTGCAAAGGTGCTTGGGTGGACCTACCTGTAGCAGACCATGCTGCATACTCACCTTTGCAAATGCTGGCAGGATGAAGTCCCCAGCCTTCTGCTGGGAGGAACTATTCCCTGAACTGGGACTACTTTCTTACCTGGGTGGGGCTGGTGCCACTCCGTAGCTCTGGAACACAGGAACTCTTTTACCTGGGCGAGGCTGAGGAAGAAGACACCCAATCACTCCAACACTATTTAAACCACACCCGATTGGGAAAACGTGCTTCGCGTTATTCTGCATCTGCAGCAGGACGCTCACCGAGTCAGCTCCAGCATTCTAGTGACATCTCCAGCTTCAGCTCAGCAACCTGTGGAAGAAAGACACGAGAACTATACTTACCATCCAGGAATCCAGACACCGGCAGAACCTGCAAGCAAAAGAAACATAAGGTTAGCAAGTTGCAACACGTTCGCAGCCGCGCTCGCTTACCTGATCCATCTGTGCTTTCACAGATTCTTCGCGGCCTTCTCTTCAGCAGCCTAACGGCACTTGTAAAGACAAAGAACATTGTTAAGTAGGAATCGGGTGAAGGCGGCCGCATTTACTTTTCTTACCTGCTTTTGTGCGCGTATTACGATCTCTTCAACCGCAGCAGCCCGGCACCTGAAAACAAGAAAAGACATTATTTAAGTGCCAATAAAGACTGCAAGAAAGCCTAACACTTACGTGTTTCCCCACGTGCATCCGTGACTGGGAAAACGCCCGCAAGGTCCCGACACCTGCAAATAAGAAAAGAACATTGTTAGAGGTGCTATAATAAGGTCACAGATCATTATACTCACGTACTTCGCACGTGCAATGGCAACGGACGAACAACGCCCGCAACATCTCAAGACCTGAAAACAGAAAACAAGGGACATTATTGAGGTGTCATTGAAATTCCCATACCTACGTACAACCGCACGTGTCGTGCTCTCAGTGACCACGCCCTCAGCATCCAGGCACCTGAAAAAGACAATGCAAAGACTTCATTAAAGGTGCCCATCTCTTCAAGACTATAAACTCTTTATACCTACTGACATCTGCTCGTGCAGTAACGGCGGCATCACCTTTTGGCATCTCAGCACCTGTGCCACTTCTAAGGCCACAAAAGACTTTGAGGACCTCCAGTGACGTAACTGGAACCCACGCACCCCTGCATAAGTCTCAGGATGGAGAGCCCAGCATTTATACGCCTAAGGTGAGAGCTCACCAGGACATTGGACTTTCGGAGAGTTGGCGATTAGTGAGGAGGAAGTCCAGCCAAACGGTCATTAACCCTTTTTTCTTCCGCCTGCAGAAACCTTACCCTGCAAGCCAGACGGTCAATAAGAGGAAGCCCAGTCCAGAGAGTCATCCGAGCTCTACGCTTCTCAATTGAAGAGACTATAACAGTTCAGCCGGGACCAGCGCCTCCGTGGGAATCAGGTGAGCGTTACAATTAGCCAGGGCATCTGTGGGTATCCGGAGTCACCTGCATAGATGGAGGCACAGGCGTTAGTCACGGTGTAAGGTGTGGGGGTGGACTTACCCAATATCAGGTCAATGCACTCCTTGTGCATGCAGATGGGCCTTCTTTTCACAGCATGTGTCTATTCTATATCTGTGCATGCAGTGTCACTCATGGCCATGCATTGTTTGTGCTTTGCATGCACCCTATTCCCTTGCAGCATGTTACGTAAGGTGTCTTTTGGTAACATGTGCAGGAGACATGGTGGTTGTCATGTGGCATGCTGGGTTCCCCATGGACCCTCTCTGGCCGTCTGGTGGCAACGGGTAGGCATTGTGGGCTAGCCGCACATGAGTGCATGGGCGTGGCACTGGCAGGGATGTTGTTCTGTGTGTCAATTTGGCCATTTCTCTGCATTGCTTTGGTGGGTGCATGTTGCATTGTGGTACCTGTAGTCATGTTGGTTTATTTGGTTGATACTGTATGTGTACTAATGCTTCTCCATACAGGTAAGTCCGACATGTGCATGCTCCCTGGTTTGTACTGTGACGTTAGTGCAGAGGTGGTCAAGTGTAGATTTCGCATTTGCTTGTTATTCCATCCTTTGTGTGGTCATTCGCACCGCCCCCCCCCCTTTGGTCATGTGACCCACAGCACATTTGTGCTAGCTTTCCTACCCACCTACTATCCAGGTCCATTTTCTCCTGTGCCTCTCCATGTATCCTGGCAGTGTGCTGTTCCATAGGACCAGGGCATTGTCGGTGGAACCAGGGTAGCGGGCACAGCAGTGGGTGATGATGAGGTTGGGGTTGCAGGTCACCTGCACATTCAGGGAGTGGTAATGGTTGTGGTTTTGGTACACTGCTTCATGGGCTTGGGGGCCACCAGCCCAACATTGGTACAGACCACGGCAGCAATCACATTTGGCATTTGGACAATTTGGACAATGGCATAGAACTGTGCCTTTATGACATTGACCTGGGCTGAGGTGGTAGGCAGTGAGCTGCACTTGCCGTGGGAGGGCTTCAAGCACCTGGGCAAGCACTGCCCATCATGGCCATGGAGTGCTGGAAGGTGCCAGTTCCAAGGAATTGTAGGACAGACACTAGTTTCAGCAGTGGGGACACAGCTGTCTGGATATTGAACATGCTCCCTATGTCCTGTATTTACCCTTGGGATTGGGGTACACCTTGCTTGGGCTCTCCTCCTCCTGCCCCCCCTGTACTCCCTGTGCCCTGGACCGGTTGTCCAGCCTCTCTACTTTCAAGCGCAGCATGGGCAGCTGCCTGTCCCAGCTCACAGTGGCTAGTTGCAGCATGTTGTTGGAAACAGTGTTTGGGGTAGGGGTGTGCCTTATGTAGCCCTCTGGGATGGATTGGGATCACCTGTGGCTTCATTTCAGACACCTGTGTTCGTTTAGCCCCAGCTGGGGGCTGGAGGTAACTGCGCAGTGTTTTCAGCATTAATGCCGGTTTTTGGCACTAATACCGCCGGACATGGACTTGTGATGCGGCTGCGTTTGCGCCTCGTGTGGCTGTCTGGAATAGCGTCGGCTGTAATAGCTCTGGCTGTAATTGCACCGGCTGTAATAGCGCCAGCTGATTTTACAGTCTGTTGTATTTGCGTTGACTCATTATCCGGCAGAGCGGTATCCTTTGCACTAATTTCGTTACTGCCACTTTTAAGGGTCACCGCCAGACTTGTGATGAGGCTGAAAATCTGTAAGTAATTAGCAGAACAACCCAATAAGTAAAGGCTTCTTTTTTTTTAATTCAAGTTTTATTAGGTTTTCAGAACAACAGTCGAGTTATTAAAAGCATAACTTCTGGGCACATGCCCACAACAAGAAAAGCGATACGACATTGTACCTTGGTATGTTCTCCCACCCTCCCCCCACCCACCTAAGCCATTGTCTCGGGACTCTCAATCCGCTTATCCATGCTACACAAATTGGGGCAGCTCCGACCGGGCTCCAGGTTGTCAGTGATTAACCGATTTTTCGTATCAGTTTGTTCAGTATCAAGGCGTGTTTTGGGCCGGGTCAAGGGCCCCTGGGCGCCTTCGGGCGAGTCCTTCCAGGTTCTTGCCCTGGCAGCTCTGGCTGCGAGCAATAGTGAGTGTGTGAGGTCTGGTAACTTTTCCCAATGATCATCTTTCCCCTGCAGACCAAATATTATCAGGATTGGGTCCTGTGGGAATATCCCCTCCCCCGCCTCCTTAAGCCAGCTAAGCACTTCCGACCAGTAAGCTTGGACCTTCCCACGTGACCACCACATATGCCAGTAGTTGGCTCTTTCCCCACATCCATGCCAGCACAATGGGACTACATCGGGAACATCCTCGAAAGGGTGATCGGGTCATACTGCCACCTGTGAAGAAGTTTGATGGCGTGTGTTTTATATTGGCAGGAAATTGATGTTTTAAATGATCTGCTGCAGAGTTGCCCCCAGAGGCCGTCCCCGATTCCACAGCCCAGGTCCCTCTCCCATTTCCTCCTGAGGCTTTTGGTTGTTCCCTCCCGGGGGGCCAGGAGGGCAGCATAGAGGAGTGAGATAAGCCCTTTCATTTCCACATGGGTGTCTAGGATTTTCTCTACTAGGGCGAGTTTTCTTTGTACGTGGGGGTTACATTTCTGTTGCATTAGGATTCCCTTAAGCCGTTAATAAAGGAGTGGGGAGAGCCTGCCGATTCCCAGTGCCTCCCCGAGCTCTTGAATACTTATAAAGGAATCCTCCCTCACCAGCTGGCCGACTCTACAGAGGCCTGCTTCAAACCAGGACTCGTAGTGTTCGTGGCCTGGGATTTCTTCCAGCACTGGCGTGGACCAAATGTGGCTCACGGGGGAGGGCCAAGTGGTCACCTTCTTCCCGTGTCCCTTCCCTTCTAATGCCTTCCACATTGTGCCTAATATCGGGTGGTCCCCAATTCTTCTTGGAAGCTTTTTCATTGGGCCCCATAACCATTCTCCCACCATGACTGGGCTCAGGAGGGAGTTCTCAAGGTAAACACATTGTTTGTCCGGGTCCTCTCTGAGGTGTGGGGCCAGGGCCCTGAGTTGGGCTGCTCTGTGGTACATGCGCTGATCCGGGATGGAGACCCCCCTCTTTCTTTGGGGAGGGTGAGGGTTTCGTATCCTATTCTAGGTCTCTGCCCCTGCCATATGAATTTCATTATACGCTTTTTGGCTTCTTTTAGGTGGGCTTCCGCAGCCTCCAACGGGAGCATCTGGAAAAGGTATAGGACCCTGGGGAGGAGATTCATCTTTATGGCGTTTATTCTTCCGATCCATGAGATTTGCCCCTTACACCATCCCTCCATATCCTTATATAATTTGTCAAACAGTGGGGGGTAGTTTGCCTGGTTTAAGTCCTTGTGGGGTCTAACGATATTAATCCCCAGGTATTTTATCCCTTCAATGCAGATTTGAAGTCCCAGGGGGGCCAGCTCGCCCAGATTTCATTCTGTGTCTTGTGCGAATGGGAAGATCATTGACTTGCGTATATTAACCCTGAAACCTGAGAAGAGACCGAAGCGTTCTATAACCTGTAGGGTGGCTGGGACTGTCAAAAGCACCATAAGAGAGGCAGGTGTCGATACTCTCCCCCGAACCACAGAAGCCAAATGAAGTCGACCCTCCACCCGTGGTTGGCACAGATACCTGATATTTTAAATACAGGATACCGCGTGGCAGCCAATGGGGGGAAGAGGGTTAGGGAGAGGTTGTGGACGGGGAAGGGGAGGTTAAGGGAAACCGGATAGAGGTTTAGGAAACACCTACAGTGAATAGGTTAGGGGGAAACACAGGGAAAACACCCTACACTGTCTAGTAAACCCTGACACATAACACACACATAGATCACAAAATATGCCCCCTTAATACAGGCTGAATCAGGATCTTAACTAGTGTAACTGTGCTCTCTAATAGCCCTTTGATACAGGCACATGTAGTAATTATGAGGACATAGAATACATGTATGCAAGCGTAAATGAAACAAACTCATGGGATATGATTCCCAACATGAAGTACATGACACATGGCCCGTTGAGCAAGCAGAAGCAACATAAACATTCATAGAACATGTAGGACCAAAAGTGTGAGTTCAACACCAACGGAGAATGGATTCCAACAAACATATACACTGAGGGAGCAGCCTAATGCCATGCTGGATGTGGTACGTCCTGACCGCTTACTGCCTCCATAGTAGAAACATTCATAAATCCCAAAACATGGACTAATCAAAGTGTTCGGCCCATATGATATGCTCCTCCAAGTCTTTCATATGCAAACATTGCCCCACGTTAACACACAAAAAGCAACAAAATCATTGAGCACTTATCTGTGCGTCTGGGAGACTCGCAAGCCGTCTCAGACGAGAAATGATGACGCCTTGATAGAGGCCCCGTTCACGGAGTCAGCACCAGTATGGGAGCGGAGCCTGAATGAAGCGACGCAAGTCCTCCTTATACTTCCTGAGCTTTGCCCCTCGTTCTTTCTAGGACGCGTAGTTCACTGTGTGCTGCTGAGATCACATACCCGGTATCCTGATGAAAGGCGTGCGCGGACCGCACCAACCTCCGGCATGGCTTCGCCTCGTGAAACAATAAGCCACACCTGCCGTGCGCCGTTGGCACATGATAAACTGTTGTTAATTACTGACAGCTGGCCAACGCGCATGGCAAGGACTACGAATGGACAAGGGGCTGCTGGGAAATGTAGTTTATCCAGCCCATTATAATCTCTTTTCAGATTTAAACACCTCTTTCGCCTCC
The DNA here is from genome assembly GCF_040938575.1 of Ambystoma mexicanum. Taxonomy (NCBI): domain Eukaryota; kingdom Metazoa; phylum Chordata; class Amphibia; order Caudata; family Ambystomatidae; genus Ambystoma; species Ambystoma mexicanum. Next base: position 1,158,326,421 of record NC_090932.1, on the reverse strand, counting down.
ACCACCCCATATTCCTGACAGGGACTGATCTTGTGGGTTCCCTCAGATGTAGCAGGATATCGTCTGCTTAAAGGCCAAGTTTAAAAGTCTGGTCTCCCACGTCTATGCCACGAACCATCGGGGAACCTCTGAGATATTCTGCGAGTATTTCCATGATCATGGCAAACAAGAGCGGGGAGAGGGCACAGTCCTGCCTAGTCCCTCTTTGGAGGCCGAAGACGCGAGAGAGGCGACCATTAACCGTAACTCTCGCTGATGGATCTACATATAGGGCCTTGATGGCTTGCCTGATCCCCACTCCAAACCCCAGTTTCGTAAGGACTTCATGTAGAAATCCCCAGTCCACTCGGTCGAATGCCTTTTCAGCATCGATGTCCACCAGAACCGGGTTGCCCCCTTTGGTGCTGCTTCCCTCATAATGTGCACCGCTTTGCAGAGGGTGTCCGCCCCCTGTCTCCCCTGTATAAAGCCTACCTGGTCGGAGTGAATTAGTCCCGGCATATGGCCATCAAGTCTCGTGGCAATTATCCAGGTGAATAGTTTTGCATCCACATTTAGGAGGGAGATTGGTCTGTAGGACCGGCAATCGGTCGGATCCTTACCCTCCTTAGGGATCACTGTGATTAGCGCTTTGCCGAAGGACGGGGCTGCCCTCCCCGTCGTCATGATGTTAGTAAATAGACCTGCCAGGAACCCCGCCAGTTTGCCCCCAAAGGCCTTATAGAAGCCTGCGGTGAACCCATCTTCCCCTGGGGCCCTTCCCAGCTTTAGTCTCGATATTGCCTTGAGGACCTCCTCTTCAGTTATTGGGGAGTCTAGGGCCAATGCCTCTGAGCTACCGAGGACGGGGAGGGTGACCCCATCGAGATATGCCTCAAGTGCCACCTTCTCTGCTTCTCCTCCCCTTCCATAAAGGGTCTCATAGAACCCGGCAAATTTCTCCGCTATACCTTCCGGATCAGCTCCTTCCCCCTCTTCCCCGCCTCGATTCTTGCTACCCATCTGTCCGCTCGCTGGCTTCGGAGCTTGGACGCCAGCATGGCGTTTGCCTTATTGCCTTTTTCGTAATATCTTTGACGCAGGTGTTGGAGGCCCGCTACAATTTTGCCCATCTCAAGTTCTCTAAGCTCTTGCCTCTTCCCCCTTGCATCACCCAGGTCCCTCTCCCTCTCCTCCTCCCTCTTCCCTTCGGACCTCTCCAGCGCTATTATCTCTGACTGCAGTCTGTGGGTCAGGAGGGTCCTTATCCATTTTTTGGAAGCCCCTTCCCTGATCAGTCTGCCTCTCCAGGTTCCCTTTGCCGCCTCCCATACCGTCTCTATGCTGACCTCTGCCGTGTCACTCAGCTCAAAATATTCTTTGATCGGCGTACCCATCTCCTCCTTAAAAACCGTATCCCGGAGTAGGAAGTCATTACATTTCCATAGGGATTCCCTGGGTTTCAGACCTAGGATACTAAAGTCAGATCAGATCGTGATCCGACCAGCTGACCGGACGGATGTCACAGGACTCCACTCTGGTCATGTTCTGGTATTCTGTGAAGAGATAATCCATTCTCGTCCTAGTACCGTGGACTGCAGAGTAGAAGGTATACCCCTTTGTGGTCGGGTGTAGCTCCCTCCATATGTCTACCAACCCATGATCCCACATCAAGTCCTGAAATTTCCCAAGTGGTCAACCCCCCCCCTGCTGCCCAGCGGAACGGCCTCTCCACTATGGTCCAGTTCCCGGTTTGCCCACATGTTAAAGTCCCCACCGAGCAACAGAAGACCTTCAGTTTTGGCCATTATCTCTCCCATTGCCTCTTGGATAAATTCGATCTGGCCCACATTGGGGCAGTATATGACCGCTAGGGTGACTCTGGAGTTGTGTAGATTACCCGATACCACCAAGGATCTCCCGTCCTCCCTTCCTCACTTGGTTATCTCTGTGAGCCTCTGGTTCCTGTGTAGTAGGATCCCGACTCCACCTCTCTTTGTGTGTGCGGATGCCCAGAAGGTCTGGCCCACCTGCGATCCCGGGATGGCCCTCTCCTCCCCCCTCACCGTTCTGGTTTCTTGGACAAAGAGGACATCCAAATTGGCGTTCTTCATTTCTCTCCCCATGAGGGAGCGCTTGGCTGGTGAATTTAGCCCCTTAGCGTTAAGAGAGCCTATCCTCAGCGACTCGGCCCGGCCCTTCCTCTCATTGCCCGCCATAGATTCTTTGCCTTGAGTGCATCATTTCCCCGGTTCTGTGTGGACTGCTCCGTTTCCATACAAAATTGGATCGGTGTTGAGCCCACGAGTTCCTTTTCCCAGTCCCCTCCCTTACCCCCTCACCCTTTATTCTTGATGCCTGCCAACAGGCAAGCCACCAGGGTGAGAACATGTCCCTCCACCGCATTTCTCTTGGCAAGCTCTGTGTCCCCGGCCGGGGGTATGTAATTCGAGCCCTTGCATTCTTTATTAGTGAGTTTTTATCCACCTAGTCCTCTCCAGCCTCCACCGTGGGGGTGTTTGGTTTCCTGAATTTTCTCCTGCCCTTTGTCATCTTCAAGGGCCCTCCGGTTCTCTCCTGGGGTCCGGTGTTGCCTGTATGTCCATCCTGTTTCCTTCCTCCGGGATGTCTACCTTAAGCACCTTATGTCCGGGTCAGTGAGCCACTAGGTGAGCGGCCGGCACTCTCTTCTGCGGGTGAGCGTGAGGGTTGAGAGGTCCTGGTATATTCGGATTGTGTCTCCTTCGAAAATGAAACTCTCCAGCCTTTTAGCCTTCTCCAACACCTCCATTTTCTCCCTGTAGCGGAGGAAGCGCACAACGATGGACCTTGGGCCTCCCCCTCCACCACCCACCTCGATGTGCTCTTTCCAGCTGGACTTCCTTGCCCCCTCCAATGTGAAGAGTTGGTTTATGAGGCCCTGGACTTTCCTTCCCAAGTCGGCGGGAGTCTCCCCTCTCTGCTGCGTTACGCCCATGATGCGCAGGTTATTTCGGCGTTCCCTGTTTTCTAGATCATCCATCTTCAAGACTATGTCCTCCTCTCTTTTTTCTAAATCTGTCAGCCTCGCCTCATACTTCATGTCCAACAGGTCCATCTGGAGGTGGTTGTTTTCCATTCTTTCCATTTTTTCCTCTAGAGTATCCACTCTCCCCATGAGGTCTACTATTGAGGCTTGTATATCAGTTCGGATTGCTTTAATCCCCTGGAGAATGTCCTTGAGATCGTCCTTCATGAGCGCTGCAGCGGAGGGGTCGCTACTTGTGGGCATGTTGGCTCTTTTATTTAATTTATTTTATTTTATTTTATTTTTTATTTAGAATAAAAAATGTAAAAAAATGGGACTTTTTTTCTTGATGTTTTGACTATGAACCGTGCGCCTCACTCAGGGCGGTATATGACCGGTGAAAGCGTTGGAGGGAGATGATATGCTCCCGCCCTGCCTGGTTCTGATATTCCACTTGGTGGCCCCGGTCCCTCTTTATTTTCAGGATTCTATGTTTACAACCGGGGGCCCCGGCATTGGCCTGGGACTCCTTGGGGGACACAGTATTAGGGGCAGGGGCCCGCCTCTCTGGGTGAGCCTCCGTTGCCAAGTCCGTAGGCCCTCCAGGGGCAGGTTCGGCCCATTCCACTCCCTCTGGGGAGCGGGTCACTCCTGCAAGTCCCCGCGGGGCTCTGGGGGGGAAAGGGGAGGAGCGAGCCCTCCCCGGCACGATCCCTCGGCACACGCTCCCCCCACACCCTCCTCACCTCCTCCTGGCTCCTGCTGGGGCACACCAGGTTCTGGCTCCTCCACTTTTGGCCCTGGTTCGTGATGGATTCTGTTCTGGCGTATGCGGGAGGTGGGGAGGTCACGCTCCTGACAGGTAGCTCCTGGGGTCCTGCCGGGGCCCCCCGCCGTGCACCACTCCGTGTCCTCTCTAGGCTCTTGGGGCCCAGGCTGGGCCCTTCCCCACCCTCGGGCCCGTGGGGTGCCCGGTTCCAGCAAGGAATGTGCCCCGGCACCCTCAATTCAAGGCTTTGGGGGTTGTGGCGGGGGGGGGGGGGGTCGCCCCAACCCCAGCTCTCAGGTCCCGTTCTGTGGTGGGGTAGGGGGAGAGTCTCGGCGCTTGCGGCTCCGTAGCTGTCCTCTCGGGGGCCGGTGGTACTGTGGGGAGAGCTGTCTCATGGGGCTTAACTATGGAAAGGGCTTCGAGGCGGGCCTCTCACGGGTGGTTGTTCTCTGGAGCCTGCAGGGGCCCTGTGCGCGTCTGCGGGGGTCTGCGCACTCGGCCTCGGCTCCCTCACTGTTGGCCCGGTGCCTGCGCATCTCCGTTCGGGCGTCTGTGGGAGGTAGATCGTCGGGCCTCTGTCACTCACCGAATCTGTGGCCTCCGGGGGTCCGCTGGGCGCCCCCCTCCCGTGCGCTGCTCCGGGTGCTCTCCAAGCGCCGGGGGACCGAGCTGGGCCCTTGTCTATCTTCGGGCCCGTGGGGGGCTCCGCCTCAGCGGAGGATGTGCCCCGGCGCCCACCACACGAGAGTTAGGGCACCAGGGTGGGGGGGTCCCAACCCCCTGCCCCAGGTCCCGTTCTGCGGATGCAGAGGGCAGGGGGAGGAGCCCAGGCGAACCGGGCCCCACAGCAGTCCTCTCGGGGGGCCGGTGGCTCCGTGGGGCGGGCTGTCCCTGTGTGCTCTGCTTTGCGGGGAGTCCCACTGTGAGCGTTCCACCGGCCATGTCTTTCTGGATCTTTGATCCGGGGCCCGTCCTTCTCAGGTCTCTGGGGGGGGGGCGAACAGCTAGGCAGCCCCCACAGGGCTCGGGTCCTCCCCTGCGCCACACCAAAATCCCGGCCGGGGATGTAGATGGCACACTAGGCCCTGCAGTGCTGGAGGAGCGCGAGAGCTACACGTCCAGCATGCTCCGCGCCCCCTGGTGGTCCTCAAGGCTTCTTTTTAAAGGGTGAAATGAAGGATCTGGTCACCAAGGAACATGCACACTGAGCCAACTGAAACCCTGATTGCCCAAAAGAAGAACACCCATCCTTCACAGGAGTGAGACCCACCCTCCAGAAGTAGAATCCATGAGATGACTCCAGGAGGACAGCAGACCCCAGCACCTCATCAGGCAAACGTGGATGGCAGTTCAGAAAAAATTACCCCTGCAGTTGGACAATGGTGGTTGTGACCACAGACTGCCCAGACAAGCAGATTTGGAAGGGTATTGGACTCGAAAACAATTTCCAGGCAGAGGTAGCTTCCAAGACCAAGGCCCTGGTGAGAAAATGTGGTAAAAAGCTCTAAAAAAGGGTGGAAGAAAGACTCTGGGTGCAAGGCCTGACCCAAGCAGATTAGGAAGACTAGTAGCCGGTCAATGAAGACCCAGGAAGGATGCCCACCAAATGAAAATGTAAACTAGAGCACAAGTCAAAGACACCAGTTCCACCAGCATGGTCAAACTGGGTCTCAACATCCGCTAAAATAATTTGTTGGTGCCAAAATTGCCCAGCAGTTAAGCAGATCTGCTCAACTTCCAAGAATCCAGCAGCATTAATTTTAGGAACAGGGCTTCCCTTAAATGTCCCTTCAGTGAGAGGGCCTGGCTTGGGGCCAGCCAATCAGGCTGTGTGCTGTGACCCATAGAACACAGCTAGATTTCCATGACAAATTTAGTTCAACTGTTCACATAGCTTTTGTCACTTGGACACTTTGACACAGCTCCTGTCCTCTCGCCCTTGGAATACGAGCTGCTGTCAGAGACCTAGCCATTTTCTGCCTACCTTCTATCTGGCAATAAATTCACACATGCATTTACCACTTCTTTAATTACAGTTCAACACAGACCATTGACTTCCAAAGGTCATTCATCCACCATAGAGCTTCGAGACCATACCAATGGCATTAGGCGCTATACAAATATCACCTAACATAACATCAAATAAAATAACATACAAGAAGTTCAGCATTTTTCTCAATCTCAATCCCAATGCAGTTTATCACCAGATCCCATTATACAAGGCCTCCCACTATATAACAACTTTTTAATCACATGTGGGTCTATGCGGCTACAAAGGTCTTAGCTTCAGTGTGTCATTTGTCACTGAGTTCTTCCAAGATCCCATCAGAGGAGTCATAGCATGGATCCCCGGAATCATCAACGTGCATGATGACATCCTCATATTTAGCAAAATAACTGTTGAACAGTACCCTCGGCTAAGAGAAATCCTCCAGCAGCAGAGACCATGGACTCACCCTCAACCAGAGGTAGTGTGAGTTAAACAAAGACAAACTGGATTTGTGTTCCAAAAGGACTCCAGAGCCCTGCAAAGTCAGTGGAATTAAGTCAGTGCAGACTTACCAAAACCAATCAAAAACCTGAAGCTTCTTTGGCACAGTAAATTACTGTGGGAGCTTTGTCTCCAACCTTGCCTTCCTCACAGAGCATTTGCAGCGTCTAATCAGAGGTTCGGAACTCTGGGATGGAGTGATCAACAGGCAGCAGCATTCTGCGTCATCAAGAACGCAGTTCCTGAAAGGAGCAGGGAAACTCTAAACTCTGGGCCAGAGTATTATTGTTATACAGAAACCTGAAAAAATTGTCCATAGGGCGAATTTATTTACCACAATGGTGTATCAAAGTTTATTTGACATGATACAAAAATTCAAAGAAGTCAGTTAATTACATGCTATTACACACTTCATTATTGTATAACATGACAGAACAACAAGGAAGTACATAAAAATGGCTAAAAAAGTCAACCACAATAAGCATTCATAGTGCAACATTCAAACCATACTCAACAGTCAGTGTCATTCAAAAATACAGCAAATACTAAAAGACATACCAACATTCATTAACAGTAGGAAGCGGGAAATACAAATCCTCCCCACAACTAATCTGATTCTTTTTGTATTTCTAAAGGCAGCAATAGAACCGATTAAAAAACAATCTGTTGCAAAGGTGGATCTAAGAGAAAAATATATGAAGATCGCATTCCTTTGAGATTAACTCAACCGGTTTGGACGTAGGATGTAGATTTGACAACGTCTTCATCAGGAGAAAGATGTAACACAACGACGAAGCTGAAGATGTTCCACAAGAACAGAGCAATATTTTTTGATACCCCCGAGGATGCAATGGAGTGGCTGGATGCACAGAACTGTCCTTCGGGGACAGACGACCAGAAGGAGAGTGGCACAGACAAAATGATGCAGTGTTTCCGGAGGCCGAGGTGCTGTATAAACTGTAACATTGGGACTGGATTATAGTCTAGAGACGTAAGAGGATGGCGGGTAGAATAGGCTGTCGCATATGATCGGGAGACACAGAGTACCCGAACTCACACCTCACTAGATAGGTTAGTTGGGTTACCAGAAGTGCGGTAATCCCCTGCTGGCTTACTAGTACCGGCTTAGCCAGGATAGGACCAAATGCAGGATTGCCTGAGATCCAGGGATGGACCTAGGCAACAGTTGGGGTTGGGCCTGGAGGGGGGTGGGAGTCGAGTTGGGGAGTTTGCTGTGGTAGTTGTTAGGGAATGAGCTTGCACCCACGCGCTGCTGCGCGTAACACCAAAGAGGAGGGAGGTTAGAGGTGGGAAAGGATACGGCTGAGGATGGGTGACCTTAAGATAGTAACCTGGAACGTTAGGGGGCTCAACAGTTATTTAAAGAGGAACAAAATAATGATGTATTTGAGGAGACAGAGGGTAGACATTGCCCTGTTACAGGAAACCCACCTCACTAGGGAGAAACAGGAGGTGATACGAGAAAAGTTGAAGGGGACTACTGTTGGGGCTACATATTCGGCATATACTAGGGGGTAATAACCTGGATCGCTCCACACATACCTTTCCAGCTAATACAATCCACAGAAGACCCAGACGGGAGGATGCTCACGATACGGGCTCTGATCGAAAACAAGGAGGTGTGTATTATTAATATATACGCACCTAACCAGGATACTGTAGCTTATTTCAAGACCCTGTATGGCAAAGTCAGCCTGTACCTGGGAGGTGTAGTTATATGGTGAGGGGACTTCAACTGCACGCTGGACCCAGGAATGGATAGAACGGACGAGAGACACAGTAAACCCACCCCCGCTGCCAGATCTTTGAATACCCAGTTGGGGGAACTTCAGCTAGTAGATATATGGAGGTGCGTCACCCACAAGACAGACATTATCCGCACTATGCGGCCCCACAAAACCTATACACACGGCTAGACTACATGTTTACTGTAGCATGGTAACATCTGATGATACATTGGCATAGAACCTGCAGGGATTCCAGAAGGAGAATGTTGAGGAAGCTGGAGGCACTGAAGAAGCAGTTAGAGAGACTGAAGCATCCTCCTTCAGAGACTCCTGCTATATCCCCTTTTTATATATATATATAATTACAATACTTAAATATATTAATAAATCTGTTTATACCCATATATATATGATTCACGCCTCATATGTAATACTACATTTGGCGACGAGGAACTATCTGATGAATTACGACGGATATTGATCAGGATCAGATGAGAAATCATTGCGGCGGTGAGTGTGAACCTTATTGTGCATACTTGATACGACACTGTCCGAGCAAGTGCATCGTGAACGAAAGGAACTATTGTTTTATATACATGTGCTTAAATGAACTCACGGCTGCCGTTAGTCATATGCGCGAGCCCCTCGTGCCGTGCCCTCAAGTTAAGCATTGTTTGAACCTTACCGCGAGCTTCCCGTGTGGAAGGGAGCTCGTCTCTTCAAGTTAGAGGAAAGCACCTGCTACGTAGTGACGTGCGTGCGTGCGGCCATCTTGGATCGGGTGGCTACAGGATAAACAAAGGAAGCTCACGGCGACCGTTGCTCCAGTGGGTGAATTGTTTATCCAAGTGAATACAAGTTGTGCAAGCGACGACTTGGAGGGCATTTCATGATTAGACATTGCAACGGGCTACAGCAAGTGTCATCGTAGACATTATAGTATAAAAAAAAGGGAACATTTTATCAATGAGGAGCTGGTAGTCCATTTCTCCTCCTACTCGTCCCAGTACCTTGTTAGTGTGTCCATAGCAGCAAATGTACATTAGAGAATTGGTACACTGAGCTACAGGGAATTGTATTGGATAAAAGGTCACAGATGAAACACCACAGTACACCACAATAGAGGAAGTGTTGCGCCAATCATACAAGGAATAGTGTGTTGTGAAAATAAAAGAGCACTGCGATAAGGTGCAGAGGAGCCGCAGCTATCATTAGGAATAGTGGATCAGGTGACCAACCTGCAACTGGAAATATGTCAATGCACACTGTACCACCACCAGCCTTGTTTCTTCTTGAGGCTGGAGAACCAAACATACCATGGAAGAGATGGTTGAAGTCGTTCGAGCACTATGCTTCAGTGGTGTGTGGAGCAAACTACAGCATGGAGAGAAAGCAAGCACTGCTACTCCACTGTTTGGGACCAGCGGGACAAGAAAAGTTTGAGGACTTGCCGAACTTACCTGATGGTGAAGGGGATATGAATGAGTATGAAAAGTGTATTGCAAAGTTGAATAGACACTATGAAAAGAAGCTGAGTACGATCTTGGAAAGATACAAGTTTGGAAAGAGGTCACAGGAGAGCGGAGAAAGTGTGGAACAGTTCATAACGGTCCTGAGGAAACTAGCGAAGAATTGCAAATTCGGACCACAGCTTGATGAGAGACTTAGAGACCAATTTATGTTGGAGTGCAATAGTGCTAAGATCAGAGAGAGACTATGGGGAGAAGATGATCCTAATCTAGATACATTCCTGCGCATAGCCAAGGAGGTGGAGCATATGGAGAATTGTGTAAAGACACTAGAGGAAAGAGTGAAAACTACCACAGTGAAGTCAGAGAACTCTATCAATGCAATTCAAATGGCAAAAGTTGATGAATCCACCAATCAAAGTGCGGTGGTGAGGCGGAAAGAGGAGTCTAGAACTCAAGGCGCTTACAAATATGGTGGTGATACTAGAGGCAGAGGATTTGCACGTGGATATGGAAGCTATAACAGAGGACGCTTTGCCAATAACAGACGCCCCCAAGTGAATCAGAGAGGTAGCGGAAGAATCAGAACGTGTTTCAGGTGTGACAGTGCTACACACTGGGCTAATAGTCCTGAGTGACCAGCTATCCACATCATCTGCAAAAACTGTAATGGCAAGGGTCATATGGCTAAATGTTGCAGGATGGATAAAGCGAACATGAACTGGATTGGGGGTGCAGAAGAAAATGAAGAAGAAGAGTGTGTATTTGCTGTCAGTAGCACAGTGGATGGTGTGGAATTGGAGAGTCCGAAGACCATTATTATGATAAACAATAAGCCGGTAAGAATGATGACGGATTCAGGAGCAAAATACACGTTATTACCTGAAAGAATTTGAAGAGAATTGGACCAAGATGTTTGAATGAATCGGATATTAAGCCAAATGCCTATGGAGGTATCAAGATAGACATTGTTGGATGGTTTGAAGCGGAATTGGCCTTCAAAGATAGGTCTGCAAAAGCTAAGGTGTATGTATCAAGCAAAGGGAGAAACACCTCTACTCAGCTGGACGCACCAGGCATGGCTGAAGGTCAAGTTGGATGCTAGTGCTGAGGAGTCTGTCTATGCAATTGAATCCAGTGAGATGTCTACAGAAGCAGTGAAAAAGGAAGTGTTCAAAGATGAAATAGGGTGTGCAAAAGGGATTACGCATAAAATACAGCTCAAAAAGGACTGTATTCTAGTAGCACAGAGGCTTAGGAATGTGCCATTGGCAATGAGAGATGAGGTCAAAAGCGAACTAAAAAAGTTGGAGAAAGAAGGTATAATAGAGAAAATTGACGCTTCAGCATGGGTATCACCACTGGTTGTGGTGAGGAAGAGCTCGGGGAAGGTAAGGGTATGCATTGACCTCAGAGAATTGAACAAGTGCATTATCCCCGAGAGGCACCCACTTCCCAACATTCAGGAGTTGTTATGTACCATGGGACCTGCAAAAGTGTTTTCTACGCTTGACCTTACTTTGGCATATCATCAAATTTGTTTACACAAGGACTCAAGACATTAACTCCTGAGGGTTTGTATCAGTATAAGAGAATGCCGTTTGGCCTCATATCAGCAGCATCTGTATTCCAGAAGACCATGCATCACATTTTTGATGGTGATAAGGGTATTATATTTTTTCAAGATGATATTCTTATATTTGCTGGAGATCGTATGGAGCATGACAGGATTTTGGATGGAGCATTAAGGAAACTGCAGAAAATGGGTATGACATTGAGTAAAGAGAAATCTAAAATTTACAGAGAAAGAATTGAGTATTTGGGTCATGTAATATCTGAGCAAGGAATTGCACCCAAGCCGGATTTGTTGTCTGCAATTAATGATTTGGCTCAGCCGAGCAACAAGGAAGAGTTAAGAACATTCCTGGGAATGGCTGAGTATTACTCTAAATATGTTAGGAAGTTTGCTGATCATACGGCTGCGTTGAGAGATCTCACCAGGATGAATGTTAAATATGAGTGGAATGAGGAGTGTAAAAAAAATTTTGTGTATATAAAGAATGCTCTCACAACTGCACCAGCACTAAAAAATTTTGTAAGGGGCCACCGAACAGTAATCACTACTGATGCCAGCAATGTGGGCCTGGGTGCGGTGTTAGCGCAGCTGCATAATGGTGAGGAGAAAATAATTGCGTTTGCCTCGAGGTTATTAAAAGGAGCAGAAAGGTCGTATTCAACTATTGAAAAAGAGGCCCTAGCCATTGTCTGGGCAGTGGATAAATTTAGGAGTTTCATTTGGGGAATGCAATTTGAAATAAATACAGATCATAAGCCACTTGTAGAACTATTTATGAACAAAGGATTAGACAAAGTATCGGCAAGGATACAGAGATGGGTGCATAGAATGCAAGAGTTCAATGTGGTGGTTAAGTATATTCCAGGAGTGAGGAATTATGCTGCAGATTGTTTGTCTAGACTTACAAACATCCAAGAAGAAAACAATGGTGATGGTGAAGAGAATCAACAGGAAATGATATGCGTTGTACAGGACACAGCTGTTGCTAAGGAGGAGTGGCTTGAAGGAATGAGTAAAGATGCAAAGCTACAGTTTGTGATGGAGAATATACACAAAAGACAAGTACCTCTCAACAAGATCAAGGAAGCGGATGTACAAGGACTGTGGAGTGTTAGGGATGAATTGAGTGTGCAAAATGGATATTTGCTGAGAGGAGATAGACTGATTCCGCCTGAAAATGTGAGAAAGAAGATTGTTGATCTAGGTCATGAAGGAATTTCCAAGACTAAATCAAGGATAAGGAATACGTACTGGTGGCCGGGATGTGATGCAGAGATCGAGAGAGCCACAAGAAACGGTATCCTTTGTAGTCAATCGGATAAGGGTTCTGTGGGCAATGAGTATCCGATGGTCATGACTGATGTGCCGGACAGACCATGGTTGAAAGTTGGAATGGACATTATGGGTCCTATATGGAGTGAAGGCAGCCAAATGTTTTGTGTAATTATTATTGACATTCTAACGAGATGGGCAGAAGTGAAATTAATGTCTAGTGTCACAACTAAAAATATTATCAGTTTCATAGAAGAAGTATGTGGTCAGGAGGGAAGGATATCCTGGAGTTATTCTATCTGACAATGGTCCACAATTTTTTCAAGAGAAATGGAGGATTATCTAGGAAAGAAGTCGATTAAACATGTGACTATGTTACACCCCGCCGTGCACATCACTCCAGAAGATGGGATTGTTCTTTAAAAGGTACGCACAAACATGTTTTCCTTCCTTATGGTATGCGGCGCTTCATTCCCCCATTCCTTTCACAATGGAGATTGCGGCAGGGATTGAACAAACTACGAGTACCATGATGCTCCACTGCACTATCATGTGCCCTGCGCCTCCAAACACCATGCTCTGACGTTTTGCTTTCTCTTTCGGATAAATGCAGTCTTTTCATTCAGCTCGCTGCTTCTGATTGAAGTTGCTGACGCCTTTGAAGTTTCGTCTTCGTCCTTTCTTGAAAATCTGGAATTCTTGACCTTTGCCTGCCTAACGGACCGTCTTGTCTGCTGCTTTGTACTTTACTGCCAGGTTAGTGTACCAGGACCTATTTCTTGTTTTCACGGACTGCCTTGCCAAATCGATTTTGTACTTCTGCTGCCCGCACGTTAACAGGACCCTTTCAAGTCTTGCTCCTAGCCCCGAACAGCACATCTAACAGGATTACCGTCTGGGATTCATTGACATTTCTATCAAGTCTGATATTGGACATTGGGAATTGTGTTTACCTTTCTTCAACAAGTGCACTGGGGGACGCTGCGCAGAGTGTGCACCAACCCGGAACTAGTGCGCTCCTCGTGCCGTTCGGGTTAGAACCCTCACTAACATTCCCATTTATTATTTTATACTGCCGTTTGTTTCACCTTGGATTGATCCCAACACTACTAGTGGTAAGGAGTGTTTCTTTCCTATTCCAACCTATTGTCATAGTTCCTTGAATAGTCTTGACAGGGATATTGTCTTGAGGTAGAAATAATCCATCCCCGGTCTGCAATTATAGAACTCATCTCTTCTTCTTTATTTTTACAACTGGTAAACCGTGGCGGTGTGTTCTCCCCGCTCTTTTGGGTGATCGGGCTCTTGTACTGTTTTAATCAGTAGGGGGTCATATCATTTTAAAGATCTATTCCCTCACAGAGAGGAGGCTCGGTTGGAGGCCCCATCCGAGCTCTTCAATCAAACCCTACGAATACCGGTCCTGGTCACCTCCTTATCCTCATCCTGGTTGGTGAGTAACAGACTAGTGCAATTTATCATCCTCAGACCAATGGGGTAGTGGAAAGATACAACAGGATTCTTAAAGATGCCATTAGATGGGCATGGGCTAATGGTGTGTGTTGGAAAGAAGCAGTTAGGAATGTCATCATGGCACACAGGTTTACCCCACATAGTTCTACGGGTGTATCACCATTTGAACTAAGCAGAGGTAGAAAGGCAATCACCAAGTTGTGTCCTGGATGGATGAGTGAGGTGGTAAAAATGGGAGTGACAACCAGTAATGCCGTTGATATGATCAGACAGAGACAAAATAGGAATAAAGCATGGCATGACAAGAAAAGGTTTAAGGGTAATGAAACAATGGAGGTGGGGTGTTGTGTGAGAGTTAAGCTGCCAGAAGCACTGAGAGTGAAAGGGATGAGATGGTCTGATCCTATCCAAGTTATACTAGTGTTTAAACATGCTGTACGGACAAGTGATGGAAGAGTATGGAATAATGGTAGAGTTATGAAAATAATCAGTAAGACTACCAGTGAGAACGTGGAAAAAAGTGATGTTGGTGTAAACAGAGAGAATCAGAAATGTTCCTTACCAGTAAATTCCATATATGTGCCAACTGTGATGAAGATGCCAGCATCAAAGTTTGGAAGGAAGTACCAGAGACCGATGCATTTGAAAGACTATGGAAAGTAAAGACTTTTCTAGAAAGAAGAGGGATGTGTAGCATGGTAACATCTGATGATACATTGGCATAGAACCTGCAGGGATTCCAGAAGGAGAATGTTGAGGAAGCTGGAGGCACTGAAGAAGCAGTTAGAGAGACTGAAGCATCCTCCTTCAGAGACTCCTGCTATATCCCCTTTATATATATATATATATACATATAATTACAATACTTAAATATATTAATAAATCTGTTTATACCCATATATATATGATTCATGCCTCATATGTAATACTACATTTACCTCATCAGAAATGGTCGGAGAGATAGTGCAGGTGGAATACAAAGCAAGGGTCCTCTTGGACCACTCACCATTGGTCTTAAAATGGCAATACATGCCCCCCAGAGCCAAGATCCCCATGTGGTGGCTCAGAGCTGAGGCACTGAAGGACACAGCGTTTAGAGAGGACTTGAGGGAGGATATAGAATATTTCGAAAAGAACACTGGAAGTGTAAAATCTGCGGGCACTTTGTGGGAGGCATTTAAGGTGGTGGTGAGGGGAACAGCCATATCTAAATCCAAAGGACTCCAGGGTGGCATTGTCCGGGAACTGGAAAAGGCAGAGGAGGAGCTAGAGGCAATCATGAACAAGGGAGACAGCTCCTCGGGGGTCACCAAAGCAGTTAGTAAATTACAGCAAGAGTGAGGGGAACATTGGGAGAGACTATGTAACCTAAGTTATAAGAAATACACGGAAAGGCAATGCGCAGGTGGTGATAAATCAGGCAGGTTGCTGGCATGGCTGTACAAAAACAAAGCGCCCAGGTCAGTCATTAGAGAAATAATAGGGGAGAACGATCAAATACTAGATACCCAAGAAGGAGTGAATGATGGGTTCCTCAAATTCTACCAACAATTGTACCAAGATGTGGAGGGAGGAGGGTGGAGTGAGATGAGGGAAACATTAGAAGATAATGGCCTGCCGAAGCTGAGCGTAGAGGAGAGGGAGGAATTAGATGCCCCGATCACACTGGAGGAACTGGAAGCAGTAGTTAAGGGACTACCTACTAGCAAAGCCCTGGGAACCGATGGATTGCCTAGTGAATTTTATAAAATGTACAGCACAGAAGTGCTCCCCCCATTGCTGGTCACACTGAACGAAGCGCTGGAGAGGGGAGACTACCCGAGTCCCTCAGAGAGGCAATTATTATCCCACTTTTAAAGCCCAATAAGCCTAGCATGGATTGCGGATCATATAGGCCGCTATCCATGTTAAACCAGGATAGCAAGATCCTTACGGCTGTGCTGGCAAACAGACTGAGACAAGTCCTAGGCAAACTCATACATCCAGATCAGGCCGGATACGTAACACATAGAAGCATATCCGATAATCTTTGGAGGCTCCATCGCATCATAGAACAAACAGAAGAGGATGCGCAAGAAGTGGCCATTGCCTCCCTAGACACGGTGAAGGCATTTGACTCAGTCAGATGGCCATGGTTGATGGCGGTCTTGAAGGATTACAGAATGGGGCCCATGTACCTGAAATGGGTAGAATTGTTGTATAGCTCCCCGCTGGCCAGAGTCAAGACAGGGGCGATTATTTTGGACAAATGGCAGCTTGGCAGGGGTACCAGACAGGGATGCCGTTGGTCCCCGATGCTGACCATCCTTGCATTAGAACCCCTGGCGATATACCTCAGACAACAATACGAAACTGTGGGAATTTATACTACGGGGGGGAGGGTCTGCACCTTATTTCACTGTATGCAGTCAACATACTGCTATATCTGAGATACCCAGAGGAAAACTTGCAATATGTCTTGGAAGTGCTGGAGCGATTTGCGTCGCTCTCCGGGATAGCAGTAAACCCTATGAAGTCGAGCCTGTTCCCCCTGGGCAGACATAGGGGAATCCCACAGGAGAACCTACCAGATACCCTGGAAGACTTAGTACCTTCAGGTACTTGGGTGTAGATATTTACCACATGGTGGAAGATGAACACACACACAACGCAGAGAGGGCAGTGGTTAATTTGGACAAGAGCATGAGATTCTGGGCAAAGCTCCCCCTGGCCATGGTAGGGAGGGCAGCGCTGCTGAAGATGGTAGCATTACCCAGGCTGCTACACTTCTTTGTGAACATCCCCTATATGATACCTAAGCGATTCTTTGGGAAATTACAGAGCTTATGCAGAGGCTTCATATGGCATAACACTAGGAACAGGATAGCCTTATGGAAATTGCAGAATATGTACGATAGAGGGGGTATAAAATTTGAGCTCTACTACCTGGCTAGCCAATTAGAGTATGTGGCTAAATGAGTCTATGCCAGGATGGTACACATGTTGTGCGCATGCCCAGAGATAGCGAAATTCTGGGGTGAAATCGCCCATCGATTGTCAGAGAAAGGAATAAAGTTGGATGTGGAATCAGTGTGGGCATGTATGGTGGGGAGCTTTACAGGCTTGCACGCATGTGTAGCGCGTCACCTGTATTCATTCCACTACCGACACTCGAAGAGGTTGAGCCGCCGATCCGGGCATGGACTGCAATTCATGTAAGTCTCTCTCGAATTGGTGATCTTTCGCAGCGTTAGGTGGAGCTTGTTATTATACGCTAGCCCGTCATTGTGCATGTACTGTTGCCTGGACCCTTCGTTCTTGTGTCAGATGGCTGTGTCGAGTTAGTTTACTTTTTGTACTACTTACATTTAAGTTGGTTCGGTGTTTCTCCTGATAGCGCCACAGGTAGTTAGGCACTTAGCAGGGTATTGTGTTGTGCGCCTATGTTTTTAATATATTTACTGCTACTTTGCCGCTTAGTTAGTATATTTAGTACTCAATTGGCACATCACCAGTATTTTCAACACGGATGTTGGCTATTCAATTACTAATCTAGTCGAGTGAGCTCCAGCCTCTTTTTGGTGTTGTCCCACTCAACTAGCTAATGCTAGCTGATCAGTACTGTTCTGCCCTTACGAATTAAGGGTAGCTGATTAGTTCTAGTCTGGCTTCTGTTTTTCAGTTAGCCAGCCCTTATAACTTTGGAAAGCTGTTTCTACACCACAATTCACCAATTGGGCATTTTCACGACGCTTGTCATTGAAGGGCAGAGCTCAGAGTAGCTGGACTAACATTCAGGTAAGTTTCCTTACAACATATGGCATATCTCTGTTTGCGTCTTTGGCCCGATCTGCCTAATTTTTCTTCTTTACTCAGGTTCTGTGAATTTTCCTGGGACTGGTTGGGGCCACTGGCAGTAGTCATTCTATCTTACTTCCATCTTGGCTGCGACAGCTCACACGCATGATGTCGGTCCTTGTGTACCCTTGTGCAACCTCAATGGCTGCAGGCACTACATGCACTTTTTCACCCTCCTTATGAAAATCACTTTTTCATTGAACTCATCTTCTCCACGGTGTTGTCCGTCTGCCATCACCCACCACGGTTTCCTTTGGGTCTCACTAACCCCTTGCTCTGGCCTTTAAACTCTGTGGATTGGGGACGACTTTTATTGGTTTTTTAGATGCCCATTGTGCACCTTTAATTTTACTTTTTACGTTTCCCTTAACTTTATAGGCCACATGTGGTGTAGACATCTTTGGTATTAGAGTTAGCTTTTGGGCAGGGCATTGCCGCACATTTATGTAGTTATGCTCTTGTCTTGCAGTTCTGTTACATCTTTCTCCTGATGAAAACGTTGTCAAATCTACATCCTACGTCGAAACCGGTTGAGTTAATCT
Source organism: Ambystoma mexicanum (assembly GCF_040938575.1). Lineage (NCBI taxonomy): Eukaryota > Metazoa > Chordata > Amphibia > Caudata > Ambystomatidae > Ambystoma > Ambystoma mexicanum. The sequence goes on along the minus strand of NC_090932.1, from coordinate 1,158,308,258 downwards.
CAAAGGGATGCGATCTGCATATATTTTTCTCTTAGATCCACCTTTGCGATATATTGTTTTTTAATCAGTTTTATTGCTGCCTTTAAAAATACTAAAATAATCAGATTGGTTGTGGGGAGAATTTGTATTTCCCGCTTCCTACTGTTAATGAATTTTGGTATGTCTTTTAGTATTTGCTGTATGTTTGAATGGCACTGACTGTTGAGTTTGGTTTGAATGTTGCACTATGAATGCTTACTGTGGTTGACTTTTTTAGCCATTTTTATGTACATCCTTGCTGTCCTGTCATGTTATACAATAATAAAATATGTAATAGCATGTGATTAACTGACTTCTTTGAATGGTTGTATCATGTCAAATAAACATTGATACACCATTGTGGTAAATAAATTTGCCCTGTGATCAAGGACTCTAGCCACAGATTGGCCTACTTTGATCCCAAGAACCAGATGGAACTTGTTGTGGACGCCCTTCCCCATGGCCTTGGAGCTGTATTTATGCAGCTCATAGTTCACTTCCACAGCTGAGGTGGTTTCTATCGCTTTCACATGCAGTACTCTCACTCCCTGAAACAAGATACACACAGATTGGGAAAGAAGCCATTGGGGTGCCTCTAGTTCTGCCTCTATTCTGTATGGCTGCCTGTTCCAAGTAATAACAGACCCGAAACCCTGAATCCCCACTTTCAATGGGTCAGCACTGCGCCTGTCTACCCGGATCAAAAATTCGATCCTTAAGCTGTAAGTGCCTGATATCTGGTTTTGTTGTTGCCTCTGGAATAGTTTGATCACCTTTGCCTTTACTGTTGGATACTTTGCCTTATTGGCCCAGATGTCTTCGGACATTTTTTGTGGACTCTCCTGTTATATTAGTACGTCCTCCTTGTATCCTTTTGGACTGTTTTTCCCTATCGTAAACCCAAATAGTAGAATTAAAATACTGTACCCGCAACAGAAAATTGGCACCAACAGTTCGACACAAATTCAGGGCTCCAATAAGCGAGGAGGTGAAGGAAGATGAAGCATTAAATGAAGCAAAGTCTGAATCATGCCCAAACCACAAAGAGGCTACCTTTACTACCGGGGCTATAATGTGGCCTTGTCCAGAGGAGATGGGAGTCATACGTTCCTGTTCCCTAAAAGAAAAACAAGATATTTTATGGCTGATTATGCCAATCGGCATTTAGATGAATTAGCAGTTAGGTCGTCTTGTCTGAGGTCTCTCATTATAGTATGAAGGTGGAAAAGGTGGTCTTCTCAGGTTTTACTCTAAATGATGATATCGTCAATGTAAGCTCCACAAAAGTCGGAATGGGGACATAACATTTTATCCATTAGGTGTTGGAAAGTGGCAGGTGCGCTGTGCAAACCAAAATGGAGGACTTTAAATTGAAATAGTCCTAAGTGGGTTGAAAACGCTGACTTTTATTTATCTGGCCCATATACCGGTACCTGCCAGTATGCTTTTGTTAAGTCTTCTAAGGTGGATAGAAAGTTGGCTGCTCCGAGTTTATCAATTAGGTCATTGATGCATGGCATGGGATATGCATCGAAATCGGATATCGCATTGACTTAACAGAAGTCTATACAGAACCTCCAGGAACGGTCAGGTTTATTTTGTTGACCAACACGATAGGGGAGGACTATGGGCTCGACGAGGGCTCGATAATATTAGCTTGCAGCATTTTGTTTACTTCCTCGACCACAGTCTGTTTACGGGTCTCTGGGAGTCGATAGGGTTTTAAATGTACCACTTTTCCCTTAGGTTTTCTAATATAGTGGTAGGTCCCTTTTATTCTTCCTGGCTTGTCTGAGAATATATCAGGGAAGGATGTGATTACATCTCTTAGATCTTCTTGTTTTTGGGCAGACAACTCAAGAGGGATTAGTTGAATGTTGTCTATATCTTCTGGAACCAAACAAGATAGCACTTTGGCATGGGTGGCTGACGGGTTCTACTTCCACTCCTTTAAGAGATTTATGTGGTATAAATGAACCTTCTGCTCTTAGTCCAGTTGGGCTACTTTATAAGTGCAGGTGTTACGCTCACCTGGTCTCCGCTGAGGTATTGGGGCACGGTAGCAGCCCTCCCAGGGATGAAGCTCCTTTTGTCTATTCCTCCCTCTCCGACTGTGTGGGGAGCTGCAGTGATGAGCAGTGCGGTTCCTGTGTGAATATAAGGGGGGTCGTATGAGTATGCAGCCTGTGGTCCCTGACCCCTTCTCCAGACCTCTTCTCCCTGGATGTGGCTTCCCTGGGGTTGCACTACTCTTGAGGTACACCTGCTGAATGATGATGATGAGCTCTCCGTCCTGCTGCTTCTGGCAGGGTTGCCTGTTGAAGGGAATTAAGTTCCTTCAGTGGTTCCTTATCGTGGAAGTCCAGGCCAGCTGCGACTAGTCCACTTCTCTTGTAGGTAAGTGTTTCCCTTGTTTCCACTTGCCCTCCGACTGTTGTAATTGTATTTGGAAAGTTTGTTCTCTGTCCTTTGTATGTAATGTCTCTTTTCTCTGCTCTCTCCCCTTGCAGGTAGTGTAGCGGTGCCGGCGGTAGCTGCTGTAGAAGAAGCGGAGCCGGTGGTATGGAGGAGTAGGGCTGAGATGGTCCGACAGCTGGTAAGTAGCCTTTAATGGTGCCTTGGGGTGCGCGTTGGTTTTTAAATGCGACGCGACCCTGGGTTGGGTGTTTTCAGGAGTTCTAACCTTGTCTTGTCTTCTTTTCTCATTTCAGAACTTCAGCTTCGTGGGACAGAGAGCGCAGGTGCTGCGGCGTCAAATCGGGATCTGACAAGAAGATGGAGCGTGGCTGTGAGATGCGAGCCAGGGTCCAGGTAAGGATGCTGTTGTTGCAGGATCACGAGGTAAGTAGCTGGTCCAGGCGGCAGTGAGCGTCACGTTGCACGGAGGTGTAAAGTAATGCGAAGCGTTTGCTTGAGGGGTTGATGGGTTTATATAGTCCTGTTCCCGGCCACGCCCAGTAGCTCTGGCCTGCCTGCTGCCACACCCGATGAGTCAGCATCTGAAGACCAGGCCTACGGAGCCACGCCCGATGAGTCAGCACATGGGGATGTTCTCTAGAAAAAAAAGCTTTCAACACCTGGAAATAAAAGCACTCAGCACTGAAGTCAAATAAAAGCACTCCTGCACTTAAATACAGTGTTCCTGCTCACATCTCTATATGAGCCTGGCACCAAAGGCGCCAGGACTGAGTCCAGCCAGGGCCCCTGTGTTTATGAGTCCCAAAGGGACATAAGTGAGTCAAGTGACCCATTGCCCCTGTCACTAGATGGTGTGGTTTTTGTGTTCTGGGGCCCGTGGCCATGATAGCAGATTCCTGTTCATTCTACTATTTCATAGTGCCCATGCCACTTAGAAACAAGCTTGTTTTCAGAGGTGGGTAATAGGACCAATACTTTCTGCCCTATAGAAAATGATCTCAAGCTCACTTTCTTATCGTAGTTAGATTTTTGATGACTTTGGGCCTTTTCCATATGAATGCTGACAAGATCCCGGACAAGTGTCATATGTTCTCACATTCGGGTAGCGGTTTGCGAGAAGGGAATAGGTGCCTCTTCTCGTTCTTCCCAGGTTCCCAGAGTATGGCTAGGACATCCCTGGGTTCTCTGCTATAAAGTAACTCGAAAGGGAAAAATCCTGTAGAGGCCTGTGGGGGTTTTCCTCAGTGCAAATAGTGCCCACAGGATTATTTGGTCCCAGTCCTTCCCATCTTTATCTACTAGTTTCCTCAAGATTAATTTTAAGGTCTTGTTGAATCTTTCGACTAAGCCATTGGTTTGGGGATGGTACACAGAAATTCGTAAGGTGGTAATATGGAGTAGCTCTTTGACCTCGGCCATGAGCTTACTCGTAAAGTTTGAACACTTATCAGTCAATATTTTCTTGGGCAAGCCAACCATTGAAAAATACGGAAGGAGGTGTTTAAGGATTTGCTGGGTGTTATTATTTCGCATTGGGAATGCTTCGGGGTATCTCGTGGCATAATCAACAATCACTAGGACATGCTTGTTGCCAAATCAGGATGTTTCTAGAGGTCCGATAATGTCCATTCCGATTCTTGACCAAGGGACTTCTATGATGTAGAACTTCCCACTGATATGCGCTTGGGTTTTCGTTGGTCCCAAATGACCCCCGGTAAAATGAGAGTGTGCGATCTCCAGTACAACATTTTCAGTGGGACCGGGGAATCACCAACTGTGTTTTGTATCAATCCTTCACTTGATGTTTCCCTTCTGTTTAACAATCCCTGTTTTAAGAAGAAAACGGGGCTTCCCTTTTCTATACCTTCTCCTTCTGGAATAACTTGTAGGAAGGCCTCAGCGAGAGCAGGATAATTTCGCTGGGCAAAGGTTAGACCGGGATAGATGGTGGGTTCTTCTCCCTTCGTGCCTTCACGGTTAGAAGGTTTATCAGCTTCCCCAAAGCTCAATGCACCTCTTTCCGTTTTGTCTGGTTTGACTTCTTGAAAGCGAGGGAATAGTGCCCTTTCCAAAATTCCTTGAGCAATTTGATCCCCACAATGTACTTCAAATGGGACTTCGCCATTGTTTTGTAAGAGAACCTTTACGTCTCGTTAGAAGTTGGGGTCGATGATGCTGGTTAAAACGTCTTTACTGAACTTCAATGCTAGGCCAGATTTTGGGGCCAACCTGATGTAACACCCTGGAGGGGGTATCAGAACTAAATCAGTAGAAATCAGCCCTCTTCCCAGGGCGAATGACAGCTTGCCTACTGCTAAACATATCGAAACTTATTGATTCTTTTATGGCAACAGAGGGGCTAGAAGCTCATTGACTATGTTTCTGAAACTGCAGGGTTCCCCAATTTGTTTCAGTTGAGTCCCATCCCACTTCTGACACCATATGTAAGGAACTCATGGTTGCAACAGTAAAGACAGACGCAAGTGATCACAGTTCAAGGGTGTTTATTGAACTTTATAATGGGTGAGATAAACCCCTAATCTAAACCTAAATGTAAGATGGGAGCAAGCTACGACCATCAAATAATAATAAGGCAGTCCTAGTGGTGCCTTGTCAAATACTAGTTACAAAAAATTGTAGGATAATGTTCACCAGAAAAGAAAGAAGTGTTCACAAAATAATAAGTCAGAATGGTATGGCTGTGTCCCCCTTGCCCATGTTTTAAGCATGGGACAAGGCAGGATTCTCGAGCACAGCACACTCCTGGACCTCAACAGCACGAGGTTCACAGTTCAGTTCAACAATATCAAAAGCCCTTCAGAGGCTAAGTCTCTTTCCTGCAAAAGTCTCTTGCCTTAGAAGTTTTGCTGATTAGAAGTAACAAACAAACAAACGTTCTCTCTGTGTTCTAGTACCTTGTGTGATTGCTCTTCGCCCCTAGGATCTCCCTTCCACCGGACTCGGATCCTCCTTACAAAAACGGGCCTCCCTCCATCGGGTTTACTATGGCCTTTCCTTTACACAGTTCATGTATTTCTCAGTTTTATCAGAAAGTGGGGTTTCTTTCTCTTTAGCTTTCTTTCGACATCCCTCTGTCAGGTTCATGTTTGTCAATTATCACAGCTCACAATCATAGTGGAAAGCAGGGTTCCCTTTCCCTAGCTTTCCTCTGGCAATGGGTCAGAATCTTTAGATTGTACAAGGGATTTGACGTGACCCTTGTAGGACCACTCTGATGCCTCACGCCAGCCGTTCCTACGGTCTTCTGGTTGTTGTAGTTTCAAAAACAGGTCCCGGTCAGAGCTTTTTGAAGGAGCCCCCACATGGTGCCGGACCCCTCTTTAACTGGACCTCAACTGTACTTTCTAATAAGTTCAAACATACACACAAGTCCTTTCTTCTTGCATTCAAAATGTTGCTACTCGCAACCTTGGGCTTATCACAGTTCGGATTGATATCAGCTTCCTACACCTCACCGGCTGTGCTGAACCCTTTGGCTTTTGTTCTGTGGAGTCAAGGATAGTACCACGGTAGCCAGCTTGCCTCTCCGCCTGCGTTATCAATGTGGGAGGCCCCAGTGTACCATTGACCTCTGTTGCTCTGCACACCGGCTGTAACTCCCGGTCTTATGATTTCCCTGCTTGAGGCTTTGTGGATCTGAGTTGAAAAGGGCAAGGGAAATTCCCCCTTCGTCGTCCTTCCAGGTCTCACCGCTTTTCTTCTCCCTTTGTACTGCCGGTTTGGTGTAGCTGTCTCCTGGTGCGTTCGGCCTTGCTTGAAGTGTGCTTTCATGTTCTGCCTTTTATCCCCGTGGGGAAGGTAAAAGGCCAACAGGTGTGTGAGGTTATTGTCAATTGCCTGACTCTGCCTGACCCGAGTGTTGGGACATGTCAGGTAAACAGCTCTGGTGTAAGTCCGTTGTCTGTTACAGTGTAAAAAAATTGTGTGGGAAAGGGGTGGTGGGTAGAGCTTCTAAGTATCCTACAGGGTAGGATGGGGAAAGGTTACAGGGAAGGGGATACCGTGTCTTAACCCTCAGTGTTCTACTTCCACTGCCCGAAGACCCCTCGCCCAGGTGATCCTCCCCCACTGGTCCACCCCCAGGAACTGTATCCAATAGGGATAGCCGTATCTAAGCCACCTGGGCGACAGATCTCTGGGGACCAGCGTGTGAGACACCTTCAGGTTTCTCACAGCACCCCGGTCTCGAGTGACATTCCCTTTGCACACACTGGTCCTCAGCGTTCCTCCCTGGTGGTTCCCTTGCTTTGCTTATGCTTCGCCGGCTGCCTTGCTGGTCACTGCGAGCCCTGCTTATGCTCTGTGTGCTTTTCCACACTCGCTGGCAGCTCCACTTTCCTTTCAGGGATGCTGGTGGCGTCTTTCCTTCTTTCTCCTTGATCCGCAGCTCCAGCTGCTCTTTCCCGACCATGGAGGCTTCTGCTGCTGCGGGACGTCAGTGGCACAACTCGCCCTGGGCTCCACAAGTCTCCTGAGTAATCTGCCGGTGTCCTGGCTTCTGTTCAGGACCCACCACAGCTGCCTCCTCATGAGCAGGATCCCTTGCGGGTCTCTCCCACACAGGCCTCACTGTTGGTTGTCCTCTTGCTGCTCTTTTGGTCTCCTCTTATACACTTGCAGGTTGTATGTGTGGGCCCTCAGTTGGACTTGCCTGACTGTAGTTAAATGGACCTGCCTGTTCTTCACAGTACTCTGCAGGCATCTTCCTTGTCCCAGTACTAAAGTGGTGAAAGGAGCGACTAGTCTTCACAATCCTAGTCGCCTCTTCATCGTCCCAGTAATGTCATAGGAAAAATGTGGGATATTGAGAGGAGATGTTTGACAATAGCCATTAAGGCCGGGGGAGGGTTAGGTGGTTTTCAATAGGGAAAGGGGATACCATGTCTCGCCTGTGGGTACCTTCTTCCGAATCCTCAAGGACCCCCCGCCCAGGTGATCCTCCCTCGCTTCTCCACCCCCAGGGTCAGGATCCAAAAGTGATGGCCTTTACCTGGCCACCTGAGAAGAGGATCCAGGGAGTATGAGTGAGGATACCATCTGGTTTCTGACACAGTGCAGAACAACCAGGTGTTAGCTGGTTTTGATACAAGCACTATGGGAGAGAATCCCTCACGGAAACGCTCGATCATCGTGATCCAAAGCACCTTTTTCACTGCTTGTATTTTTGTCATCTGCGGTAGTATCATGTCATTTTCTACCTGACTATGTACTTAGAAATTTGGAGAACGTGGGCTCTAGGATGGAACCGACCTTGCTGAGCTCTAGTATTGAAAATCTGTTTAGTTAGTTTTGTGGCAACATCACAGGTTGGTATTGAGGTGCAAACTAAATAAACTAACGGTTTTCACAACCAAGCACAAAACTGTGTGAAGAATACAATTCTTGTTCTTGACAAACGCAAGGTATACAGGTTACGTCCTTCTCTCTAACTATGTACTTAACAGACAAAGCCAGCAAAGTACATTTAGATGGGTTTGCTGTTAGACCAGTCTTGGTTACGGTGTTGCATACAGAGATTAGGTATTTCAAGTGCTCCTCCTATGTCTGAAAGTATATGAGGGTGTCATCCAAATATGCTCCAGCATTGTTTTTGTGAGCCTGCGTGGGGCATGGGATATACATCATATTGAAAAACTGCACTGACTCATTGTAGGTTAGTGCAGAACAACCAGGTTATACCTGGTTTTGATACAAGCACTATGGGAGAGAACCCCTCACTGCAATGCTTAATCGCAGTGATTCAAAGAATCTTTTCCACTTCTACTTCTTAGCTTCAGGTAACCAGTAATCTCTTAGACGAACCACAGCGTTTGGGCTTGTTATAATGCAATGACTCATTATCCCCTATACCCTGGGACTGGAACTCTCCCAAGAACATTCTCAGGTCATTTGTTGTATGGCTTTCAAATGTTCTTTGTAGCATTCCTTACCTTTAGAGACCCTACAATGTTTTGTCCTCTTCCTGATTGGTAATACATGATACATTGGGTTCTTCTTCGTTGAGGCAGGGGATCCAGTTGATGTGGTATATCTGGGTCTTTTTTTGGCTGTCAGGCTGGCAGATCTTATAATCCAGTTCTCTGATGACTTTGGTTACTGTGAAGGCGTCATGAGTCAGACACAGACAACGGGTTCGAGTTTTCTTAAACCTTTATTTAACTGAAAAGGCAGGGTGGATGAATGCCTAACTTACCCTATGCTAAGGTGGGATTTCCCTACCTAAAAATAGTCTACGTCAGGAAGTCCAAAGTAAAACATCTGTCTGTGTCCAAAATCTATACTTGCCCTCACAACTAAAAGCACACAATGTGTAGGGATGTCAGCATCAAAAGGAAATTTATGGGAAACAGATCGACTACCCCTCTCTTTTAGTCCTGTATAGATCACAGGTGAAGGTAAAGGTTAACCTGTACACTTTGTTAGTAAGGTTTTCGCCTTGTTGGGAAAAACTGCACAGAAATGCAACTGAATACAAAAATTCTATCTCTTTAATAATCGTAAAAATACCTTAAAAAACATTACAAACTAAATACATTTTCAATCATACCATTTAGTCATCATTCATCTGTTCTAACAGGGGAATACTAGAACTTAAAAAACTTTGTGCATAACAGTAAATCAGAATATGCATTCATGACATGGGAAAAAAACATTAGATTTTCCCTTAAGCAGTCGACATATGTTTCGGCCCGTTATAGTGTACCACTTCTGTCAACAGTGGTCACAAAGATGAATATTGGGCCATCTTCAGGACAACGGTTACTTTTGGTAGATTATTCTTGTTCCCCAATGAGCACACAAGCACATCTAAAAAGATAAATGTACATGTATTAATATATAAAAGGAGATAGAAAAGATTTGTAGTTCCCAACTGGATTGGATCAAGGCAATGGCTAGGTTATACTATTCTAGACACACACACTAAACCCACCTATGGTCCATAGACTGAAGTTTGGACTATTGAGCTTGGTCAGACTCTCGGATGCATCCCTGGTCTTGGTTCCTATGGATAATTAGAAACAACAATTTCTTAGTGTTATGTTCTTGCTGATATGGACAATTTATTTAATGAGCTTAAAAAACTTACAGGTTAGCAACTTCTGTATCTTCATCTTCGAAATCGATCTTTATTTTTCTGAATTCCACCTGGTACCATTCAGAGGCAGGACATGGACTATTATTCCTGTAATTGTGGTGCTGCCTAAATCAAAGGAAAAGAGCACGCTAATAAATGGATATATTGGGGCATTTAATATCCAGATTTAAGGTTAAAAAATAATTATCAATCTCTTTGGCCCTTTTGTTACTGTTGTTATTTACACGTGGACTCTGGGCCACAGATTGTTATACATTTCTAGGAGCCTATAATTAAATATACTAGGCTTTCGATGTTCTAAAGCGGCTTATACATGGTGTTTTAAAAGCATTGTGGTCTTGCGCCTGAGGTCTGTAGCCAAGGGATACATGAAGTGGCAGTGGCTAGTTGTTATATTGTCTAAACATGTTTTAAATGAACTGCTGTCATGAATTACAAAAACAAGCAGTGTTCGAGCATCTTAGCACCGTGGTCACAGCCTTGCAACCAACAACATTACTTTTCAGTGTTTGTTTAAAACGCACGTGTTTACATAACCTGCTGCAGTCATTGCCGTTATTATCAGATTTTACGAGCGAGCACATCTGTCATTTCAATTGCAATGCCATACTGACAGTGCGGATAAGGCTTGTATAATCTAGACCCCTGGATAGATTAAAGCTTTGCCAGCGCTTACCTTGATCTATGCCGTTTGTGCGCCCAAGTGAAAGCTGGAAATCTGCAAGACCGGCGAGAGCTCGTTCTGCAGAGTGATGGTGTGTTTAAATTAAGTCACGTGATTGGAAACCCGTGATTACCTCACGTTTGTAGCCATTAAAACATGGATACAGGGCTGCTGGAACTTGTAGTGTAAGGCCAATAAAGGCCGTATTTTATTTTTTATTGTAAATAGAAATGGCCGCATGAGTGACATATTTTGTAGAGTTGCACCTGGTTATGCAATGTACTCAAGCTATTTATAACAGCTGCAGGCATCATATATTCAACGAATGCCTCATATACTACCCAGTTGTAATGCAGTTGTATTGGGCAACTTTAGAGTATTTACACTTGCATGGCACCTCTTTTTGGTTCAAGGAGGGAGACCTATAGGTTGTATTATCGGTCTTGCAAGAGTATGTGGGGAGAAAAAATGCTTCTTTATATTGGTGGTTTTTAAGTGCCAATGTGCAAAAGATAGCCCTGGTTACCAGACACTCAATGTGGCCACATGTACCGTCTCTTTGTTATGGTGAAAAAGCCTAGCCATAATTGTCTAGCGCGAAGATGTGTCCACAACCCATCTCTTCTTTTTTATGCTGGACTGCTGAGCGGTATTTATACCGGGAAAGGGATGTGCTCTATACTTCGGATGTTTGCTATATTGGTTATAGCTAAATGTCAATGCGCACTTTAGGTTGTGCCTGTACTCTGAGTTGCCTAGTGGTAGTCGTGGAGACATACTGACACAAGTTTGTTATATTATCTTCAACATTGAGGATACTGGTAATACATGGCCAATTAGAAAAAGTGAAGGGGGACCCTTAATGAAGGGGGACCTTCAATGATATTCATCTATCAAATGTTGGAAAAGGGGTGGCATCAAATGAGTGCATTCCATTCTATGGCGATGTTAAGGCCATATTTAACCGTATCTAGATTATAAATCCATTTCTGCTCGCATCTTGTGAGGTTGAGATCCATATTGCCTCCTCTCGGGGATGGTTTGATAACTTGTATGACACACCATAATAAATCTGTGCATTTATGTTGTTGATGGATGTAATGGGCCACTAAGGGTTTGTTATCAATTTTATTCCGAATGCAAGATTTGTGTTCACAAATTCTCTGACGTACCTGTTGTTTAGTCTTCCCTATATATGGGATACATTACTCACCGTAATCGTATTTCTGATGCTTGTATCTGCTTAGATTCACATGCTGTGCATAGGCCGACATCTAGTGGAAGCTGCGGAGTATTACAGTTTGTTTTTCGAAACTCAAAAATGGGCGTCGACACAGGCGTGCCAGGCAATTGGTGAATGTCTATAGCTGTGCTATGGTGTTACGTAGTTGAATGCTTTTCATAGTGGTGGTCTGTGCACAGACTGAACATTTTCCACAACGATGGTGCCCCACAACTGGTGGTAGGCCCCAGAGTTGTATCTGGGTGGTAATCGCCTTGGGCACAACGGGATAAGTGTGGACCAAGGCGTCCTTGATGTTGCATTGTCTTTTAAAGGCAAAACGAGGCATGGGAACATTAAAATCCTCAATTTTGATCATGTACCAGTGCCTTTTAATGATCTTTCTAAGATGGCTACTTATAGGGCTATATGTGCTGACACATGTTATTTTTCTTCTTTGTGCCGGTGTGTGGATTCAAGACTGGCGATCCTATTGCTGTGCAGTGCTCTTTTATATGCACGGTGGACTGTCTTTTTCGGATAGCCTCTATCTTTTAACCTTGTTTTCAAGGATTTCCCATATTGTTTGTACATCTCAACTTGTGTACAGTTTCTGCGGATGCGCAGAAACTGCCCATACGGAAGTCCTTCTTTTAAGCTCAAAGGATGGAAGCTGTGATAATTGAGTAATGTGTTTTTATCTGTGGGCTTCCTGTATAAGACTGTTTCTATGCTACCTGCATTGGTTTTTTGTATTTGAAGATCCGAAAACGGTATGGTATGCAGGTCGGTGTGTATAGTGAACTGTATATTAGAGTTCTGCACGTTAAGCCATTCATGGAACTTTGTCAAGTTGTCAGATGTATCTCTCCAAATCATATAGATATCATCGATATACCGTAGCCATGTTATAATCGATGTGGAAAAAGGGTTAGAAGAATCAAAAATGAATTGTTGTTCAAGGTCATCCATATATAAATTTGCCAAATCTGGGGCGAAAGTCGCTCCCATGCTTGTGCCCTTTAGTTGATTATAGAAACGTCCGTTGTATAGGAAGAAATTCTCTGTTAGAGCTAGTCTTATGCATTCTAAAATGAATGCGGTGGGGACACTGTTGAATGCTCTAGTACGTCTGTCTAAGTATTTTGCCATCACCTTCAAACAATCCTGTTGTGGGATACTGGTATAAAGACTGACCACATCCAAAGTCACCAAGATGTCGGATGGATTGAGTTGAAAAGTCTCCAATGTTTTTAACATACTGGTCGTATCTTTGACATATGATGTCATTTGGGACACAAAGGGTCTTAAGAACCAATCTGAATAGATTGAGAGCGGCTCAAGAATAGAATTTATCGCCGCTACAATGGGTCTACCAGGGGGTATTTTGTCGTTTTTATGAATTTTTGGAATGATATAGAAAGCCGGAATGGTAGGGTGTGTATTGACCAGAAAGTCTTTTTCTTCCGGATCTATCCATCCTTTGTCCATTGCATGTTTCATGAGACTACCTATCTCATCTTGGAGCCTTGGTGTGGGGTCTTGCGCCAGTTCCCTATATGAAGTTTTGTCATTTAGATGTTTCATTGCTTCTGTTTCATATGCTTCTTTGCCCCATAACACTATTCCGCCCCCTTTGTCTGCGGGCTTGATTATAAATGAGTCGTTAGACTGTAGGGATTTTAGAGCCTCTCTCTCAGCCCTTGTAAGGTTGTCTCTGGAATTGTTTTTGGTTCTTATCGGATTTCATGAGAAATTCTTTGTTCAAACGCTAGTATTGCAGGACTAACCATTGCATTTGTAGGTGTAAACTTTGAAGGGGGTTTGAGACCTGTAATAGTCGGTTCTTTTCTCGATGGTGTCGGGTTCCTAAAGAAATATTTTAGACGTATTGTCCTTTAGAACTTTTGAAGTTCTATTTCTGTCTCAAAGGATTTTGCCCTAGTGGTTGGAACAAAAGACAAACCTTTAGAAAGGACACTAATTTCCATGGAAGAAAGGGAGTGTGAAGTTAAATTGAAGATCGGAACTACCAGGTTTGGGGTGGGCCCTGCCAGTTCCTGGTATTCATCCGGGGTGGTCCTTGATTCTTGTTGCAGCCGCGTTTGCCCTGTCCCCGAAAAAATTGGGGCGGTCGTCCTGTTTGGCTGGTATCTGAACCACTACTTGTGGAGGCATTTGAAGAGTTGGAAAAGTTGACAAATGGTTTTTTCCTATTGCCTGCGTTATATGCTCTACCTTGGTTGGCTTTCTGTAAGTCTTCATAATTTTCTACAAGATAAGGGTACGTTTTTATCTCCAAAAAGGGAATAGTGTTCAAAGTAAAAGTCAAGGCTTCTTCAAGCTCTCTAGCTTGTACTCAGTTCCCCTTCCCCAAGTTCAAGGTAGTTCATCAAATGCATGGGTTCCCTTCCCCAAGAGTTCAATTCTTCCAGCTTCCAAACCAACACTTGATTTCAAAACAGAATAAAGTATTTGCACAACACAGGCTCCTTTGTAGGTGGCTTCAGCAGCTGTTCATTCAGGGTTACCCGGTCTAAGTGCAGTTGTCAGACCGCACCGTCCACCCATTACAGGTCACACAACCGTTACCCTTCCTTGACTGCATGTCCTTTGCCACCTGTCCACTGCTCCACCTAAGCATGGAGGGTTGCCTCTGTCATGTGTGTCACACTCTTTCGATACTGTATTATGACTTGGTTAACCACCTTGTACTTGTCACACCTCCTGGTATTTCCTTGGCTCTTGCCAATGCTTGTTTATGCAGTTCTTTGTACTCTCTTGGCTGTAACCAATGTTGGCCTTTCTCATGCTCTGCATTCAAGTCCTGGTGTTCCCTTGGCTTTGCTTCCACTTGTTTCAGTTAATGCAGTTCATTATATTCATGTGATTCATATCTCCTTTCAGTAAGATCCACAATTCTTTATTTTACTCCTTTCAATATGCCCAAGTATTTCCAACTTGCTTTCAATTTGTTAGCTCTTCAAATTGCACTTTAACTTGCTTTCAATTCGTTCGGTATTCAAATTGAATCTTAACTTGCTTTCAATTCATTTGGTCTTCAAATTGCACTTTAACTTGCTTTCAATTTATTTGGTATTCTAATTGTGCTTCAACTTGCTTTCAATTGGTTCAGTCTTCAAGTTGCACTTTAACCTGCTTTCAATTCCTTCAGTATTCAGATTGCACCTTTACTTGCTTTCAATTTGTTCAGTATTCAAATTGTACTTTAACTTGCTTTCAATTCGTTTGGTATTCAAATTACACTTTACCTTGCTTTCAATCCCTTCGGTATTCAAATTGCACTTTTACTTGCTTTCAATTAGTTCAGTATTCAAATTGTACTTTAACTTGCTTTCAATTTGTTTGTTATTCAAAATACACTTTAACTTGCTTTCAATTTGTTCGGTATTCAAAATGCGCTTTAACTTCATTCAGCATCATCGCCTGCCAGCCTGGTGTTCCGCCTCTCTCTGGTGTCACTAACCAGTCAGTCTTACGGCTCCTCGCAAGTCCTTCCACTGCCAAAGGTTCCTGGTTCTCTGTGCAGTCGCTTGCGTCTTCTCCCGGCAGTCTCCCTGTGGCTGGCGCACATCTAGCAATGCTTCCACAGCGAAGCAGGATAATCAGGACCACTTCCTTCGGTCCGGCCGGCCTCCTCATTACAGCTTGCCAACGGCTTCCAGCTTCTTCCACTGCCGCTTCCTGCTGTATACACACTGCACTGCTTCCCACTGCTTCCCAGGCCTGATATGGCATTTATAACGCGCCTACACACAAGTGTTTCAAGGCGCGATGAGGCAAGGGAGGGGGAACAGAGGGAAGACAGAGACACCGATCCCTCTAGGCCAGGTGACATTGAGATAGTGCAGGGTAGGGGGAGGGGGAAAAGTGCGAAGGGGAAAGGGGAGGGGGCAGTGCAGTACATAGGATAACAATAGAATAAATAAAAACCAATTAATACAATAAATAAGAAGTGCAGCCAAGTGGTGGCAAGTGGATGGTTAAGTGCAGGCATCAGGTGTCAGGTGCTGATAGGGGGCTGTAGTGATACAGAAACAGCCCCCGAGAGCAGAGGATACCAGGGGGCAGTGCAGGTGTGCAACTGGCGGGGAGGGGCCCTGGGCCCGAGAACAGAGGGTAGCCAGGTGACCAGTGCAATTTCAGATTCAGCCAGGAGTTCAGCAAGCGAGAGGAGGAGAGAAAGCAGAAACAAAGAGGAGGGTCTTGAGGTGCTTCCGGAAAATGACCGTGCTACAACCGACTGTGCTATAGTCGACTCTATTGCTGTCAGGCTTCCCAGTTTTAAAGCTCTCCCCTCCATTTCTGTTACAGAAAAGACTAGACTGCTCACCAGAAAAGCGGCAGTCCTTTTTGTTCTTGTTGTCCTCCTCGTCCCAGTACTTGGTCCTCTTCTTCATCCCAGTATCAAACTGATGCAATTTGGGGGATACTTTAGGGGAGTCACAGTACAAGGGCTGACAAAAGCCCTGGAAGGCTTGCGGGATGGAGGGTTCATGGTGAAAGGGAAATGGGGGATACCATGTCTCACCGAAGGACGTCCTCTCCCCATTCTCTGAATCTCCTGCAACCAGGTGATCCTCCCTCGCATATCCACCCCCAGGGTCGGAATCCAAAAGACACTGGCCATCTGAGAGGAGGATACCGGGGGAAAAGAAGTGAGGACGCCCTGAGGTTCATCACATTACCCAATAAGGCTTGTGCCATTGGCCCAGAACTATTATGCAAAAGGACAAAATATCCAACTTGAAGGTTACAAGTCTCCCATTCTTGCTGTAGCCTCGTTGTTGTTTGAGCTTTTTGTTTGTTGTTGCTCACCACCTGCAATCACTCTTGACTTTTATAGAGGAAGTCTGTCAAGTTGGTTTGGCTTTCTTCCTAGCCTTCCTGGTCTTCTTTGACCATGCCTAAGACTTTCCTTGAACTACATTCACATACCAACGCAAAACTAGAGAACGTTATTTATGCTTGCATAGTCTTCTGAATGGCAAAGGCAACCAAGGTCAGTAATTGCTCCTAATACCGCATGCCATTGTCAACAACCTTTCTCAGCAGGTTCTTGAGTAATCTATTGAAACATTCCATAAAGATATGCACCTTTGGGTGAAAGATTGAGTCCAGTAATGTTTTGCTCTACGTGAGAGATTTATTGTACTCTATTACATTGGATATGAAGCAAGTCCATTGAAAGATCTCATGGGGAAACCACAGCATCAAAAATTATGGATTTAAAGTCTCCAGTACTTTCTGAGCTGTATTATTCCCTAAAGGGGCATGCCACTTGTGCCTGTCCTATTATGTTCTTTCATCTCCTCCGCCTGCATGTGGCAGACGGTGCTGACACTTTTACTCAGTTGGACACATTAATGGTTCCCATGCACTTGTAGTGTTACCAGGACTTAAGTTTTGTTTTCTCACCCACTTAGTCTTACCTAAATCATTTAAGATTATAAAGGCTTTCCATTAAATTGCACAGGTTGTGCATACTTGACCTCTTGCTGTTTTTATTTTATCATGTGATGGGGCACATCAAAACCTTTACTGCTTGTTACTTGGTCACAAAGACTGTGACAAGGAAGAAGGGACATGGATGTTGTGATGTGACATTTACAGGAACATCCTTCACAAAGAGATACCTGCAGAATATTTCCACAACCTCATGAACCACTCGCTGCTGGCAACAGGAATCGTACGAAGGAGTTTTAAAGTGGCCGACATTAAACCACTTCTCAAAAATCCTTCAGGTAACACAGACAGCCCCACCAACTACAGACATATATCAAACATCCGTTACCCGGAAAAGCTACTAGAAACCTACATATATGGACAAATTCAGACACATATAGAAATCAACCATTTATTGGACCAGGCACAAGTCGGCTCCATGCCTATGAGGAACTGAATCAGCACTACCCTCCATCTGGGACGACCTAAAAATGTACTCTGACTCCAACATTACTTCCACACTGTTAGTACTAGGCCTTTCAATAGCCTTTGACACAGTCGACTAAGCAGCTCTAATCAAAAGAAGCCAAGAAGTGGGGATAAGCAACACTGCACTGCAATTTATAAAATCCTTCCTGACAGAAAGAACGGAAATCACCCTCCAGACAAGACTCATCCTTCTCACCACAACTCTTCAACATTTACATGACCCTACTTATGAAACTCATCAAGGTCATGGTTTCACTTGCTACAACTTTTGTGAGAAACCTGAAGGTGTCTCACGAACTAGTCCCCAGGGATCTGTCATCCAGGTGGCCAGGACACGCCCATCACTATTGGATCCAGCTCCAGGGTGTGGACCAGTGGGTGAGGATCACCTGGATGAGGGGTCTTCGGGAAGTGGGTACCCCCTTCCTTGTAACTCCTTTTCCCCATCTTACCCTGTAGGATATTTAGAAGCTCTGCCCCCAACCCCGTTTTCCGACACAAACACTTTCTTACACCGTGACAGACAACGGACAAACACCAGAGCGGTTTACCTGATATGTCCCAAAACAATGGTCAGGCAGAGTCAGGCAATTGATAATAATCACACACACCTGACGGCCCTTTACCTTCCCCACAGGGATAAAAGGTGGAGCACGAGAGCACACTATGAGCAATGCCAACCGCACAAGGAAGTAGCTATTCCAGGACGGCAGTTTAAACAGAGACGAAAGGCGGCGAACGATGAAAGAATGACAAGGAGGGAAGTGCCATTGCCCTTTTCAACCAAGACCTGCGAAGCCTCTGGAAAAGGGAACATAAGACCGGGATTTACAGCTGACGTGTGGTGTAACAGGTGTCAAAAGTGCACGGGGCCTCCCACGTTGATAACCCAGGCAGTGAGGCACGCTGGCTACCGTGGTACCGTCCTTGGCTCCAGAAGCAAGACAAGCCAACAGGTTCAGCAGAGCCAGTGAGTCGGAGAAAGCTGAGAGCAAACCGAACGGTGTTGAGCCCAAGGTTGTAATCGACAACATTATGTGAATGCAAGAAACTTGTGAACAAAGAACTTGTGTATGTTTGAATTTTTGGGAAAGCCCAGAGACGGACCAGCTGCAGAGTAGTCAGGTGCCACAGGAGTGCTCATTCGAAGGACTCTCACTGGCACCTTTTGTTTTAGTGCTGAAACTGCAAGTACCAGAAGGCCTTATCATTTTGTGAACACTTCTTTCTTTTCTGGTGAACATTATCCCACACTATATGGTAACTTAGAAGTAAGGATTGGCAATAGGTTTTTTAGTATAGGCCCTTTTTATTTGACAAGACGCCACCAGGACTGCCTTATTATTACTTGATGGTTGTAGCTTACTCCCATCTTAGCTTTAGGTTTAGATTAGGTGTTTTTCTTATCCATGCATACAGTTTAATAAACACCCTCGAACTGTGATGACTTGTGTCTGTCTTTACTGTTGCCACCATGAGTTCCTTACACTATTCAGATGTGTCATACTCTCGCCCCCCAAACTCTCTGCATCAGGAACTCTGCTTCAGTTCTGTGGTCTCCAGCCATGTTCTTGGCAGTTGCCATTTGTAAGGAAGGCATGGTATAAAACAGTGAAGACAGACACAAGTGATCACAGTTCAAGGCGTTTATCGAACTTCAATGGGTTGGTTGAACGCCTATTTAACCCTAAATCTAAGGAAGGGAGCAAGCTACGACCATCAAATAATAATAACGCCATCCTAGTGGAGTCTCTGTCAAAATAAAAGGGCCTATACTAAAAAACCTATGGTCTGGATCCAAAGGCGATGGCTGTTCCCTGGACACCTGAGAGAGAGAGCCCCGGGACTAGCGGGTGAGATACCCTCTGGTTTCTCACACATGGCACTTCCTGGACGGTCCATACGTGACAAGACTTCATTCACCGGCCATCACACATGGCTGTGCCGTCGTGTAACATGATCACGTGATCCACGCCACAGCTGGAAGTCTATTTACTACACCGCCTTCCTGACTCTGATGCTTCTCAACTGTTGGTTTCCCGGCATCAGATGTGTGTTTGTTCTTTGTTCTTTGTCTCCACAGTGTTTTGAACTCGCCACTTCTCTGAAGGACTGGTTTGGATTTTACCACCTGTCCTTGGTATTTGGCTTGGTGTTTTCTGGGTGAAGACTTGATTGTTTTTTTTCCTTCTTTTTGGATTTTCCTGATATTTGTTTTTTTGGATTGACTTTCTTGACCATGGATTGTCTTTTGGATTTCTTGGGAAATTGGATTTTTGATTTGGCGTTCTGGACCCTTTCTGCTGACTCTTGGATTACTGCTTGGAACCCTTGACTCTTTTTGGAACTGTAAGCTGTGTCCTGGATATCAGCCCCCTCCCTCTAGCAGTGCGTCCTAGTGCCACTCAGATATGCCCTCCATCTACCTCACCCTGGACCTGCACCTTGGATGAACCAGGTACGCTATTCTGAGTAAGAGGGTATGTTTTGCAGCGGTGGGGCGGGGGGTGTTACTTGCTCAATGCACTAACACTTTCTGTCCCTTCCTTTAAGCTGTGAGATCGCCCGGTAGACACGCACTCTCTCCATCCTTTTGCACTATCAAGCAGCCAGTTGGAGTAAGTTATTGATTCCCTGGCTGGTATATTGTGCAGAAGGCAGTTCACTCTCCTGGGATGACAGATTGAGAAGACTGTCCCACCTGGGTGTATGTGAGAAACCTGAAAGTGTCTCACCCGCTAGTCCCCGGGGGCCTGTCATACAGGTGGCCAGGACACGGCCATCGCTTTTGGATCCAGTTCTCCGGGGAGTGGAAGTTGGACACCGGACGGTGAGGCCCAGTTTCCCCTTCCCTATAACACCTTTACCCCATCCTACCAGTTAGGATACTTAGGGATTCTTAGGATACTTAGGATTCATAGGGATTCTTAGGATACTTAGGGATTCAACCCCCCGCACCCTTTTCCACACAAACACTTTCTCACTGACAACTCGCTTTGAGGGAAAACCCGAGCCATATACCTGACATGTCCCGAAACAATGGTCAGGCTGGGTCAAACAATTACTGATCATTACACACACCTGACTTCCATCACACTTCCCCACACGGATAAAAGGCGGAGCACGAGAGCAAACTCTGAGTGAGGCAAAGCACATGAGGGAGCAGCAGTTCCAAGATGGCAGTTTAATATAAAGCGAAAGACGGCGAGCCCGAAAAGAAATACAACGGATGGGCCGTTGCCTTTTCACCGAAAGACCGTAACTGTTATGAGCCTTCACGAATAGAAAACATAAGACCTGGAATTATATGATATGATATGGCATTTATAAAGCGCAAATACACAAGTGTTTCATGGCAGCTGAAGACTCCTGCATTGTGTGTCGGAGGCTCTCCTGCGGCGATTGTCAAGGCAGGGAGAAGCGGTTGCCGCCGTGGTACTGTCCTTGGCTCCCACAACAAAGAAAAGCCAGTGAAGGCAGCACAGCCGGTGAGTTGGGGAGACTGATACCAACCCGGGCTGTCTGGAACCCAAGGTTGCAAGCAGCAACATTGAATGAAGGAATTTGAAGAGGACAGTGCATGAAGCATATGTGGCAAATGATGCAAACATAATTAATGCACTAAATGAGTGACTGAACTTTTCAATGAAGATAGATACCGTAAACAGAGTGGTCCGGCACCACGTGCGTGCTCCTTCGAAAGTCTGTTAGGTATCCAAACCCAAAAGGGGACAAATGTAAAGAGAAGGAATTGTAAAACGGAAGTGGTCTTGCAATGGGTCAAGCTAAACCCTGTGCACATTCGAAAGTCTTTGATACTAGATTGAAATTGGTTTTAGCCCGGCTCAGCGATACTAATTGTGTTAAAAAAATTTAAAAAGAGATCTGAGCCTGACTGAGGGGGATCAAAAGAAAGGGGATCTGAGCCTGCTGAGGGGGATCCGGGTGAACCGTGAGTCACCCGAAAGAATATCCTGCGAACATTATGTTAAAGAGATCTGAGCCCGACAGACGGGGATGAAAAAGGAACGGACATTGTACTAAAGAGATCTGAACCCAACTGAGGGGGATCTGGGTGAAAAGTGAATCACCTAAAGTGAATACTTGTAGAAATCCAAAGAGGAAAATAACTTTTCGTTTGGTTGCATCAGGCCATCTGAATGAAGAGACTGAGACTGTGCTACGCGCAAGTAAACTGTCTTGTCCAGTGCTAAAACCATGGGGAAGGGAGGCCAAGGCCTGAACATCCTGACATATCGTTTTGAACACTTCTTTCTTTTTGTAACATTATCCTGCATGCTGTTTGTATTTAGAGGTAAGGATTGGCAATAGGATTTTTAGTATAGGCCCTTTTATTTTGACAAGACACCACTAGGACTGCGTTATTATTTTTTGATGGTCATAGCTTGCTCCCATCTGTAGATTTAGGTGTAGGTAGGCGTTTATCATACCCTTGTTGAAGTTCAATAAACACCCTTGAACTGTGGTCACTTGTGTCTGTCTTACTGTTGATACCATACCTTTCTTACAGTGTACTTTCGGGGGCAGCGGGGAAGCCGTAGCAGCTCTCATGCAAGCCATAATGGCCTTGTGGACCGAAATGAATATCCCGAATGCAGCGATTCATCAACGCCTTCATGACATCCAGGGAGGGTGTTTACCCCTTCCTCCCGATGATAAATTTGGGGACAATGTACTGTGAGGAATCTGAGGGGGTCCCCACTTCTTTCCCCAAAATATCCTCCTCCCAGGTGGCTGGGGAAAGGCCGTCGCTTTCGGATCCTAACCCTGGCCTGCCTACCTCCTGGAATCGGAGAGACTCCCTTTCCGTTAACCCGAGGCAGTGCAGACCCTGGAAGAGAGGCGTGCCGAGCCGGGAGCAGCGACTGCCACAGAGTGCCTGCTGATGCACAGAGCAGCACCCGGCGACAGCGTAACCAGTGAATCAAAACAGACTGAATTACTCTGGAACGGTGTGGTGTGAACCACATAGTTTGTGCAGGTGGGAACGCTCGCGTGTTCATGAGGGACCGGGTAATCAGTCGAAATGCCGGTCCAGCTTAAAATACAGATGATTGATAAATACGCTAACCTGAAGGCGGAAAGAGATGAATGAAAGTATTTTTGTGAATACCACATGTCTTCAATGTTGTTGCACTGTTTCTCCATTGCTTCAAATGCTATGTCAGGCCCTTGTATCCATTTGACATCTTATCTGGGCAACTGACCCTATGATACCATCTGAGTATCATGAATTCTTAGATGGTTTTGATGAATGGCAGGCTGAACACTTAGACCCTGCATCGTTTCTATGATTGCCCAATAGACCTCATACCAGGGGCTCTGATCCCGTCAGGTAGAGTGTACTGCTTGACCCCTAAGGAATGTCACATATATTATTAAAGGAATATCTCGACAAATCCATATGCAAAAGTCACACTAGGCCTTTGCGCTCTCCTGCAGCCACTCCCATCTTCGGAAGGGGGCTTGTGTCAACTACAAACAAATCAATCAGGTTACCATAAATAACCAGTGCCCGATTCCATTGATCTCTGTACTTCTCGGCCAGTTAAAACAGACTTCCATTTTTACAAAGCTTGACCTGAGAGGGGCCTACAACCTGGTCCGTATGCGTTGTGGGGACGAATGGAAAACCGGCTTCTGTACATGACATGGACTTTTCGGATATATGTTGATACCATTTGGATTGTTCAACGCCCCTGCGACCTTCAATAATTCTTGAACGATATATTCCAAGACATCCTAGATATATACGTCATCATGCATCTAGACTAAATATTGATTTTCTCGCACTCTTATTCCAGTCATGTTTCAAATTTACACCCACAGAGCTCAACTACATGGTAACAGAAAAAGAGCTTTTGCAATCAAGGACGTGTTACAGGCCTGGAGACATCATATTTTGGGTGCCAAATGGTTTTTACAGATCACAGTATTATCCGGGATGTGAGCTCTCTCAAATGCATGAATGGTAGCCATACGCATTGGCGCCTGTTCTTTCCAGCATTCGAGTTTTTGATTAAACACTATCTTGCCTTGAAACATGGCAGAGCCGACTTCTTGTCTCGCATTTCCGGCAGAGACCTGTTGCCCTGCTATCCGGCCAAAATTCTCCCGACCAAGCATTCTATTTGTCTTTGTACTTTGTACTCTGCCCGTACCAATGACCACCGCCATTAAAGACTGGTTATACTCCCATGGCGATAAAATCTAAGACTGCAATGTGGAATTCCAGGAGGCACCTGTACATTCCTACTCAAGGAACCAGGCAACAACCCCTGGAATGGTCCCATGACGTCAAGTTTCATGGGCAGCCCGGTCAAATGAAGACCATCGCTTTCCTCAAATGCTGGTGTTGGTGGCCTGAGATGAAACAACCATTTTATGACCTGTGCGATAGGTTCTCAAGGAAAGTGCATATGTTGTAGACACATGGGACTGGTACAATCCATGCCAATTCCCCACAAACCATGACAAATGGTGAGCATGGATTTTATTACTGATTTACTGTTGATGGGGTGGAAGAACACCATATTGGCGGTGGTCGTCTGTTTCACCAAAATGGCCTGCTTAGTTCCCTGCTCTGGTCTCCCTTCGGCTCCTGTTCTAGCTGATCTGTACTTCAAACACATTTCTGTCTCTTTGTGTTTCCCTCCATTATCATCTCCGATCGTGGATACCAATTTACCTTCCATTTTTGGCAGGCCCTTACATCACTCATGGGCATCGACGCATGCTTCTCTGCTTAACATCCGGAGACCGATGGCCAAACAGAACGAGTTAACCAGACTCTTGAAAAGTTCCTGTGGTGCCTTTGCTTACGATAACAGGATACCTGGCTATCCATGCTGTTTATGGCTGAATTTGCATATGATAATGCTCCCCATTCATCAATGGGTTTCTCTCCCTTTTAGACATTATACGGCCAACACCCTCGAAGCCCGCCTCTACCCGATTTCCCCAGCCCTGCTGTCCCTGCTGATGATGCATGCTTTTCACACCTTCAGGACGTTCACACACAAATTCACAAATTCTCTCCAACCTTAAAGACACTCAACTATGCATGCATGCATATGCATATTGGCATCGTCAACCAGCACCTGCTTATCCTCCTGGTGACCTAGGTTTTCTCTCTTCAGGTTGCCTCAACATACCCGGTTCCCGCAAATTGTTACACTATTTTCTTGACCCCTACAAGATTCTTTGTTCCATTAACCCAGTTGCTTACCGTTTGGAGTTGCTGCATTCATGGCGTGTTCACCCTGTTTTTCCACCTCTCTACTGCAACCGTACATACTTAATAAACGCCTACTATCTCGTCCCCCCTTTACAGTTGGGGTCTGCGGATGAGTACAAAGTACGGACGTTTTTGACTCATGTCTCTCTCATGGTTGCCCATTTTACCTGATCGGCTGGAAGGGTTACGATCCGGAGGAGCGGACTTGGGAACGCTTGGAAAATGTTCACACTTCCCACCTTGCTGTCTTGTTTCCACTGGCTGCATTTGGATTGCCTGCGTGGTCCGCAGTCATTGGGTGGGGGCTCTGTCATGTTCTCGCCCCCCTAACTCACCACGTTGGGACCTGCTTCAGTTACGCGGTATCCGGCCACTTCCTTGGCAGTTGCCATGGCACATCCTGGACGGTCCGTACATGATGAGACTTCATTCTCTGGCACGTCACGCACAGCAGCGCCCTTGGGTAACATGATCACATGATCCACGGCACAGCCGGATTTCTATTTACTACGCTGCCTTCCTGACTCGACGATTCTCAACTGTTAGTTTCCTGGCATCAGAAGTGTGTTTGTTCTTGTCTCCACAGTGTTTTGGACTCTGCGCTTCCCTGAAGGACTGGCTTGAATTTTCCCCTCTGTCTTTGGTATTTGACTAGGTGTTTTCTTGATGTAGACTTGATTGGTTTTTGATCTTGAGTTTTTCCTTCTTTTTGGATTGTCTTTTTTGACCCTGGATTGTCTTTTGGATTTCTTGGGATATTGGATTGTGGATTTCGTGCTCTGGACCCTTTCTGCTGTCTCTTGGATTAGCGCTGGGAACCCTTGACTCTTTTTGGAACTGTATCCTGGACATCAGCCCCCCCACCCTCTAGCAATGCGTCCTCATGCCGCTTTTTGGGTCCCTTGCTAGTATATTGTGTAGAAGGCAGTTCACTCAACTGGGATCAGTGCATGACAAGATGACACGCAAATCATCAACACCAGCGTCGAGATAGACCAAACAAACCCTTAACAACTGCCTCTAACAAATCAACGGATGGATGAGCAGCAACAGCCTTAAACTCAACCCGGACAAAACAGAAATTATGCCCAACAACCTTGCCATTCAATAGCAGATACCATGGTCTACCAAAATGGTAAACAGACAGGAAGTTTCCAATGATTTCCTCTTTTTTAATGTGCTTAATACCAGAGACCACTCTCTAAGCACAGGACCAGGCTTCAAACCTTTGCTTTGCGTTGTCTTGTTTCCAAGAAAAAAACATTGCACCTGACCTATCCTCCCAGCCCAAAGTAATTAAAAATCTCTGAATATTGATGGACACAACGACCTGGCACTAGACGCCAAGTCAATGCAGTAGTGAAGAAATGCTTCTTCCATCTACGCACAATCAAACAGACACTACCCTTTCTCACCTTCCCACAAAGACCCTTGCCATCATCTCTCTCGTCATGTCAGGAATAGACTACAACAACAGCATCTACCTTGGAATGTCAGACTACCTCACTGAAAAACAATAAAGGATACCGAACACAGCAGCAAGAATACTCCTTAGACCCAGTAAGAGAGAGCATATCACATCAGAATCCATACACTGGCAACCGGTTAAAAAAGGATGCACTTCAAAACATTCTGTATCATCCGCAGAACAATTTATGACCAAGGGGCAGAATTGCTACAAGAATAAATCTCCATATGTAGACCAAAAGGAACCTTGAGATATAGCGATGCCATACGTCTTGAACCCAAACAATATTTGAAAATTAAATATGGTTGATCAGCCTTCTCATACATCTCAACAAAACTCTGGAACACCCCCCAACGAAATCCGCACAATAGAGGAACATTGGACCTTCAGGAAATCCCCCACAAACCTTGCTCTTTGCCAGCCTAAACATCCAAACGACGGTCCAAAAAACGCGTGCAACCTCAATACAAAAAGGTACACCATGAATTATGGGTTCACGTTTTGGGACATCAAGTCCAAGTCAATTAAGATGAGTAGACCCCATCGAAAGAAAACGTAATATCTCTAACCACTGCATAAGGGATTTCCGTCTGAACACCAATCTTCACAACATTGGCATAAGGATCTCCTACCAAATACAGCACTCACACACGGATACCACAACACCAAATCTAAAATCATACAGCAAAGTCCACACCTCCTCCAATAACTCACACAATCACAACATGCTCAATTCCATTCTCATGTCACAGACACACATAAATAACGTATACAGACTCACACACTCGAACGCCCACCAATCCATACCACCTTGAAGCAAACCCAGCACACAGTGACAGGTTTTCCTGAACTGAAACAACCAATAGAACAACATTAGCACTCTTTTTATTTTTCACTTTATTTTCATTTTCAATTACAGAAAAACAAAGTAAATACAGAATAACAATGACTAGGTCAATAGTGAAATTCGCATAGAACATCATTTAAGAGATATCAATTAAGGAAAAAGGAACCACAAACTATAAAACATCCCAATAAGAAGTACAATCAACGACCACACATACAGGACCACAAACGACAACATAAAACAAAACATAAACACCCACAACACACAACATATATTGTAAACTAGACCAATCCGAAAATTCTCAAATGAAGCACATTTCACCCATAAAGATCAGAGAAATGCCCCCATTGTTCATCATAGCATCCTTCCTTGTGCAACTTACATACCACCTAAAAGCAAATCTAACACTGTTCGTTTTTTTGGGCTGAAACTACCAACAGAACAGCAAAAGCACTCTTGTGCTCTCCCTGTCCTCCCAGTTTAGGGCCGGGGTGTTCTACATCCCAAATTAGGGTTCATGCATTCACTCTAGACGCAGTGCTGCACCTCTGCAATGGAGAGCAATGTAGATTACCAGTAAGTAACCGAGATATAACATTAGACTACATTACATTATATCAGCATGCACCTCTTGCGAAATGGTCTTCTTACAGGGCAGTAACACATGTTTCTCAGCTTCTGAAGTCAAATGTTTCTTTTGTAACCATGAAGAGCATTCACCTATCACAAACTTTTCATTTTATTACATTAAATTCCTAATTTAACACATCTCACTTTTAACTGTAACATAACGAATTTTGCCTTTTTTCTTTCAATTTCGATCGAATTGAAAAAAGGCGTCCCTCAAACTCAGTTACAATGTTGTTTACTAGCGCACTAGGCCCTACCATTATGTTTGCTATATCCAGAAGCCAGATGCTTAGATGGAAGCGAGATGTCTTTCTACGCAGGTGATTCGGGGCAGGCTTTCATAGCTCGAGTCGACTACACAAGCCTGCCACTTCTTGAGAGATTCTGATTTCAGAAGGCACATGAGAGAAATTGATCGGGGTCTATTGATAACACAGCAGTTCAGAACTGTGGAGTAACGTTGCTGAAAATGTTGGGGGGGACATGTCATCTGAAAAAAAATGCCCCATTCAAATGAATGCGGACAAAATCGTGTGCCATGAAAGTTGGGGGGGGGACAAACACCCCCCTCACCCCCTAAAATTACGCCCATGGCAGTTCTGCCACTGCATCACAGAAGGATTTCTGGGTGGAGAGGGCAGTCTATGGGCGAGGGTGGGTTGCTACTCCGAGAGGGAAGCGCAGAGTTAGAGAACTGATTGATGTTCAGTGTTTAGTAGCGGTCTCTGTCATACTTAATAATGATGGACATCCTGCACGGTTTGGGGAATTCACAGTTCCTCTTTCAAACAACCAAATCTAAATTGTCCTTGTTTGTCGCAACTCAGAATCCATTTAGCACATTGAAGTCCATTCAAGAGTTGTAGGTGTCCCTGTGTTTGACATTTAAAATGATGGGGGGGGGGTGTGTGAGGAGGTTGGGGATAAGGAATTCTCTTGAAATGTATGCCAGTCATATGCTTGAAATGTCTGCCAGTCATATGCTTGAAATGCACTAAGGTTAGGCTGGAAATATACATGCTATGGTTAAATAAATAAGAACATTTAATTCATAAAATATGACATCCAAGTTCAATGATGGGAGAAAATGTGTGAGATTTAACATGAAATAAATGTTGCTTGTGCTGGTGGCCAAACTTACTTCATGTTTCTTTCCCAGGGCTGTCCTTACACAGATTGACAATATGCTCTCTATGTGCTTTCCCTACAGCATTGTCAGATGTTCACGCAGCTACCATGGCTTTACTGAGCATGTACGTCCTCGTGGTCCTGCTGCAGCTCATCAGAGGGCCTATGCTCTTCCACAAATGGGACGATCCACAGGCCATAGACCACATCGACCAACAGAAGTTGCTGCAACTGCGGAGGCACCTCATGGAACAAGAGTTTGAGTGGCATGGCCTGGAGGACCCATGGTGGGAGGAGAAACATGACGTTGCGTGGAACCACATGAAGACCCATGAGGTGGCATGGGGTGGAAGACTATGGAACCTAGGGCTTTTCCTAATCTTTCTACTGGTGGAGCTGTGGTGGCAGCAGCTGCAGCGGGAAGCAGTGCTCGGCCACATGCAGAGTGAAGAAGAGGACTACGACTTAGACATAGTGTTGCCATCAACCCACCTCTGGCCTGGTTGCATGCCAGCGAGGGCCACCCTGGATGCCTTTTATGAAGGGCACATCCAGCATGGGATACAGGATCTGACTCATGGCTGTGACTTTGTTGAGGGTTTTACGGACAAGCTGCTGGAGGCCTGTCGGATCCTGGGGCGCAAAAAGGGTGGGCTTGTACTGGAAAGTGGACTAGGCATAGGCAGCGCATTTGAAGGATGGGGTGGGAGCAAAGAGCCCACCTACGATGTTTTGGTGCCATTTCAGCCCCCACAGGGTTACACTTTCCGAGCGAAGACCACATGTTTGCAGAGTAATTTAGACAGGTGGGGTGTATGTCAAATCTCATTGGAATCTCAGTGCCCATGCACCTGTGGTGAGGCACCGTGCCAGCTGCACCCTAGGGGAAGGGTTTACCACAGCCGACACGGTGTGCCGCTGGACACACTGTTGTGTACTGAGGCTCACCTGGACACGCAGAAAGTGCACACTTGGTTCCAAGTATTGGTGGACAAGGCCTGGGGACTCATCTCATACAAGTACGACTTTAATCTCGCACTGGTGCCCTCCAGTACATGCAAGTTGAGACTCGAGTACAAATCAGGCCGGGTGTTGCACATAAATATGATCCCCGCAGTGCGCCGCAGCAACTCCTCCGTCTTCCTGGTGAGACCAGCTTTGGAGACGGCAGATGTGTCTGGCGTCTACTGGATGGAGTCCTTTGCCCTTTACGAGTGCCAATTCCTAAGGTTAATGAGGCGCTTCTTACCAGAGAACAGTTGCCACCTGAAGTGCCTCAGTATTATAGCCCACCTGAAGGAGAAGCCACCACCACCTGGCAATGCTGCCCTGACCTCTTACCACTTCAAAACAGCACTCATGCACCTGCTAACCACACGGTCACTGGATGCCTGGCGACAAGAGAGAATTGCCCAGAGAACACAAGATATGCTACGCTACCTGGGACGTGGCCTGAGCGAGAAGCGCCTCTATCACTTCATCATCGGGAATGCTGCATTGCCTCAGGAGATTACAGTCCCTGGAGAATACCGCAGTGCTGACTCGCAGAATCTTCTGCGTTCCCTGGTGCTGCAACGCAAGCTTTATGGGCAAGCAGAGCACGAGTATGAAGAAATGATATCTGCATTGACTGGCCTTACCTCTCGAAACCCTGACCCAACAGTGCCTTCGACCTCCCCATGCCCTGACCCAATGGTGCTCCAAACCTCCCAAGGCCCTGACTTGACTATTCCATTGACCTCACAATTCCCTGATGTCAGGGTGCCTTTGACCTCTCAACACTGTGACATGCCTGTGCTCGAAAATTCTCAATACCTTGACTCAATGATGCCCCAAACCTCCCATTGTCCTGACCTCATAGTTCCTCAGACCGCCCAAATATCAGACTTCCCTGTGCCTTTATTGCAAACAGCCTCTGACATCTCATTGCCTTGACCTATCCCTGGCCTGGCACTGCCAATGCCCAATCCTTGCAGTATCTCTTAACTCCCAATTATCTGTCCTGACGGTGCCGCTTGTCTCCCAATGCCCAACATGACGCTTTCCCAGAACTCCCGATGTCCAACATGACGCTTTCCCAGACCTCCCAATGCCCTGACCTAAAGGTTCCTCACAATGTCCAATGCCCTGACAACACCCATCACCTCCCAATGCCATGTCTAAATCAGACACTAACCACACTCTCAATATTCTATTGAAGCTTTTACCTGAAACAGTCCCTCGCCCTAGTACTAGCATATTACCTTATAGAGCTCGAGAAAAGAAATCATACATTTATCTGAATTCAATTAAACAACGTGTTCTCTGCAAGATGAAGCTGTGATGTATGTATGTGTACATGACATGGAGTGAGACAACTTAAGATCTCAGATGTGTCTATAGGAGTTACTTTGAGTTTTACTGTATCGGTACAAACAGGCTGCATTTCAAATACTGTCTCTCTTCACCCTCTGGCTCATGGGTACTGCATATGGTATGTATCACATGAGTACATTGAACAAATACTGCATGCAGTCAATTGTCCAGGATTATGGGTTATGGTACTGCTCAAACGTGTGCTGCCACCACAAACCTTGGTAGTAAAATCACCTCCACACACACACACACACAGACAGTCGTTTAATTATATTTTTGTTCCTTCACTTGTGGGCAAAATGATGGTGGGGTATCACCAACAGTGAATAACGAATAACGAGGGAGGGAGCATTTCAGTCCCTCTGTGAATTGTTTCCCCACGGGACTTCTGCAGAATGAACTGCTGCGCTTTCATATGTATTTCCATACCTTCCAATGTATTTTGTTTTTCTTTTACTTCCTATGGTAAGACATTTAATCTATGCGATATTCCCAAAATACTGCATATCGGGCATGACCTTATCGGTGGCAGCAGAATTTCTCAGATAAGGCACTGGCATCCTGAGATCACCACTGTGATCTTACAAGACGGTAAGATAGCTCAGCGGGTTGAGTGCTCTTTGCTGTGATCTGAGTGTGATCTGCAGGTCGCAGGTTCGAATCCTGGCAAGGCCAACTCAGCCTTTCATCCTTCCGAGGTCGATATATGAGTACCAATTTCGGTTGGGTGATATTGTATGTAAATATGTGCTCTGTAAAGTGCTTTGGATTAAGGTGCTATATAAATAACACATCATTATCATATTACCACTGTGATGACTGGTGCAGTAGAAAAGCATTATAACATAACAAAACAATAACTGTAGGATCAGCATTAAAATGCAGCTGTCTCAGGCCTGCCACATTTTTGGGGAGGATTTACTAAGCTCAACAAATAGTGCAAGTAGCACTTTCATGTTTTGGTTTACGTTTTACTTACCCTATTTTTTGGGAGCTTAGTAAATTTAGGTTTATTTTTGACCTCAGTAAATCAGCACAATACATATATACATATGGCGCTGATTTACTAAGCTAAAAAATAGTGTAAGTAAAACTTACACCACAAAATGGCTCAAGTTCTACTTATGCCATTTTGTTTAGTTTAGTACATTAAGGGCCTCATTACACGGAAGGCGGTAATGGTTAACGGCCACCGTTAATGGTAACGGTGACCGTTAACCATTACCGCCTTACTACGAGGTCCCTTAGCGGGTTGGTGCTTTAACGCCTGCTTTTTGCAGGCGTTAAAAACCAACCCGCTAAGGGACCTCGGAGCTAATTACGGCACCGCAAAATTGCGGTGCCGTAATTAGCGCCTTCCCCATTCCCATAGAGCCCTATGGGGCAGAAATGGGAATGGGGAAGGGCAATGGCGGAAGGGGGATTTACCGCCCCACCAACCTTGGAATGGGGCGGTAAATCCCCTTTCCGCCAAGGCGGTGCCGGTAATTTACCGGCATGGTCCAGGGTGCTAATAGCACCCTGGATCACCGCCTTCCGTGTAATGAGGCCCTTAGTCTTACTTAAGCTACTTATGTACCTTAGTAAATCAACCCCATATGTCTTGGAACAAATTCCAGGATCACAGTGTTTTCATCTTGCACATTACATCTGCAGAGGTTCTACTACAGAATACATGGATGAAAGCAGACATCCCTGCCCCACCACTTGGCACCAAATCGCTGCCATAAACAACTGTAATGCAAAATCATAGAAGGCTGGTTATCTTTTTAAATATACAGATAATAGTAAAAGCCATGCATACTCCATATATGCTTTGGCATTGAGGTTGTGCACAAATAATATGACGTCACTGAATGGCTATTGCTCAGTTTATATAAATTGTGACGGGTCAGAAGAAGGACGTGGACACGTTATAGACATGATTCACAAGTTTTATTAAAATAAAGGATAAGGCCTAACTTTCCCTGCATTTAAGGGTGGTCCCTGCCTATATTATTAACTAAGGTGCTTGTCTGTCAGCAGTGAATGTCCAAAGAAATAGTCTGCTGTCCCAAAACATCCCTAATCTGACCCTACTAATATGAAAACTAGCTTACATTTGGAGAATTACTTCCATCTCCTTTTGGGTCCAGTCTATAAGCTTGTTTATACGTTGAAAATATTCAGAGTGTCTCTTATGATTTCTTGGACCAGTCTCTGTAACACTTTAATTGCGTTCTGGATTTTCCCTTCTCCTTACAATCTATAAGCTCCTGGTTATTATTTCCAGCATATCCTGGGAAGATACTATTAAGATAGTCTTTCCATCAGGGTTGAGTATAGCTGGGTTACTTTGTTCTACTTAATTCTTTATTTGTTTCAATTGTCTAATTCCTCTGAAGTCTGGTTCAGAGTATTCAGCCCTTTTGATATGCTCTTCCTCGTGTTCAAATTATCTGAGGACTCTCCCCTTCTCCCCGGGTATTGTTACCTCTTGTTATCTCTTGTTCTATTCTCGTAATGTTATTTATTTTCCTTGCATCCCAATTATTTAAGTTCATCTGATTCTGGGATATATTTGTCTCATGACGTCTATTGAGACAAGTTGTTTGCACCATATAATGGGGCTCATTACGAGTTTGCCGGTAAATCCGCTGGAATACTGGCAAAAGAAATTACCGATACTGCCACTTGATCAGGTGGTATTACTGCTGGTAATACCGCCAGATTACAAGTGGTGGTTTGGCAGTGTAAATCCCTTTGGGAATATTTGCTGGTATTACCTCCGGCGGTATTACCGGATGGTTATAAATGGAGAAGTTACCTCCAGTTTCTTACCTCCAAACATCAGTGGTATTACCATCTGGTAATACCGCCGGAGGTAATACCGGCAAACTTGTAGTTTGGCAGTGCAGGAAAAATGGAGGTAAACAGAATTACCTCTTTTTTCCCACACTGCCAAACTTGTAATGAGCCCCTATGATTCATGCTGAGCCTCCCATGATCCCAGTTCTCCACTGGTACCTACTATAATGAGGGGGAATGTCCTGGGGAGCCGTGTCCTTCTGCAACCTTGTCTCAGGTGTCGGAGCGTGGCCACCTTGCCTTCGGCATCATATTTCTCCATCTGGTCTCTCTTCTCTTCACGGTATTCTGATCTTCCAACGAGGTCCCGGATGCCTTGCGGTTCTCTGTGCACGATGGTATCAATGATTGTTCTTGAACCGATGGTGCACCACAGGCCTTCTGTGGTTTTGCCACCACCTTTGTTAGGGCTCCTGCCCTGTTGATCTCTTGTGCTGGGGTTGCGTTATGACTCTGGTATCCCAGTCTCCTCTCCGGGCCTCTGCCCTGCTGGTTTATCATGCTGAGGTTACGTGTGACTCTGGCATTCCAGCTTGCAGTCTCTGGCGAGTTTGAAACTTGCAGGCTTCCTCGCTTGAGTGTCTTCTGCCACCACCAGGCATAAGGCAGCGCAGGGCCCTCTCTAGCCCGCATATGCATTCTTCTCTCTCCTCTCTCTTTCCAGGGTACGTTATTTAACATACTTGTCTCAGTGAATAGAATATTATGAGTTAAAGGGACTGGGATCTCTCAGGAGTTTCTTCGTCCCAGTCTTGAATTTTAGAAACCGCTGATATTGGAAAGGCTGTCATGTAGGCCATAGTGTGTACGGCTCTACGGAGTTCCTCACAGGAGCGGGAGTCTTTGTCCCCTAAGGGGGAGTCTCTCCCGGTGAATTCCTACTTGCGGGTGTTTCGGAGCGTTATCACGTACCTAGACTTACAGGGGGACTTTTTGCTCAATGAAGAAGGACCTTATTGCTGCTTTTTTGTTATAACTTTCCCTCTGCTGTTCTTGTGCCGTTACCATATTTGAATGAACTATTCTCCTAACAGATGCCATTTGTTCTTTCAATTTGTGCACCGTTTTGGATAGCGTGATTGTGGCTCTTTCCCTTTCCTCCCAGGTTTCTTTAAACATATCAACACATCTCTAGGTTCCCTTCCATACAACAATATAAAAGGAGAAACTCCTGTACATGACTGAGGAGTTTTCTGAATGGCAGCCAATGTCCAGGGTATCATAACATCCAGTTTTTCTCATCTATTTCAACAACTTCCTCAAAATATGTTTTAGTGTTTGGTTGAATCTTTCAACTAATCCATCTCTTTGGGGACGATAAATGGATGTTCTGAGTGTTTGAATTTGAAGCAAGTCCTTCACTTCAGACATAAGCTTACACATGAAGGTGGAACCTTGGTCGGTTAGAATCTCTCTTTGAAAACCAATTCGGGAAAAGAATGGTAACAAATGTTTTAAGATTTGTTGAGAGGTATTAATCCTTACAGGAAAAACCTCTGGATATCTAGTGGCACAATCTAACATACCTAGGATATATTTATCACCTTATTTTGAGGTTTCCAAAGGTCCTATTATATCCATTCCAATCTGACATAACAGTACATCAATAATAAGTAAAGGTTGTAAGGGTGCATGGGGGAGGAATTTCTGAACTGGTGTTTTGACAAAGTTCACAGGTGTTTACATATCTCTTAATATCAGCATAAATGCTAGGCCAGTAAAATCGGTTCACAATTTGAGCTTGGGTTTTGTTTCCCCCTGTTAAAGGAGCATGTGCCATTTCCAATACAATGGGCATCATCACGAGTTGGGTGGTAGCCCTTAAATGTGGCGGTAATAGTATTACTGCTGCATTTAAGGATGGCCCTATCACGAGTCTTGCGTGTTTACCCCCAGCTCAGAGCTGCACCGAACATTCCCGAATTGGATTCAATGGACCCAATGGGGAATGGGGACTTACAGTTAGCACCCAACCCGTGATCCGGCTGTAATACTGCTGCACCGGTGTGCGCTAACGGTAATTAAATTGGGCAGGATTACAGCCCAGATACCGCCCAACTCGTAATGAGGCCCAATGTCTTTATGACCTTTTGGTACTACAATCTGGGTCCAGGGTTTCCCAGAGGTTTCCCAGAGGGATCCACATTCCCTCTGTATAATATGCCATTCTGCTGAAAAAGAAATGGTCCACCTTTTACTCATCATCATCATTAACTTTATTCGGAAAATAAATCTCCATCAAAGTGACATTTTTACAGTACAAACCATTAAAAACACGATCTACATTAGTATCTGTATTGTTCTCGGTATCTTAAAATCATTATGTATAAAATGTACATACAATAATAAAACTAATATCAACTTATATAAATCCCAACCTTGGTACACACATCCCACCCAACCTACTGCTCTACCAGTATAGTGCTCATTCTAGTCCCTAGCATTCTCTTCTTGAATGCAGATCTTAGAAATGTTGAGACTGCTAGCACATATTCAGGATGGGTGTAACATTTTAGTTCTTGGATAGCTAATAGGGTTGGGAGCTGGACTAAGTGTCTCCAAACCGGGGCAAGCCAATGCCCCCTTGCCAGAGAATGGGCCTTGCAAAAAAAGAAAAGCTGCACCTCATCCTCAAACCCCCTTCCACAAAGAGGGCATACGGACGAAGGACAAGACCCACTCTTCCACTTAACAGATTCATGGGCCACTGGGAGTATGCCTAATCGAAATCTAGAAAAACAGCTTTTTAATTTTGCTACCATCGGGAGGTCCAGATGTCCCTCCGACCCCCAGACGTCCTTAAACTGCAAATAGGCCCTAGCTTTTTCCCCCCTTAGGCAATTATCAGCCATCATACTCCATGCCCATTCTTTGAAATTATTCTTGACCACCACCTTATAGGCACTACCCAACCTTGTGAGGTCACTCCATAGATCCCCTAGTCCAGGGGTCTGCAACCTTTGGCTCCCAGATGTGTTTGGACTACCATTCCCATCCGGCCTGTACAGCATAGTCAATGTCAGGAGATCATGGGAGTTGTAGTCCGAAACATCTGGAGAGCCACAGGTTGCAGACCCCTGCGCCTAGTCCAATGTTGAAAAGCATGGTTCTTACATGCCTGAACCAAGAAAGTTTCCTACCACCTGGCATCAAGAGAACCTTCTCCAAACCTTCCCTAAACAAAACCAAGGCTTTATTATTCTAAATACGCAGCCAATAAAACTCTGGCTGCATCATAATAGCATATTGAATCTCAATAAGGCCAAATTCGCCAAATTTGATTGCCACTCTACCTTCCTTTTCATTGATAATTTGTTTAAAGGCCTAAGCCAGACGAGAATCATTTTGCTGAGCGAAAGCTAAATCAAACACAATCTCTTCAATCTGTCAATATTCAAGGGGGGTTTGTGTGTTGATCTGCTTCTCACCTCAATGTGGTTCCTGAATTCTTAATTTCTTTAAGCTTTGGGAATAAGGCACATTCCAAAATGCCTTGTGCTATTTGTGCACCAGCTTTAACTTGATAAGCTTGTTTCCTGTTTTTTTTGCATTAGACGTTTATGTCGCCTCGATAGCCTGGGTCAATCACCTCTGCCAACATGTCTAGGCCATACCACCAGGTTAAATCAGACTTAGAAGCAAGGTGAATATAAGTACCCTTAGGAGGTGTGAGAACTAATATTATGTTAAGAAAACTTTTACAGCGCACGGCCACCCAAGGGTATCATGGTGCTAGAGAGATAAAGTGAGACAGGCAAGCCACGCCACACATAGTTAAAAAAGATAGGTTTTGATGGCCTTTCTAGACGACAGATGGTTAGATAATTCTTTTATGGATACCGGTAGCTCGTTCCATAATTAGGCTGCAGTGATGGAGAAAGCACGGCCCCCGATCTGCGCCCGGCGGAATGACGGAACGCATAACAGTTTAGAAGAGGCAGAGCGCAGACATTGTTTAGAATAGTAGCGTGTGAACTTAGTGCATATATATTCCGCACCCAGGCCATGTAATGCTCGATGGACAATGTATAACTCTTTGAACTTCACCTGCTGGGCTACTGGGAGCCAGTGCAAGGCGTGTAGGACGGGAGAGATGTGAGCTCCATACGGAGTGCCTGTGGCAACCCTAGCAGCAAGATTTTGAAGACACTGAAGCGCAGAATCAGACCTTTGGGTTGGGCCAGATAGAGAGAGTTGCAGTAGTCAAGCCGACTAAGCAACATAGCAGCCACAACCGGAGGCCGGAGAGTTGCAGGAATCATCAGGAGAGATTTTTTCAGAAGTTTGAGCTGAAAATGCCCTGATTGGCACACAGAAGTAACTTGGGCGTCCATGAACAGGGATGCCGAAAGCACCACACCCAGATTCTTTACCTTCACCGCCGGAGCAGGAAGAGGATACCCAGAGTGAAGGGTTGGGGGGACAGCCCAGACTTGTCTCTGTTCATTTTAAGCCATTTGTGGTTCATCCACTCCCCTGCGGCAGCCAGGCACCTCCAAAGGCACGACGACACCTCAGCCTGATCAAGATCTAAACGGATCAGGATCTGGGTGTTGTCGGCGTAGGAGTAGCACCTGACGCTGAAGGAGCGGATGACACACACAAGGGCCCAGATGTATATGTTAAAAGGAATCAGAGGCAAGGAAGAACCCTGTGGCACCCCGCAGGTCAAATTGCAGGGGGCTGGCCGAAAGGGGGGGCATAGAGAGAGACTCAGTACGGTCGAACAGGAATGAAGAGAACCAGGCTAATATCTGGCCAGATATCCCTATCTGCGCAAGACGGGACAACAGGATGGGGTGGTCTACAGTGTCAAATGCTGCAGACAGATCTAGCAGAATAAGGGCACCAACCCCACCTGAGTCCACAAGCCTGGCCATATCGTCCTGTACCGACACCAGAAAACTTTCAGTGCCTGTGCCCGGCCTAAAACCTGACTGGACAGGGTCCAGGAGGGAGGAGGACTCAAGATATGTGGACAGTAAAGGGGAAACCAGGGATTCCAAAAGTTTAGTGAGAAAAGGAAGCAAAGAGATTGGGTGAAAGTTGGACCAAACGGAGGGATCCAATTAAGGCTTTTTTAAAAGAGGGGTTACCAAAGCAGATTTAAGCTCCGGCGGGATATACCTCGACTGGCAAGAATGATTAATGGCAGCTGTAATTTCTACCAGAAGATCAGGAGAGATCTTCTTCATAATCGATAAAGGTACTGCATCTGATGGAGCGCAGGATTTTAACTTAAGAATGACCATTGACACAATCTCCTGGGAGAACATAGGAAAGGATGACCATCTTGGCCCCTTCACTGTGCTCTGAGATTCAGGCAAATAATTGGTGTCAGTGGTGGGCCCAGTTGCCAGCAAGATATTGGTCCGGATTGTCTCTATTTTGGCCACAAAATACTGCGACAGCGCATCGCATAGTTCTTGAGTGGGAGAGACGGTGGGAATCAAAGTAATAGTGGACGGGAGGGACTTAACAACAGAGAAAAGAGCTTTGGGCTGGCATAGGGCAGATTCGATTTGCCTCGCAAAAAATTGTTTCTTAGTGGCAGCAATAACTAGCGAATAGGTAATAGAGCAGGCCTTATATTGTATTTTGAGATTGAGATTGTAGGTTCTGCGCCATTTACGCTCTGCCTGCCTAAGTTTAAGCCGAGTGGTTTTCAACATATCAGAGAACCATGGCTCAGGTGCAGAGGTGCCGTGCCTACTGACAATGCCTACTGACAATGCCTGAGAGAGAAGGGCGAGAGAGGTGACACGTGCCACCTTACACTTTGCCGCAGCTTACTTGGCCATGCCTTGTACATCGTCATCACGCCAGGAGCGGAGCCAGATTTTGTCAGGGACAGTCTTAGGCGGAACGCCTATAGCTTCGAGCTCACCGGTCACCAAAAAATGGTCTGACCAAAGTACTGGCTCAGCTGTCCGAAAGCCCAATAGGGATTTCTTAGCAAGGATAAGATCTAAAGTATTGCCTAGCTTGTGGGTGGGACCTAACACATGTTGATATAAATCTAAATCTAGCAGGCTGTCAAAAAAAGAGGACAGACCTGGGGGTCTAGGCAAATTGAATTTGAGATTAAAATCTCAAAGTACAATCAAATGGGCATGACACATTTGAAGGTCAGTCAAAAAATCTGCAAAAAGTTCAAGAAAGTTCCCATAAGTGCCAGGGGGACGATAAACAAGCAAAATGTGACAGCTGCAGACTGGAGATACAACCCACCTGAAAAGCATGGCCTCCATTGCTAGCTGATGAGAGCAGCTAAATTGTGAAATAGCAAGCTCAAATCTAAAGATCGCAGCAATCCCACCTCCAATCTGGGGGTGGGGGTGATCAGTGTGAATAAGTCGGTTGTCAGAGGGGATGGCTTGCACCAGGGGAGTAGCTGAGGAGATCTGAAGCCATGTCTCGGTAAGGCACAGTAAGGCCGGCCGGCGGTCCTCTAAGAGATGATAGATTTCATCTGCGTGGGCAAGTAAGGAGCGGATATTAAGTAGCAGCAGTGAATGGCCTTTATCTGTGGGGATCAAAACTCTTTCCCCTGGTTGAATGAATTCTCCCCTACTACTGCAAATGTCAAATCCAATAGAATGTTCAATAGCTATAGGTGGACTGGAAACTCTTTTACTAGGTTTCTCAAATTTGAGGGTTCCCCAATTGGTGTTAATCGAGTCTGATCCCACTACTGACACCTGTATGTGAGGGGTCAGTAAGTGGGGTCAGTAATGTGAGACTCACGACTGTGTTTAGTTTTCCTAAGGTATGACATTTTATTTTACACAAAAATAAAAAATAAACCCTAGCTAAACCTACTCTACCAGGGGATTCCCTACCTAGTCTAGAATCTAAGGGAAAACCTATCATACGCAACACTAACCCTCACACTAAACAAAAGAAACATTCAAAGGAACATATAAACAGCATAAGTAAAAGATTACCAAAAATGACCAGTGTCTTGGATGATAAACAGCATAAGTAAAAGGTTACCAAAAATGACCAGTGTCTTGGATGACTTCTACTTGTGCTGGGCAGATCTTGATCTCCCAGGAATGTCCCAAAGTCAATTTTCTCCAAGGAAAAGAAAGTCTTAAATCAAGTCTTTAAAAGTTCCACAGAAACAGAAATTCACACAAATAAAAATCCACTGATAACAGTTCCTTCTTCGCTTGATAAAAAGATTCCCTTTCCAAGTTCCACAAAGAAAACAGCAGCACCACTGTTATTCCTGGATTACCTCCTTCCAGGAAAGAATGAGTAACATTTAATACAAAAGTATTACTCTGCTTATCAACAACTCTTCTTGTATCTTTTGCAGCTTCTTTGAATACAGTTTGTCAGGATGCTTCTTCTTAGGGTTTGCTTCCTCTTTAGCAACACCCTTCTGCCACAGATACTGTGAGCACAGGCTCCCTCGCCCCACAGTTTGCTTCTGCTACATTCAAATAATAATGTTCTGACAAAAGTATCGACAAC
This sequence comes from Ambystoma mexicanum, assembly GCF_040938575.1. NCBI lineage: Eukaryota > Metazoa > Chordata > Amphibia > Caudata > Ambystomatidae > Ambystoma > Ambystoma mexicanum. Next base: position 1,158,266,849 of record NC_090932.1, on the reverse strand, counting down.
TACAGTTATACTGCTGCTATTACAACTTTGTATTTTAGGCAACTTCAACACGACTCTTTGACCTCTACATGTTGGCAAGGCACTCTTCTCTCTTGTATGGCAGGAAAAGGCAGCCTCTTTGCCTTCCTCTTCTGTCTTGCAGCTACCACCAAATCTGTCTTTATCTCCCAGACTGCTTCTTCTCAACTTGAACAGTCTCAGCTCTACAGATTTAAATCAGTTCTTTTTAACAAGTACCCAGCTCCCTTCCCCAGCTTCATATACACCTTCTTGTCTCCAGTAGTTACCCCAAAGCTGTATTGCCACTCTTGCAGCCTTGGATAACCGTGCCACCCTTGTATCAGTGGGCTCAAAGTTTTACAACTTCAGCATCTTTAAAACAATGGTGTTCAGTTGGCTGCACTACTGGCTTGGGTAATACTTGTTCTTTGCCTGACATCAGCAGCTTTTACGACTGCCACATAAGTATTCAGTATGTTACAAGGTGTCCGTTCCTCTGTGGAAACGAAATTAGGCACAGATCATGAGAATGATCTCCAAATTTAAACATGTGCATTCCCTCTTTTCGGTCAGCATTATGCATCTAAAGAAATTGGGAAACAGTTTCATGTGCGCAACCTCTTTCAATGTTAAGTGGGCTTGTAACATTGCGGGAAAGTCAGCTTCTACTTCATAGGAGTTACCGGTAACGTTCTCCTTTTTAATAAGAGACACTCAACCTTTCGGCAACAGTTTACAGCTAACAATGGGGCAAAGAGAAGCTTTCTCTTCATGCGTGTACTTAGCTTTGATGATATATGCCTGTGATACAATTTCCTTGTAAAGCCAACTTCCCATTTCTGGGAACAACATTTACTCATTTTAACTTGCATGCAAATATAATTTAAGCTGGCTACAGTTACCGGCAAGGTATTTCGAATGATTTGGAGCACAGAGCTTGTACTTCCCGACTTCATTTTTTCTGCTGCTGCTGCTCCAGGCACTCTTGGGATCCACACCCCTCTGCAACATGGCTGTCTTCGATCCAGCCTCATTATTTGTATTTATTAAATTTTTAATCAATTTTTATATAGCGTTTTACGCCAAAGTGCTTTACAAGAGGACCAAAAGAATACAATAAGCATTGTAGAACAACATGTGAATCAAGTAACAGAGAGCAGTACATGCAACAGTTTACAATAGTTTACTTGAATGCAGAGGTGTAACATGAGTGATGTAAGACTGTAGTGGGAGAGGCAACGAGGAGGAGTTAGGATGGGTGGTAGGATCAAGAGAGAGAGGTAGTAGAATATGTCAGGATGGGTATTGGAGGAAATGTGATTTTAGAGAAGATCGGAAAGAGGGGTAGGAGGAGATAGAGCGGATAGGGAGAGGGAGGCGGTTCCAATGGTAAGGAGCAAGAAGTTGCAAGGAACGGAAGCGGGATGGGACACAGGGTGATGGAAGAGGAGCGAGTAGGAAAAGATCGGCAGAGGGTTTAATGGGATTAATGGACGGCTGTCTTCGTTCCAGCCTCATTAATGGAGATTCTTCCTTCCTCCAGCGTCCCTCAGCTTGCTTCTGCACATGGGCCCTGGTGGATGCATGACTTCAGCTCTGCACTCGCAGCAATTAGGCACACCTGGAAAGACTGCCTGTTTCTCCCATTCTCTTCCAATGTTGCCACAGCCAAACAGCGTTTGTAAGCACAGGACCAACTCAGAGCCTACAGGTGAAATCTGCTCTTCCTCTGCTCCGGCGTCCCTTCTGTGGTCACACTTTATAGTGAACTGCCAGCCTCGTGCTCTGCTTCTTCTACTGCTACCTCTGCCAACCTTCCAGCTCCTGCTCCAGTTTCTTTCTACTGTTCCTTACTGCTGCAGCCCTTTATGCCCCTCAGGTGGGCTAATTGGCTTCAGGTACAGGCCCGTAGGACTAATTGCCTGGCCTTGCCAAAAGCTATTAGGCCTGCTTGCCTGACCTTGGCTCTTACATGCCTCTTCAGCCCTAGTGTTCATCGCAGTCCCTGAGGTACTGTGGGACATGTAGTCCATTTTAGAGAAATGTGTTTTTCCTTCTTCGTGAAAATGGCAAAAGTCCATCAGAAGGGTGGGGTTACCGGATAGTTGATTCGACCTACATAGGATCCTCCCGCAGTATACCACCCCCAGGGTCGGGATCAGAGACCACCTGCCTTTCCCTGGCTACAAGAGAAGGTCCCAGACCAGGTTCTTGTCAGATTCTCCACAGGGCCCAAACTTTTAAGACCCATGAGAAAGTGCTAGTAAACGGGATATGGGCTAACACACTCAGACTCAGGAAGCAGACAAACAGCAGTCAGAGCAGGCCTCCCATATCCTTGGGACCTGCAAGGCAGTCAACCCATAAGAATAACCTTTGTCCATGGAGATGTGGAGCCCTATCCGACGGTGCTCCTGGCCCTGGAGGTTAAAAACCAACCGATGACTATGACAACAGCAGTTGTACCAGGTCTCCCCAAAGTAATAATAGGCACAGACTTTCCAACTTTTAGCAAACTATTAATACCTGCTGGAGCTAAAAACCCTGTGTGCTCCCTACTCTCTTTGCAATCTTGGGAACCTTCCATCGAACTTTCACACTCATGCCTTCATCTGATAATAGAATCTTGTCCAGATGGCATGGGTCTTATGAAGTCACAGAACAGATGGGGCTTTATAATTACAAAATCTCAATGCCTGATAGGACAATTAAAACACACAGATATCTTATCAATCTGCTCAAAGAATGGAAAGAGCCTATATGTAAAGAAACTTCTATCATGCTTACTACTTTATTATCCAAGGAAAATCAGGAGAATCAATTAATATCCGCCGAGCTGCCTCAAAATCTAAAACAGGATTTATTAGATGTGTTGGTACAATTTCCTGATGTATTTAGATCAGAACCCGGTAGAGTGAAAGGAGTGTATCATTACATCCACACTCCTCCAGGACAAGTGGTACACCACAATCCTTGTAGGATCCCAGAAAGAAAACCAGTAATTCAAGAAGTAGAGGCCATGTTAAAAGCTGATATAATTGAACCTTCACAAAGCCCCTGGTCTTCCCCTATCGTTCTAGTAGCCAAACATGATAATTTCTGGATTCTGTGTGGATTTCCGAAAGTAAACAAAGTATCTCAATTTGATAGCTATCCAATGCCCAGAATGAATGACCTAATTGACAAACTAGGCGATGCTAAATTTCTTTCTACTCTTGACCTTACAAAAGGGTATCTGTGTGAGGATAATACTCACTTATTTCAGACAGACAGATCAGTTGGATAGAAGAAGGGAACCAAGCGGACCGTTTCCTTTGACTGATCGTCCTGATAAAACAGGAAATCAGGGAAGGACCCGACCACCGGTCTCAAATGAGGGAAAAGGGGGATAAACCCCCCCCCCCCAAAAAACTTGTGGCAACTTCTCTGGGAGTGATGGTAGAAGTCTTTCAAATGATGACAAGACAACTTAGCACAAACTCCAGATGAAACAATATCCACAGTGAAGCAGAGAATTGGCATACAGCAGGGAACAGCAACAAGGAATGAGGAAGCAAGGAGCATCAGCAGGAAGGCAAGGAGGGAGAAGAGCAAGGAAGAGGATACCAGAAATAAGGGAACAACCGCAGAAGGGGGCATCGGTAGGCAGTGTTACCTTTGTTGAGACGCAGCGCTCTAAAGAACGAGGAAGTGTTTATCTATTCCGAAAGTTGACGTGGGGCAAACAGCTTGAAAAAGACTACACTGTGCATGTTGCAGGGAACCAAACTAATGACACAGCATGGCGAGAGCGACGCCATCGCCCCAGGGACTCAGAAGTCTGACAGCATGCCCCCTCCCAGGGACCATCAGAGTAGGCTTCCAAGGGTGCAGTCGGTGAAATCGTTGGATCAGCGCTGGGGCATGCACATTGGAGGCAGGCTCCCAGGAGCACTCAGAGACATCGTAACCAGCCCAATCAACCAGGTACTGTAAACATCCGCTGAAATATCTGGAGTCACAGTGATGTTGAATAAATAATTCTGGAGAATCGTATATAATGAGAGGTGGAGGTGCAGCTGGCTTTCTTCTGGAAGAGGAGGCAGGTTGGTATTGTTTCAACAGGAGGCAAATGGAGTGGAAAAGCAGAAGTGGGGAAACCATAGGCACAATGAAAAGTTTTTTTTGGGGGGTGCAGGAGTTCAAATATACATAATACAAACAATAAAAAATACACACAACCCATTTCCCCTCCCTTACTACCCCAGAACTCCCTCACCTCCCGGTCCCCCTTCAACCCTTGTCCTCCTGCCCTCCCCTGTACACAGGATATCAAGATAGTAAGTTCAAAGTATGTTCAGCATTCGCAGAGTCTGCGGGCAGTAATGTTCCATAAAGTCCCCATGAAGAAAGTTCAAGATCATTACCCATTCCGTTGAAAATTTAGCTTGCTCCCCTTGGATTGTATATGTAATTCCACAACTTATAATACCAGTCTTTTATGTGTGGAGGGTCAGTAGACTTCCATTTCTGAGCTACTGACAATAGCTCAGCCATTTGAAGACTATGGAATGCTTTCCTCTCATATTTCGGCAAAGTTCATTGTCTTGTGGCGCCAGGCCCAAAAGACTTTACCCAAGAGGTCTTTTCATCTTGAGAGCAAACATTACCTTCATATTTTCCTGCACCTCCTCCCAGAGTTGAGACAACTTAGGACACAACCACCATATGTGCAACCAATCACCCTTCCCACCACAACCCCTCCAGCAAGAGGCCGGAACCGATGTAGAAATGTTATGTAATCGTTCGGGGGTATAGTGCCATTGATACTTTCACTTGAACCAAAATTCCCAAATGTGTATAGTTCTTGTCATTTTCGGAATATCTAATCATAAGCGGGACCACGATTCCTCTGTAGGCATATATCCCAAGGTCTTTGCCCAAGCCAGTTGAAATGGAAGGGCACTTGGTGAAGGTTCATCAGTTAAATGCTTATATAATCTGGAGATCAAGTGTTTATCCCCCGAGCTAGAAGCTACAAACTGTTTAAATGGTGCAAGTGGTCTTAGCGCCGCCGACCTGTTGGATGGGGCCAGTCAGTCAGTAGTGAACTTGAAAGTATTGGAAGTGATGCCTCTCTTGGAGGGCCAACTCTTCTTTACATATCACAAAATATTTGATCTCTTTGTCTAAAAACAGGCCTTGTAACTTTACACATCCCTCCCTTTTCCATTCAGAGAAGGAGCTAGCAGGGTTCCCTGGAGTGAACTGAAGATTTGCAAACAAAGGGTTGAACGGGGAGGGAAATTATGTAAAACCGTGTTGACAGACAGCTTGATACTAAGTATCCTCCACTACCCTTGTAATTAAACTGCAATGAATATTCTCGGGTCTGTCAAGTCTAGGTAGCCATAATTTCTCTCCCATTCTTGGACCCACTATAGCTCTTTCCATCTGTTTCCACCTTTTATTTCTATCTTCTCTAAACCAATCCTTAATAACTTGCAACTGTGTCGCACAGTAATAATCTCTCAAATTAGGAAGGCCCACCCTTCTTCTGAAGGAAGCATTAATGTTTTCAGTGCATTGCGGGGGAGGGTTTATGTTTCCATATATACTTTGACATTATTTATGCAGCGTTTGGAAAAAGGAAACTGGAATTCGGATCGGGAGAGCCTGAAACAAATATAACAGCTTTGGTAAGATCACGATTTTAATTGAGTTCATCGCCCCAGCCACAAAACCATTAAAGGGCTCCAGGACTGGACCAGCTTTTGAATTTCGTGTCTAATAAGGGGGGAAAATTGACGGAAAATAATTCCCAGAGTGAACATGTTATGTTTACTCCCAAATCCCAGATGCTCTGCGGCATCCATCGAAGCTGTGTCTTTTTTATTGCGATAGATAATTCACCTTGTTTAAGACCCAGATTCAAAATTTCGGACTTTTATATTGATTTTAAGACCAGACACTCTACCAAATGTTTCCAGTTGAACAGAGGCCGCAGGTAGTGAGATACTCGGGTTACAGATTGTGAGGAGCATATCATCCAAATATGCCATCCGCTTGTGAGTCTCTCCCCCGAAGGATATACCTTCTATTTGCTCCGATTGTCGAAGCTGTGATAATAACCGTTCTAAATACAGTGCATAGAGAAGCGGAGAAAGAGGGCAGCCCTGTTTTGTTCCTCTACCAAAAGAAACCTTTGGGGAAAGTTGACAGTTGATGAGCAAATTAGCAGAAGGGTGCATATAGTTAGCCTTAACCATTGCAATATATTTTGGACCAAACCCCATAGCTCGCAAGGTGTTAAAACGGAAGGACCATTCCACACAGTCAAATGCTTTTTTGGCGTCTAATGACACCAGGACCGCTGCGTTCTCACTTTTAGCCACCTTTTCAATTAGATGACAGATTCGCCGTATGTTGTCATGGGTTTGTCGCTCTTTTATAAATCCCGTCTGATCGGGATGGATAAGGTGAGGCCTAAGGTCCTGAAGCTGGTTTGCAAGAATTTTTGTCTATATTTTTGCGGCAATTTTCATGAGCTCAATTGGGCGATATGACACGCATTTAGCTGGGTCCTTACCTGGCTTCGGAATTATAATTATTTTACCCTCTTCCATTGAGGCTGTTATTTTGCCCCTCTTAATAAAATAATTACATAGATCTGTTAACTTAGGGGCTAAGATTTCACAAAACCTTTTATAAAGGGAGGCGATATACCCATCTGGTGCGGGCGCTTTATTTATTGGAAGGTTAGTGATGACTGATAATACTTATTTTTGGGTAATGTTATTATTTAAATTTACTCTATCTTCTTCCGAAATGTTCTCCAGTTAGATTGATGCAAATAATTTTCTTGTGCTATCTGGTCTGGGGATTCTGACTCATATAAAGTAGAATACAATGCACAGAATTGGGCTATAATATCTTCTATCACTGTTACTTTCTTTCCCATTGTATCTTCCACTCCTTGAATTGCCTGGGACGCTAGTTTCTGTTTTAATTGTCTAGGTAACATTCTGTCTGCTTTATATGCCTTAATGCATACCCTCTGCTTTAAATATAATAAGCTTTTTTCTGCCTGCTTAGTTCGCATTAAGTCCAATTTACCTTCAGCTATGTGTTACCGCCCATGAAAACTCGGGGATGTGTCTAGTTCCATTTGTTTTAGGGTATCCTTTTACCTCAGAGTTCAGCTGTTTCCATTCTACGTCTAAGCTTCCCCTTATGTGCCTGTATTGCAATATGTTTCCCCCGAAGGGTTGCTTTAAACGCGTCCCAGACCATATCTAAGCTCACATCCCCATCCAGATAAGAATCAAAATATTCCACAAATTTCCCCTTGTATTTCATTGCACGTAATCGGATCTGATATTAATTCTTTTTGGAACTTCCAGCTCCAGAGTGTGGGACCTACTTCGGGAATTCTAAGGTACATGGTCACAGGGGCATGGTCTGAAATGGTGATTGTGTGTGTCTCGATTTCTGTCACTCTTCCTATGAGCCTAGTTGAAGCCCAAAAATAATCTATTCGGGAAAAGGATTTGTGAACATTGGAATAGAATGTATACGCCCTTTCATCTCCTTTCAAGGTAGGCCACATGTCCTTACGTTTCAGCTGGTCAAATGTCTGTTTAAGAGCTAGTGATGGTGGAGGTCGAGCATACATAGGGCCTCATTACGACCCTTCTGGTCTGGAAAGAACGGTGGCGGTAAAAATGCTGCCACCGTTCTTTCCGGACCGGCTGATTCAGAGTCCTGCAGGCGGGAGGTGTCACTCCCGCCAGGTCTGACCTGGTGGGAGTAACGCCACCCGCCTGCAGGCGCAAATGGAAACACTGGCTCCGTCATAGACGGAACTAGTGTTTCCATTGTCCCCATCCCCATGGAGTCCTGTGGGACTCCATGGGAATGGGGACTTACAGAATTCCGCCTCCGGAATTCCCGGGTCACAACGGTCTTAATTCCCCGGTGATTCCGGGAATCACGGAGCCGGAATGGTAATACGGGTCCGGCGGCAGCCTTCCGGATTTTCCGGCACGGTTACCGCCGGACTCGTAATGAGGCCCATAGTGTTCGAACTTCTATTCCGTAGTGGGTCCCATACGATATTCAGATCCCCATCACAATCATTTCTCCCTGGCCAAACTGTTCCAAATTGGACAAAACCGTCTTCAGAAAACTCTTTTGGTCTGTGTTTGGGGCAAATATAGATGCCAAAATTAAAGTAATCGGACCCATTTGCACTAAAATGTAAAGAAAATGGCCCTCTTTATCAGCTAGCACCTTCATGATGGAAACCTGTAAGTTTGTCTTACCCCCGCTGTCTTACCCCTTGCAGGAAAGTACTAGGAGGAGAAAATCAACAGAAGAATTTGAACTGCAACACATGGGACTCAACCCTGTTACTACTGCATGTTGTTGGGGTTTAACCCAGTTACTATTTGCATTAAATAAATTTGACTGGGAACTAGAGTGCCCGCCTGACCTACTTTTTTCAATTACCCTTTGCATTAGCCTGCCTTATTATCGGGTATTGCTGTAGTTTTAATTTATGGCGATCCTGATATTTAATATGCATCTCCTGTAAAGCTATAAGATCGGGCTCATGTGTGTTTAGTAAGCGTTCCAATTTCCTCCTCTTTACGGGGGTATTAAGCCCCCTTATATCAAGTGTCAAGCACCTGGAGGTAAAGCCACTAGAGCAGGACCCCCACCTTAAAACGCAGTTCTGACCGCTTCTTTCTTTCCCTTTGATTTTGGTACTGTGTACAAGCCCCCCGCCCCCAACTTTCCTGTTCAACTCCCAACCTGTACCCACCGCCTTCCCTCCCCAACATTCCCCCAACAATTTCCCCTACACCCTGGTGCAGAACATCTTTACTATTCTCTCATTGGCCTCTGTTCTCAAAGATGCCTGCCACTTAAACCGGGGATATGTGCAGGGTATCCTAAAACCCTAATTTTTGTCTTTATTGAGTTCCTGGATGAGCATCGGTACTGCCCCAGCTGTACAGTATAACACCCTTAGACTGCAAAACAGTGACTTATTTCTCCTTAGTGCCAGCATCCAAGTAAAGGTTTCTCCGCTAGTAAAGGGCCTTTCTGCTTTCTTGCCTGGGTCCGTTGCATAGATGTTAATTCCCAGTGTCTTGGTCCTCGAGGATCGTAAGGTTGCATTCCAGTGCTACCACTGGTAAGGCCAGGTTGGTCCTCCTGATCTAATTGCAGGATTCGAGCTCCCTCCTCTTTCGTTGTAATCCAGTGCTGTTTACTCTCCCAAGTGAATAGAAGGCCAAAGGGGAAAGTCCATCTGTACAGTATTTTATGGGTTCGTAGATGTTGCAGGATCTCTCGCATATCTCTTCTCTTTTGTAATGTCCTTGGAGACAGATCCCGATATGATTGTATGTCATTCCCATTAAGTAATATCTGTGTCACTTTCCTGGATTCCGTAAGAATCTGTTCCTTCTGCGGATAACTTGCCAGTGCCACCAACGTGTCCCTAGTGTCATGACACTTCAGGCCGACTCTATGAATTCTGTCTATGGGAATGGTCTCCTCCGCGTCGGTATTTAGTAGATCCTTGAAGACACCTGTAACTTCCTCTCTTAAGGCTGAGTCAAGCACCGATTCTGGAATGTTCCATATGCGTATATTGGATCTCCTTGATCTATTCTCCAAATTCTCACATTGCGGCTCCACATTATATGTTGTTCTTGCTAACTGTTAAAGGAGCACCTCAGACTTTGTGGATTCTTGTGCTAAATCTTGTAGTGCCTGCTTATTTGTATCAGTCCTTCCCTCAAGGGAAGCAATATCTTTTCTTATACCTGATAGGGCGGCTTTAAATTCTGTAGTGAAATTGTCAAATTGTAGTTGTAAAGAATCTGCAAGTTTGTCCTGAAAAACTTGAACGCATCGTTCAACGTCTTCTTTTGAGGCCGCCATCTTGGGAACCTCGCTGTCCTGTTTTGCTTTATCCAGCTCACCCATGTGTTCAGGATTCTTTTGAGGTCTGCCCGACCTAAGCCAACAGCTTCTTATTGGGCTAACTTCAGAAGTGGGAGGGAGCGAGGAAGTACGCACTTTTCTTTCCCTCTGGGTTCTGACACTGACTGAGTGCTCACCCGAAATTATCCTTTTAATGGTATCAGTTATATGTTGCCATTTGTTCTGGAAATCTCAGTGTTCTTTTGGCTTTCCGGGAAGTATGTAATATTAATGAGGTGGCATTTATATTTTCCCTAACCCAGATGAAAGGGTTGCTTCACCCACTAAACCTACTCGCCCAAAGTCCACATTTCTCCTCTCTCAGGCACTGTTGGTGTAAGTGAGTGACACTTGTGGGCTCTAAAAGACAAGGGTGGATGGTATGCGGAAGTTGCCCTTATCTGCTGTCCCCCTAATTCCTGGAAGACCTGTGCAATGTTGTTTTTAAAGTGTCTATGGTCTCTCCAGGGGTTAGTACTCAGCTTCTTGCGCTGTCCATGGGTAACCTTAAGCATGGACTGTGCCGTGTCTCTCCTGACCAATATTATGCTTTACAGATGCGGTGCAACAAAAGCATTCTGCCATGGCAGACAGAGAAGATGATTTTCAGGTATCATACAGGCTATGCACTGCCGGGCTCAATGCGGCATAGTGTTCTCCGGCGGTGGGGGCTTTGTGCTGCGCGGGGGGATAAAGCGGGTGAAGCAGAGTCACCTGGATGAAGCAAAATGACTCACCCTTGCTTTTAATGTCCCGCCCAGAAACAAGGCCACCAGCAGGGCTCCCTGGGCACTTTCCACCATGCCGGGTAGAATCGTGGGCGTTGTCCCTGAGCGCTGCCATTTCGGATGCTCCATATCTTCCCCCTTCACTTCAAATCTGACCTCTGCAGTAACAAGAAGGCTGAGGGGAGCTTCCATCTCTGTGTCCGCCCTCTGCCGAAAATTAACCGGGCCTGCATATCATCCCCCAAGGGTCCATGTCCGCCTCACTGCTAGTCTCGCCCCCCACGCTGCACAGCTCTGCGGTGTTTCTACTCTGCACAGCCTCTGAAAGCAGCTTCACTGCATACCGTTCAGGTATGCTACGTTTTCCAAGCACGCGGAGCACTTTTACAACTTAATTCGCAGTATTACTCTTCATGTGGGGCACAAAGCTCGATCTCCGGTGTCCTCTTAGCTTATCAGCCATCTTGGATCCCCAAAAGGTGTGGTTTTGATTGAGGAATGGTATGAATTATTGTAGGCAAATTCTGCGGTCGGGAGCAAGGAAACCCAATCATCTTGTGCTGAAGTGGAAACACATTGCAGATATTGTTCCATTGTTTGGTTCGTCCTTTCGGTAAGACCGTTTGTGGATGACAAAGAAGAGACCAGACGTATATTGTGATCCTCTTGTCTGAAATGATGGAAGTGGGTAAACCATGTAGACAAAATACATCCTTAAGAAAGATTGATGCCATTTCTGCAACTGAAGGAAGTTTGGGTAGTGGACTGAAATGAGCCTGTCTGCTAAAGGCATCTACAGTTACCATTATGGCGGTACAGCTTTGTGGTGGAGGTAGGTCGACGACAAAGTCTGTAGCGATGGCTTCCCATGGACGAGAAGGCAGAGGGGTCTGTTGAAGTTTCCTGATCACAGCTCGAGTGGGCCTTTAGTTCTGTGCACAGGTTGCAACATGTTTTACGTCTATTCTCATTGTGTGCCACCAGAATGATCGTTCCAATATGTGGATACCGTCATGACAAAATTAAAGGATTTGTTGTTGTAGAGCAGGATCCAGTACAAGGACCCTGTGTTGTTTACAGAGTAGTCGTTCCTTAAGAGATACACGTGGCTCCAGGATGGTCTGGGGATTATCTTTCAGGAAGAGAGATGTCCTTTCTCAAATCCTTTGTACAAGAAATGAAACAAGAATATCTTTGTTCCCATAATTTTCTTTTGGGGTCGTTGGCTGGTGATTATATCAGTATATCCTCTAGACAGAGCATCAGCCATGACATTAGATATCTTGGTTCCCATAATTTTCTTTTGGGGTCGTTGGCTGGTGATTATATCAGTATATCCTCTAGACAGAGCATCAGCCATGACATTAGATGATCCTAATATATAAGCAACAAAAAAACTGTACTGGGCAAAGAAGTAGGCCCAGCGGGCTTGTCGCTGTTACTGCATTCCAGTTTATGTAAGGAGCGCAGGTTCTTATGATCAGACCTGATTTCCACTGAATAACAGGCCCCTAACAGAAGATCTCTCCATTCAGAAAATTCTGCCTTAATAGCAAGTAGTTCCTTTTCTATGACAGTGTAATTCTTTTCATGAGGAGACAGAGTATGGGACCAATATGCCAAGGGATGTTCCTCGCCGTCCGACTGTTCTTGCAAGAGAATAGCTCCAATGGCATTGTCGGAGGCATCAGCCTCTATGATAAAAGGCTTGGAAGGATCTGGCTGACAAAGTATCGGGCCGAGGAGAAGATGGTCTTCAGATGCAAAAAGGCTTTTTAGCTGCCGAGGACCAGAGGAAGGGAACATCTTTCTTCAGAGGGTTGGTTAAAGGTAGGACAATGGTGGCATGGTATGGATGAATGTTCTGTAAAAGTTGGAAAGACCAAAGAACTTTTGAATGTCTTTCACTGAAGCAGGTGTTGACCAACTCGGGATGGCTTGAATTTTACATGGGTCCATGTGTATGCTCTTACTATATAATATGAAACCCAGATAGGGAACACTCAGAACTCCAAAAAGACAAACTTATCCGGTTTCACCAATAGATGATGTTCTCGTAACCTAGATAAGACTTCTTTCACATGAGTATGATCTGACAGGTTCCGAGAATAGATCAGAATATCATCTAGATAAATTATCATAGTATGAAATAGAAGGTCAGAAAAAATGTGGTCTACGAAAAGCTGAAAAACTGCTGGCGCATTTGTCAAACCAAAAGGCATAACCTGTACTCAAAGTGGCCAAATGGGGTACAGAAGGAGGTTTTCCATTCGTCGCCTTGGGTCTTCCTGTCATTTCTAAAAGCCCTAGATACTCTCGAAGGATTTTTTTAGGAGAAGTGCAGGTGTGCCATGGACAGGGCTGTTGGGAGCTTATCTTTTCATGTACTTTTAACCCTTTCATGCCAGATAAACCGTGGTTATTGCGTTTGGCACGAATATGTGGCATGGTTCCAAAATGGCCATGCCACGAGGTTCTTTGTCCTGTCCTTTGACCATCTTGCCCCTTCACCTTCCCTAGGTCGAGCCGACCCGGGTCAGTCCTTATTTGGGCATGCATTCTCCCTCGAAATGCCAAGGTTTCGCAGGCTTCTGAATGCCTTGTGTGTGTGCTTCCAGGATGGGGGCTGGACTGTCTGGTTCCAATACACATCCTGGGTGCCAGAGAGTCTGGTGTGCTGTGAATGCCTGGGACCACCGTGGTCCATGATTGGTACATGTATGTTATGCCTGTATGTGAGCAGATCTCCCATTGGGTCCTCTTCGTTTTGGCGCGAAGGAGATTTTGGATAAGAGGCTCCAAACACCCATACCACATCGATCTCTGTATTTCTCACTGAATGAAGGATATGATCCAAGTATCCTGAAACTAAGAAGCCGAGTCGAGGAACCGCTGGTGACCCGCTGGAAGGTAGGCCACCCTGAGCCCGCTGTCGTCCCGCTGGACCCCTCTGCATCTCGTCGTCCTAGAAGGTCTGCGAAGAAGACACTTCGACCCATTAGAATAGTGGGAACAACTATTCTCGGCACCTTCATCAAACCCTGCAAGTTAGCCTTCTCGGAAGTGTCCCTGGGCCAACCAGTGGGCTGACCAGCTTGCGCAGGACCTTTGCTCTGATACGGCTGCCATTTCGAGGATGCCCTTGAAACTTGGTACATCGCAAGCTCTGTATTCACGGCACTCTCACACCGAATTTTGTACACTTGGCCTTCCCAGGTCTGGAGTAAAGAGAGAGCGCCCGAACCGGAGTACACGCGGTTACTGTGTTGCCCAGCTGTGGTGACGAACTTTGCAAGTTCATTACAGCTGTGCCCCTCTGTGCCTTAAAGCCTGCTACAGCAGAACTGGCCTGATCCATCCACCAGGAGCGGAGAAATCGCCTCTGTCCCATTTGGGAATCAACACTGTAACTTCGCTGCTGAAAGCCGCAGAGCGGTGAGATTACTGCACTTGAACTAGCAACCTAAGTGGACTCGACTGCCGAAGTTTGGTCCAGAGTTGCGCCGGGGGTCGGTGAATAATTGCAACCCTTACTGGTTGCCCCTAGCGCATCCATCCATTTTTATGCACAAGTGGCCCCTGAGGGCCCCTCTCCTTTCTACTGCTAGTGCAAACTAGCAAACTATTGCCAACTCTTGGAACCTGCTCTGCCCTAAAGGGGAGACCCTCCACGAATAGTGGGAACCTATTCGTGGAGGGTCTCCCCTTTAGGGCAGAGCAGGTTCCAAGAGCATCACCTCACCCACTGTCATGATGCCTACCCCCGGAGCACCAGGCCAGGCCCAGCACCCCCGGAAGCAGGCATCATGCCCTCGGGTAAAAGCCCAGCGGCCCCTTATAGGGGCTCTTTGGACTCAGTCCTGGCGCCTTTGGCGCCAGGCTCATGTTGGACATCAGTCCTGGCGCCATAGGTGCCAGGCTCATAAAGGGAGGTGTTTTGTGCACTTACCTGATGCAGACCATGCTGCACGCTTCAGGCCTCTCTGAGACCTGAAAGGGACTATTTTTTCATAGGGACTATTTTTTCACTCGGGCGTGGCCAGGGAAGGATACATACCTAGTTGGGGAAGGATACATACCTGGGACTTCTTTGGAGGCTATTTAAGCCACGCCCAGACAGCAGCTCATGCTTCGCGTTGTTCTGCTTCCTGCAGCTTAACGCTCACCGTGTCTGCTCCTGCTCCTGGACTCCAGCCACGCCCGCCTCGAACCTGGAAGACCTGCAAGGAAGGGAGAGAAGAGAAAGGTGAAAACCAAGGATTATTTCAAACTTCTTACCTGCATCCGGAATCTTCTCGCCAGCATCCCTGAAGAAAGACTTCCATTTAAAAGCATTGCGTTGCTCGCTGCAGCGCCACGCTTCACTCACCTGTCCTCGAGACATCTCCCGGCTCCATCGCGGCTGTCAGCATCGGACGCCACATCTCTGCACCTAGGGGAGAGAGGAAGAAACAAAAGGTGAGCAGAAGGAACACAGAAGGAAAACCTGATTAACAGCCATAATACTTACCGGCTTTTCTTCCACATTTCGGGTCGGTGCCGCCCGTTGGCAGGTACCGTACCCCGGCCCCTATGGGGAAAGGACAAGAGACATTTCTGGGGAATGATAAGGACATTTAGAGGGATCGCCCTCATCACTACTCACCTCGGCAGTTTAACCCCTCGATGCATCGCCTTCATTCTGCACCTGAAATAAAGGACAGATCACAGGTTAGAAGACAACATAAAGGGGGGCCTCACTTGAACTTTGAACTTTCATACTTACGGCGCATCGCTCAGGAAAGTCAAGTGGATTTTGCCAGCGCCATTCTGAAAACCAGTGAAGTAACTGGACGAACGCGCGCCCCTGCACCAGAAGCAGGATGGAGAGTTCATCCTTCCAAACCATAAGGTGAGCTTAAACCGGGGTTTGGAGGAAGTTAGAGAGGAACGAAGGGGGAAAGGGGGGAGCTAGCACACTATTCTGCAAACTTTTAATCCCCTTTCTCATCTGCAGAAGGATATTCCTACGGGCCAGGCAAGCACGATTTGGAGGTCCTGTCCAATCGGTGTTCCGGGTCCTGCGCATCACGCTAGAAGAGGCCACAGCAATCCAGACTAGACCAGCGCCCCCGTGGGAACCAGGTGAGCGTTACAGAACGTGAAGCCTTCCTACAAATTCCCACCCAGGCGCTATGGAAACTTCCGAAACTGACCAGTTGGCCCAATTACTGGGGGAATTACGGGCCGAAGTACACGCCACTCGTCAAGAGACTAGTGCCCTCAGGAGGGAAGTGATTGTAATAAAGGATAGAGCTGATGACCTGGCTAGACAGCTTTTGCAAGGTCAAGCTGGACAAACTCCTTTACCCGGTTCCGGGGGAACCCCGCTCCTGTGGTTTCCAGTAACCCGGTGCAGATTAATCTACCTGGAAACATGCCGCTGGCCCCACCTGAACGCTTTGCTGGGGACCCCAAACGATTCGCCGTATTCATGAATCAGTGTCGTTTGCACTTCCTATGCAGCCCTGGGGCCTTCCCTAATGATCAGACCAAGGTAGCCTTTGTGTTATCATATCTCAGCGGCTGTGCTGCCGATTGGTCAGTCCCACTGGTAACTCAAGATGACCCGATTCTTCGTGATTTTCAAGGATTTCAAACAAGCATGGAAAGGTTATTTGCTCGACACTCCCAGGGACAGGCTCTGGATGACGAACTTCTATCTCTGCGACAGGGCAATCAAGACCTTCTATCCTACATTGCAACCTTCAATAGACTAATTGTGGAAACTGGTTGGCCAGAGGATAAAAGAATCACGTTATTCTATCGAGGTCTATGCAGAGAACTTAAAGATGTCCTGGCACAAGTTGTAAATCCGCCCCAAGAATGCACTGAATATATAGACTTAGTGGTCCAATTGGATCACAGGCTGCAAAACAGAAAAGCAGATCGGTCCAAGTTTGAAACCTGGGTGTTGGCCAAGACCCACGCTAACCCCAGGGGGGCTGATGGCTCGGAGTCTATGCAAATCGGAGGGGTTAAAGGACCCCTAACTCAAAAAGAACGGGAAAGAAGACGACAGATGCTATTATGCCTTTATTGTGGGTCCTCTGGACACTTTCTACGAGATTGCCCGGTTAAGCCGCCCAAGAAGGTGGTAGGAGCCGCTGATAAAATCCATGGAAACTTTGTATCGGGAAACGACCACGCCCGGCAAGCGTAGGGGTCCGCTTGCCGAGCTTGAAAACTAACTCTCAGACCTCGCATTTCATTGTGCCAATGGTCCTCGTAGAATCGGAACAGCCTAAACGGTTGCATGCTATAAAGGCATACATCGATAGCGGGGCTATAGGAAACTATGTGGATCGAGAATTGGTCTCTAGGATAAACCTCCCTCTGCGTCCTAAAACCAACAAAGATGTCATCACCACAGTAGATGGAACCGAAATTGCCTCTGGACCGGTAACACATTCCGCAGCTGAGGTGACACTTGTAGGTCCGGATGGCCATCTGGAGGCAGTTGTGTTTGATGTAATCAAGGCTCCACAGTTTCAGCTTATTCTCGGAATCCCTTGGTTAGAGACACATAATCCTCAAATTGATTGGCGAGCGAAGAGAATAAACTTCCCGGATTGTGCACAAACCTGCTACCCAGAAAATCCAAAAATTAATCTAGCATCAGTAACCTCTGTCCCCGTGTAACTACCTCCAGAGTACCAAGACTTTCAGGACGTCTTCCAAAAGGAACAGGCCACCACGTTACCTCCCCACAGATCGTACGATTGCCAAATCGATCTGGTGCCCGGTGCACAACCCCCTTGTAGCAGGATTTACGCCCTTACTGAACCAGAGAATCTGCATTTGAGACAATATTTAGATCAATACCTCGCCAATGGTTTCATTCGCCCGTCAAAGTCCCCGGCATCCTCAGCTTTGTTCTTCGTGCCTAAAAAAGAAGGCGACCTTAGAACTTGTATCGATTACCACGCATTGAACCAGATAACTGTTAAAAATTGTTACCCTCTGCCTCTGATCCCCTTGACCAGGTGAAGGACGCTTGCGTATACACCAAGTTAGATCTCCGGGGGGCTTATCATCTGGTACGAGT